>NC_083877.1:26159685-26465056 GCF_032452875.1 Bos javanicus | reverse complement strand
CTAAACTTTTCTCAACTATCTTCCTGTTCTTCAATTCTTCAAACACATACACCACGAAAATGCCATGGAGGAAAATCAGGTATACAGTAGGAACTGTATTTTAGTTTGATTGAAGCAGAATGAATTTGAAAGGCAATAGTAACAGAGAAGTCAGAATGCTGTGTAGCCATGTAATAGAAGCTACTGGATCAAACACTGGTGATTCCAGAAACAAAAAAGTTTCAGCAGAAAATAGAAAAAGGAAACCAGTCAATCAGGGATTGGGAATTGAGCAAAGGACCAAGGAATGATGGCACTGACTGAACCCTCATTTTTCAAAAGTTAAAATTTTCTAAATGAATATTCTTAACTCATTCCCTCTGCTCAGCTATAAGAACCGTTCACTTGGATGTGTTACATTTTTTTTTTAACTCCCACAACACATATAGCAGATGCTCAATGAATATTTGTTGAATAACATCTGAGAGAATCTCTCCAACAGGCCTTAAACTCAAACTCAAAGCTCACCTTCCAGAACTGCTTAGGCATACCTAAGTCCAAACAGGATTTAGAATTCTTTCTCCTTCTATTTCTATGATCATGAAAACACAAAGAGGTAGGAGAATTTTAAGGTTTCCATCTTATAAAAAGATTTCCTATCTTATAAAAAAAATGTAGCTGTCAAATTTCAGCTTCAGATGTAAGAGTCGACAGAACACCAAACTCAGGGAAAAACTGGGTGGTAACAGAATCTACAGAGAGACTGTCAGACATTACTTAGACAATACAATGTCTCTTGGGACAGTCACAGAAGGGAAAGAGAACTCACTGATCTCTGACCACTAACAATTATCTTCAAGTTTCAGAGAAAGGCCAGGAAATGAGAGCAACTAGTTTAAAAGGATGAAAAAGAGAAAAGGCGAGAGAAACTCACAAGGGGACTTTCTCCTCCGTGGTAAGGCTGAACACCACCTTTCCCAGGACCACAGCTCCACTATTTACACCAGGCTGCAGAGCACTCAGGGGCTTGCGCTCCAGAGTCACCTTCTGCCCCGAGGCTGACTGATAGCGCCCATCACCACAAGGGCCCAGGTGGGCTGGGCGCAAGTTTCCCAGCATGCTCTGTAACTTTTTGGTCTTTACCTTTCCCTGCAAAGGAAAAGGAAACAGGTAAGAAGCTGGAAACTAATCACTCTCCTTGAGAGTCCAGTCCTCCCCACCACCTACCCACTTCTGCAGGGTCAGTACTACCGAGGCCTACTATTTTATTGACCGTATAAAAGTAGGATTCAGTCTTCAGACATCTTTACCTTGCTCTCAAGGAAGCTGGTTAATCTAGTCAGGAAATCCAGGAGCTGTTGCTCTCGTTGCCAGGGCTCTGGCCAGGCAGGGTCCAGTGCTGCAGCCCGAGAGAAGCCCTCCAGGGCCTCACCATAATTCTCCTCATATTTATGTAACTGCACAAGAAGTAACAAACCCTCCCAATTAAAGTATGTTTAACACAAACTATGCAGAAGTGGGCTAGCACAGTGGGCTAGGAATTTTGAGAAATAAACTGTTCTCCTGTTCCAAACTGTTTTCCTACTCTACAAACATTCCCGGTTTTTTTCCTGTTCTACAAATAAACTGCGTGAAGAGCTGGTTAATACCTTATATCCTTTTTTCCTGGCCAAGGTGATCACAACCTAAAAGGTGAAATCATTTCAAAGAAGCTAACTTCCAAACTCTCAAACAGTTAAGTTGCATATATTGGGTGATTCTATTTTTATTTTTATAATGAACATTTTAGGAAAGTCTTGTAAACTGTGCCCCTCATCCTCTATTCACCCTCCCACCAACTCAGCCCCCTTTCCTTTCCCTCCAGATACTTTAGTCAAACTAAGCAAGTTTTTCCCAGAAATAATTTAGCTTTCCTCTAGCAGTTAGTACCCAACTTTGTCCCTACGAATACTGTTATCCTCACAGGCTAAGACCTAGATAGCTTATGTATTTGACTTTCAGATGATCACTCCCCAGTATAAATGATAATTTCTTTTTATTTTTACCGTTGCCCTGTTCAGATGAAGATCAGGATTGCTGGAAGCTGTCCTGTCAACTTTCTCCTATAGTGGAATAAGAAGACCATCAGTGGCTCTTGTCTCAGTCTTAAGGACGGCCATACACAACATGTCCTAAACCTTGTCTCCTTGGAAAAATTTAAGTTTCTGCTTGTCAAATTGTTTCCTATACCCACACTATAATACAGTAAATGCTTGTGTAGAACATATTACACAGTCCCTGAAACCTCAAGGATGTAAGGGCTTTGTATGTGCATGGAACTTTAAAACAGATTATAATTTACCCACGTAATAGTATAAAGATAGAAGTAATATGTGACTAATATCTGATAAAAAATTTTAATTAATGAGATGCTAATACAAATGAAGAAAATCTAGAAAACAAATGATGCTGATTTAACACATTTCCTCTGCCCATGAGTCCAGCTTCAGACACAAATGGAATCACGTTGCTACATCTAAACCCCCTTAAAACACACAGAGAAAGCCAAATTCTGATTTGCTAATTTAAATAGATAGCCAGAAACCACGCAGCAGTATAGACAAACGTATCTGCAGCTATTTTCGTGGCTATGATTACTTTATTTTTTTTAATTCTATTCACTGCCAGGCACACTGCAAAAGCACAAACAATAGGAATTAAAACTATTTAAATGACTGGTTCAAATATGTTTAAAAAAATGCAGGTCTGATGAAGAAATTAAGAGTTAAAAGCAATTATTTAGCAGAAGCCAAATATAAAATTTTAAAGGAGTACATCACATTATACCTTAAAATGTAAGCAGTTACCAGATTAAGAAATCAGAGTAAAACAAAATACTTCTGCCTAGAAAGTTCCCTGATTGAGTAAAACCAAACCTGCTGACTACACAGGTTGGGTTGAGTTAAATGCCACTGTTAAGGCTACAGTGAGAAGCACAGTGTGTGAGGAAGTCGTCTCTGTCATTTTTTAAAAAGCCATCTTATTACTGCATGTTCCTCTGTCACGGGTGCGAGTCCTACCGGGTGAGCTGCAGTCATCAGCACAGAGCAACAGAAGAGCACAGTACACACATCCGTCCCCACGGCTTCTGGGCACGGCTGCACCAGAGTGCACCAGGGTAAAGCCAAACAAACAGTATGAGAAGTGTACTTTTTAAGAAACTAACTTATTTGAGTTAGATATTTTTGAAATACAAAAATTGGTTGTGTATTTTAAAGCTATAATTCTTGGAGACATTCTGTGATTAAAAATTTGACTGTGCTTATTAAAAATGGTTATCTATGTTTCAGAATTCAGTTTTGTGAAAAATAAAGTTTCTGTGGGATGGTAAAAAAAAGAAAGAAAAAAGAACAGTCCCTAAACTGCAAACATGAATATAAGGTAGCTATATTCCTTATTCTGCCACTCAGAGCAAAATAAATAAGTTAAAAAGTGAGTCTGTATGTCAAGAGAAAACAAAAGCAGGTGAATACGAAGTCTAAATAAAAAGTACTCAGGAGGCCAATGTAAACTTTGTTAACAATGAGCAGTCATGCACTCAAAGCCTGAAGGAAACCGCCCTACAAGTGGATATTAATATAAACAGCCTGAAAACCTAAGGCAAAGCATAAGCTCCAGTGAATTAATCCCTAGGATATAATGTAGAATGGACTCCCTGCTATTTTCTATTTTAGCCTGTGGGAAATCCAGATTCATACTATTTAATGGTTAACCTGGGGATACTGCTTAATTTATACTTAAGTAGCAGAGTTTTAATCTTTTTAATGTGTATATATATATTAATAAACATTATTTTTAACATATACATTTTCCCCATTCAAAAAGATGAACATATTGGGATGGGCTCTGTGATCTGGTTGCACATGCCTACATAAGAACTCTAGACAGCTCAAACAGCTACCTCGCACTGAGGCACACACTGCAAACGATGGCTAATACTCAAGTTATAGGAAGAAATACCTCACCTCTGCAGGACTGGCTCCACAAAACCATACCCATCAGATGCCAGCAAACACTCCCCATGCTGCTCGCTAAAACGCCACAAAGAAGACTGAACAACATTTTTGCTCCTGTTGCTGCCTCTACATATCCAGCCTGGGTGAACATAAATACTTACTGCTTGGGCATAAGCACTGAGGGCTTGCTGGGAGATCTTAGGGTTCTGGCCAGTATTGAAGTAAAGAGAAAGGTAGGCATTCCCCAGAATATCTAAAAGAGAAACACAGGTTTCTGGTTATGCATGTAAGGAGCTTAAAGTCACCACTCCATCCTAACAAGTAAAAAGCTGAACAGACTAAAAGATCCACAACTCCTCTGCTGCTAAGTAGCTTCAGTCGTGTCCGACTCTGTGAGACCCCATAGACGGCAGCCCACCAGGCTCCCCCGTTCCCGGGATTCTCCAGGCAAGAACACTGGAGTAGGCTGCCATTTCCTTCTCCAACTCCTCTTGGGTGCATAATAAAGGAGACAATAGGGGTAAACCACTGCTCCAAAATTAGACAGACAGAGCTGAACACAGGGAGTTATCACTTAGCAGAAACTCAGGAGCTACCACAGCAACAGTGCTGGGGTAGGAAAACCTGAACTGAAATTGATGAATTCTGGAGCCTCACCGTGGACAAACCTGGGAGTTAAAAACTCCAGGGGTACCAGTCATAAGGGACCCCCAACAATATTGTAAGATTTCCCTCCAAGAACTCAACCAGATTCCCATAGCAAATATCGAAGAATACCCTCATACTTCTAGCAGAGGGAGGGGACAAAGAAACTTTTTTGAAATATGCCAAAGCACACCATTCTTGTTTTTGTTGTTTGCGTGGGGTTTTTTGGCCACACTACATGGCTTGAGGGATCTCAATTCCCCAACTAGGGACTGAACCTGGGCTACAGCAGTAAAAACCTGGGATCCTAACCACTAGGCCACCAGGGAACTCCTGAACACTCCATTCTTAACAAGTACCCCCAGGAGAAACTAGTTAACCAGAGCCTAACCTGCTAAGGTATTATCAGAAGGTAACTGACCTAAGGAAGGGAAATAACCAACTCCAGCTAACTCTAGCCTTCCATATGCAAGAAGGGAAATATCCAACTCCAACCAACTCTAGCCATCCTGTGCCTCCTAAGTTGGGGTGGAAGGGCAGAGAAAAAAACTGAGAAACACGGTGATGGATCATCTCAGAGCCCAAGTGCTAAGTATAACTATTTTGGTCACCCTCAAAAGTCTATATGAAAGGCCCCACATCTGAAACAAACCAGTGATGACACTATACTCAGGGTATACCCAAAATTCCTCTGGGATAAAGAGGCAAACACGAACCCAAAGGAAACAACAGGAGACTGCACAAAAGCCCCGCTTTGCTTATAGGGAAACATAAGCCTCCTCTCTTCAATGAAAAGGTCCAAGAGGTACTAGAATAGTGGTTCATCAAAATACCTTCTGGGCTCCTTCAAAGCAAAGATGCCCTGGCTTCACACTTAAGAGTCAGACTCAACAGATGGGCTCCAGATGATCCTGGTGTGCAGCCACAGTTGAGAACCACTGCTCTAGAAACCTGCTGGAGATCTTTTGAAAGCACTCACACCAGGAGCGGCCATCAAGGATGTCCATCTGCACAGCCAACTTAGCCTGTCGGACACTGTCCATGACGTGGCGAGAATGTTCATCTCCGGAGTCAGTCCGCAGCTGGCGAAGCACCATTGACAGGTTTTGAAGGGAGATTTTGTTCTTGCACTGCAAATGGAGAAGTCATATACTTAACCTGCATGGTTCTATTTCTCCTTTGCAGATCTATTTTATTCCAGGCTTCTAACTTTTCATCTTAATTCTTACTGCCATCTGTATCTAAGACGCCCATCTACAAGGATCAACTTGGTTACTTTTCTACACTTCTCATCTACCTCTGAACCTGGTCCCATCATCTTCTTCCTCATCCAAGTCTGCTCCCCTATCCTTTCTCCCCTCTTCTGATTCTGTTCTCCTAGTTCCCATGCAGTTCTACTCTGGTATTCATGGCCTAGGGAAACTCACAAAACCAGAGAAATCCCATCCTCCCCATCTGTGTTTTCTGAGGGTACAGTGGGCAGCTCACATGGGTGAGAGCTCCTGAGAAGCAGGTGTGGGCAGCTGCAACATCCCCTTTCTTCCAGTACACCTCACCCAGCTGGTTCCAGGCTTCTACCAGCTTGGGCTCCAGCTTCACAGCCTTAGACAGAAGCTCCTCAGCCTTGGGGCTATAGTCAGGAGTCACATTCAGTGCTTTCCCAGTCAGCATCAGAACCTGTGCATTGCCCTGGACAGAACCTAGGAGGAAGGGAAAAGATAAAGGAAATCCAGACAGTTTTACAGGTGAGACCAGGGTACAGAATCACCCTATGCCAGTTCTAGCAATCAAATAATTAAGGAAAATCTTCATGAACAAATAATTTATTGAAAACCTACCACATACAGAATATTATGTTAGAAAACAAGGTAACAAAGAAAGCATTATCCCTACCTTTGAGGGGCTTACAATCTAGTGGAGAGGACAATGTCTGTCCATGGAAAATTAAAACACAATGAAAAAGAGCATACGACATACACCCAATGAATGGACTTTACAAAGTGAAAAGGAGAAAAGACAAGACATTCCAGGAAGAAAAATGAAGTAAACAAAGACAAAGAAGCAGAAAGGAGAAATACATGTGGCATGTCCATGGGAGGATAGATGGTTCAACCTGAATGAAACAAAAGGCTCCTCTGTGAGTAGGTAGTCAGAGATAAGGGTAGGGGGGAAAAAGTCAGACAATGAAGACTTGAATAACAAAGGACTGGTTTAGACCTCAACCAGTCAAGAGTAGGAATCTTTGAAGATACTTGAGCAAAGAGGCAGACAAGAGATGAGATTAAATTCATGAAGCAATTATTTAGAAAGATTATGGCCATGGTCGTTATTTAAGTAGATTTGAAAGTAAAAGAAATTAAGAGGCAGAAAGGTCAGTTAGGAAGATTACTGAAACAGTAATCAAGCAATAAGTATGGTCTTTTTCATTTCACAGCATTTGGAAATGGAGTTTAGGGAACGGAAAGGCTGCCATCCTACACAGGCACCCTTAGAAGAAATGTTCTGTTGTACTAACTTGTAGCAACCACAAACAGGATACCAAAGAGTCTACAGAGACAGCAAAGCTCCATCACATTTCAATAAGGAACAGCGGGTTGTGTGTTCTTTTGGGACTCATACCCACTACTTCCTCCATCTGCTGCAGGGTCTTCTCCATCTCTTCCCGCACATCTTGTTGCTTCCTCCCAGCATCGTCCACACTATGTGTCTCGAAATAGCACTCTCGAAATGAATACAGCTGATCCACCAGTTCCTAGGAATATAAGAATGAGACCATTATAAGAATAGTCTCCGTTAAGTGGAGAGGATACCAGACAAGTAAACTTTGAGACTGGCTAGCCATACCAACTTTTGGCCTGGAAATGCTGATCCTCTACCTCACCCAGGAATGACACAAGAGGCAGGTTGCAGATAGGGAAGGAAAGTTGTTCAGCCCACTCTCACACTGTCCCAAGTCAACCTGTACCATGATTGACACTCTCCTCTTAGACCCAGCAGAGCTTCCAACATGATTAAGCACTTCATATACCTTAGTCAGGAGAGAGGAAATGCTTTGCACCTTGAGATAAAACAAAGTTAATAAGATCATCCCATCTAGTACTGGTCCCTAAAGTATAAAATTTTGAAATTTACCCTTAAAACTGGACTTCCTAATAATAAAAATCCCTTACTTCTGATTTTTCCTATGCCGATATCTGAAAATATGTGACATTTGTGAGTATGACAAACATGGGAGAGCCATTCTCTATGACAAACAGGCCAATTTAAGCTTGATAAATTTTGTATTTTTGCAGTTTTGTTTCTTTAGATATTTGTGGGTTTTGTTTGTTGTTTTTGTCAAGTCATCCTTTGGCTTGCTTGCATTCTTTCCAAGTAAATGTTCTCCTTCCTCTTTAAATATCTCTGTTTGAGTCTTCCTGGGACATCAATCAAAGCTTTTCCATTATCTATTCTTTCCTAAAACAAAACAGCAGTAGAAAGGTATAATCCAATCCCACCAAGTCTTACCAACTACCTCTGCCTCACACCCCAAATCCATCCACCAGTCTCCATGTCACTATGAGTACCCTCAACTAAATCAGCATCATTACTTGCCTGAACTATTTCAACAGCTTCTTAACGGGTCATTCTGCTTCTACTCTTTCCCATTCTCCTCACTATAGCTGGATGGCCTTACAAAAATGTAGGTCATGTCACAAACACTCAGATAGTTTCCCACTGCAGACAGAATAAAATTCAGGTCCTTATTATGACCTAGAAGACTGTGAGATCTGACCTCCCACCATTCATCCTGCCACAAATTTCACTTCGTATCACTCTCCTACACTATTCAAGCCACACTGGCTTTCATCCAGGTCCTCAAATCCACTCTCAATCCTGCCTACACACATGCTGTTCCCTCTGCCTGGACATTCTTTCTCCAGACCTTTGCGTGGCTCATTCCTCTTCATTATTTAGGTCTCAGTTCAAACACCAATTTCTCAGAGAGGCTTTCCCTGACTACCCAAACTAAAGTAACTCCTTCCTCCTCCACCCTACTGTTAAATCACACTCCTACTTTTCTTCACAGTACTTATTTGAAGTTAAAATTCTACCCAGAATGATGAAATTAGATTATCTCCTTCTGTAACAGTGCTTTTCAAGTTTTATTGTATTATTTCCAGGACCCAGCCCACAGAGATTCTGATGTTAGTGGTTTTAGCAGAACTCAAAATTCTGCATTTTAACAAGCACCCTGCATGACTTTAATAAAAATGACCTGTAAAATACACTTTGAGAAAAATCCTTTATATATTCCTTCTAATCTAAAATGTCTATAACAATGAAATAAAAGTTTACCACCATTCCCATGAATAGCAACATCACCATTCTTTTCCTCTCTCTACTCCATTCTCCCATTCCATCCTTGCACCTTCCCCACCCACCCCCAAGATACCCCAGTATCCTCTACTTCGCTGCTTAGGGCATCTACCACAAATAAGAGCAGGAAAAGACAGATCTCAGCAAATATTACAACCCATTTCCTTTCATCATGCAGTCAGCAATAGCCACATATTAAGAATTACAGAGAAGGTCTTGGAGAAGGCAGTGGTACCCCACTCCATCACTCTTGCCTGGAAAATCCCATGGACGGAGGACCCTGGTGGGCTGCCGTCTATGGGGTCGCACAGAGTCGGACATGACTGAAGCGACTTAGCAGCAGAGAAGGTCTTATTGTTTGCTTCTATTTGTAATAGAAAACATACAAGAAATTGTTTGGCTTTGTTGGTTTGTTTTGCTACAGTGAACATTTTTAGTAACTTTTGTCCTGGCAAAAATCAATATATATATGTTGTTAAAATTCAAATAGGTACATGTAAAATAAGCAGAGTAAAAAATTCCTCATGACCATCCCAATAACCCCAGAGATAACCATGGCTTAGTTTACCTTTTCAGGTTTTTTCTATACATATACAAATATACATACACAATGTTTGTAATACAGTGCTAGATTTGAGAATCTCTGATTTCAGACAGTCACACTAGGGAAAAGAACTACATCCAAGACAACTGGATGTGAGGTCAAGCTCACACTCTAAAAAGTGTTATTAGTCTAATCTACTAAAGAAACAAAGAAATCTCATCAATGTTTAAACTTTTGCTGTAGAAGCCTTTAAGAAAGTTACAAACCTGTCATAAGTCCAACATTTACATTTTAGGCTGCCTTAGAATACAAAAAACTCAGTTTCTGAGATTTAAGAAAAATCTTGGATTATTAAAAGAAAAGAGTCAAGCAATTAATTAGCTCCTATCTACCAAGTACAAGACTGTCCCAGTTACTACAGTCAACTGTGAACTGAGTGCAGTCTGGAGCCTTCTGCATTAGACCCCAAACTGGAATTGTGGAGTACACAAAAAAATCAAAACTGTTAAATTCTAAGGAGAGTAACCAGAATTCACGCGGTGCAAGCCATTACTGTGATTGTTGCCAATTTGAAAGCATGAAAGTACTGAAGAAATGGTCTTATCAAAACTACAAGCAATAGGTAATAGCGCCTGCAGATCTGCCAAACACACGTGTATACTATTTGTTATGGGTGAATGAGGGGAGGGGGGAATACAACCTCGCAACAATGTACAGGAATAAAGTTAGGAGCAATAAATCGTCTTCCCTACAGGACTGAAATTGACTGCGGTCGGGTCAGCACCACGGGATCCCAACAAACTGGCTGCGCCTGTCGCTTGGCCCCGGGGGGCTCCTCTAGCCCGTGGCGGCTGCACCTTCGGGAGTTGTTATAGTAACCACGGAGACACAAGTAGCGTCGGGTATGTGTCAAGAAATTCGCAGGCAGTGCATAAACTGGGCTCTCTACTTCTTCCCAAGTAACAAAAGCAGATATGTATTTTAATCTATGACCCCCACCTGCAATTTCTGCAAGACCTCCTTGACTTCTTCCTCTTCAACAGCCATCATTTCCCAGCTTCTCCGCCCCCAACTTAAAACCATAGAGACGCATACCCGTCCCCACGATAGAGCCACAGCGGCATCTAGAGCTCTGGAGGCTTACGGCACCTGAGTGAAAGCTGGTTTTCTAGGAAGCGCGCCGCTCCAAACTTAACTATGCTAAGTGGATTTCCCTGGTGGTGCTGAGACGGTAAAGAATCCGCCTGCAATGCCTATAGCCCAGAGGAAATGGTCTGCAATCACTTTCAAATTCATAAATTTGTCTTTTCCAAGTCCTGCAAACAAAATGTTCTCAGATTAAGTACCTGCGTATTGTTGTTTCGTATATTCCTATTTGTTTATACCAAAATTATAATACCCCAGGGAAAAAACAGACTAAGAAAGTGGGTGCCTGTGTTATAAGCTTAAAATTTTGAAGGAAATGTAGTACAGCGGTAAGGTAACTTGCCTGAATGTCTTCCAAACTTTACACTGATTGTCTATATAGGAGGAATTTTATAATTTTTAAAACACTATCCTAATAAATCGACTACACTTGGAATGGTATTAAGAAAGCCATCACTAATACACTAATAGTGTGTGTGTGGTATGTGCGGGCACGCTGGATCCCTGAGTAGTGTGTGTGTGTGTGTGTGTGTGTGTATGCACACGCTGGATCCCTGGGTAGTGTGGGTGTGTGTCTGTGTATGCACACGCTGGATCTCTGGGTAGTGTGTGTGTGTGTGTGTGTCTATGTGCACGCTGGATCCCTGGGTAATGTGTGTGTGTGTGCACATGTGTGTGTGAAAAGCCTGGTAGGCTAGTCCACGGGGTCACAGAGTTGACACAGCACACACACATATGTATCAGTACACTAATAATGTTTATATATTGATAAACTATATCCCATAGGGTATTTAAGAAACAATTGACTGTGTCTGAAGAGGGAAATAGGGGGACTGAGAGCTGTCTAGGAAAAGAAGATTCTTCTCATTGTGTACACTTTTGAATGTTTGTCATGTAAATGTATTACCTATTCAAAAACAAACATAATTTAAAAAAAAAAAAAAAGGATTTGCTTCCACCTAGATAGACTATCTCTATTGGAGAAGGAAAGGGCACCCACTCCAGTGTTTTTTCCTGGAGAACCCCAGGGAGGGGGGAGCCTGGTAGGCTGCCGTCTATCGGGTTGCACAGAGTCGGACACGACTGAAGCGACTTAGCAGCAGCAGACTATCTCTGCATGAGACACAAGACACTACAAGACTAACTGCTTCCAGAAATGAAAAGTGAGTAGTTCAGGAACAGGAGTGAAAGGCAAGAGTTTTCACTCTGAATTTTTTGTACCTTTGGAATTTGTACCATGTGAATGTATTAAACTCTTACATTTTTTTAAAGTAGAATGCAATTTTTAAAAAGTAGCATGTAATAGTCCACCAGACTTTTTCTTTAGTTTTAATTATAGCTTACTTATACTTCAAATTGATTCTGTGAACCTAACAAAGGAAGCAAAGGTTCAGGACAGAAATCATGAATGTACAAAAATTATTTCTTCAAATCACTTTTCAACAAATTTTAAAACTTCATAGGGAAGAAAAAACTCTTCAACCTATAAAAATCTGTGTAATTAGCAATGAAATAGAAAGGGGTGTTTTGAGCTTTTAAGTAAAGATTTTTTCATCCTCTTTCTCGGATACCATTTTAACTTTGGGGTACTATAATTGGCAATGGACAGAGACCTGGCGTGCTGCAATTCATGGGGTCGCAGAGTCAGACACGACTGAGTGACTGAACTATAAAAATTATTTTTAAGAGATTTGATATTCTATATCCTTAAAGAAGAAAATGTTACTTGGTTGCTATTAAATTAGGTAAAGCAAGGGTATTTACTTGCCTTAGAGATGGGAATACCAGACCACCTGATCTGCCTCTTGAGAAACCTATATGCAGGTCAGGAAGCAACAGTTAGAACTGGACATGGAACAACAGACTGGTTCCAAATAGGAAAAGGAGTACGTCAAGGCTGTATACTGTCACCCTGCTTATTTAACTTATATGCAGAGTACATCATGAGAAACGCTGGACTGGAAGAAACACAAGCTGGAATCAAGATTTCTGGGAGAAATATCAATAACCTCAGATATGCAGATGACACCACCCTTATGGCAGTAAGTGAAGAGGAACTCAAAAGCCTCTTGATGAAAGTGAAAGAGGAGACTGAAAAAGTTGGCTTAAAGCTCAACATTCAGAAAACGAAGATCATGGCGTCCAGTCCCATCACTTCATGGGAAATAGATGGGGAAACAGTGGAAACAGTGTCAGACTTTATGTTGTGGGGTTCCAAAATCACTGCAGATGGTGACTGCAGCCATGAAATTAAAAGACGCTTATTACTTGGAAGGAAAGTTATGACCAACCTAAACAGCATATTCAAAAGCAGAGACATTACTTTGCCAACAAAGGTCCATCTAGTCAAGGCTATGGTTTTTCCAGTAGTCATGTATGGATGTGAGAGTTGGACTGTGAAGAAGGCTGATCGCTGAAGAATTGCTGCTTTTGAACTGTGGTGTTGGAGAAGACTCTTGAGAGTCCCTTGGACTGCAAGGAGATCCAACCAGTCCATTCTAGAGATCAATCCTGGGTGTTCTTTGGAAGGAATGATGCTAAAGCTGAAACTCCAGTACTTTGGCCACCTGATGCGAAGAGTTGACTCACTGGAAAAGACTCTGATGCTGGGAGGGATTGGGGGCAGGAGGAGAAGGGGATGACAGAGGATTCGATGGACGTGAGTTTGAGTGAGCTCCGGGAGATGGTGATGGACAGGGAGGCCTGATGTGCTGCGATTCATGGGATCGCAAAGAGTTGGACACGACTGAGCGACTGAACTGAACTACAATGACTAAATATAAAATACACTCAAATGATTTCAGTATGACTTTTACTACCTAAAAAACAATGGAACTTGGAATTTAGGTAATTCCATGGCAGTTCTTCCCAAGCCAGTAACAATAAATCACAAAATCTAAGAGTTAGAAAAGGCTGTAAGGATAATTTAATTCAACCCCTTATATCACAGAAATAGAAACAAAGGCCCCAAAAGTTTAAACTTAAACTTGTACAACTAATATATGGGGGAAAAAATAACTAGAACCTTGATGTTCGGCCTCCTCAACCAGTATGATTTCAAGTCTTGCCTCTAATATGATGTAAAGTTACTGAAAGTATCCTTCAAATTTCTTTATTGGTTCTATATTATACTGTGATAATAGTCAGAAATGACCACTATTTAATAAAGAAAAACAAGGAATAAATCATTAAAAGTATTTTAATTACTATAATCTTGAGATCAACAACATATTGGCAAGTTTTCTGCAGTAGAAGTACGTTCCTAAATAAGTAGATCCAGGGCAACAGCTAGCAAAAAAGAAGTAATTTTATCTCAAATGCCAAAAAGTCAACTTTCAACATAACTTTATCAATGTGAATTACTCTTAAATAGAAATAGGAACTAAACATACATGCATCAAATTGTACCTTCATTCAATGATATGACACCTCCAATCAAGTTCATACATGGGCAAATACATTAAGTATATACAAATAAATGTATGTTTCCAAATAAGAAGCTACAGGCTCACTCATTCCTGAAACCAAAATGTTCACATAAACATACTGTCAAATATGGCAACAAAAAAAAAATGTAAAGGAACATATGTACACCAGAACCCAAACTGACATGTAGACATAAAACAGAGGTGCTTATACAGTATACTTAAACATATTGCTCAGCCAGAAATAGCTCAAACATAAACAAACGGTGATCTACAAACACCAAAAATTATTGTAAGCTTTTTGCTACCAGTGAAAACTCAACAGTTCACCCTAAAATTGAGTTTAAAATGCTTATGCCTCAAATAAAAGAAACTGAAAAGGAAACCTGAAGCCACCCCCCACCCACTGCCACTTAATCTCTTATAAGTTGGAAACGTAAAGACAATTTTGAAGACTCAGTACAAACACAAAAGGCTGGTGACTCCTATATAAAACAAAGATTATTTACTAAATGAAATCACTGAAAGAGAACAGAGAAAATTCTGTGAGGTCAACTAAATTCTTTTTACTTTAAAAGCCCTGCTAGAGACTGGCTGCTGCTCTAATTCATTATTTGGGGAGGCAAAACTAAAAAAACTGTTGGCAGGTTCAGGTGCTGTGGGAGAACCCACAAAAAATGGTCTGAACTGAAAATCTCCATCTCCACCACCCCGATTTCGAACTGGTGTACCGTCCAAAGGAAACTTGGAGTTGTTCCCTAGAAGAAAAATAAGGGAAGAACTTAAGTATCTATTTCCTTACAGATCTTCTGGATCAAAAAACAAAGTCATTCAATAATATTTTAACAGAACTCAACACTTATGACCTGCGTAAAACATACACCTTGGATAAAGAGAAGATGGCCTCCTCCCCTTACCACAGTATAGATATCTTACCTGCTTCTGTGTGCAGTTTCCAGTGATACCCATTACCTCATCACCAAAAGTAATTTAACACAGTGAAATACTTTTGTAGAGCTAGAATTTACAGTATCATAATTTTATTATCTATTAATTTACATCCAAGGAATATCATATATATTCATGTGTGTGTGTCTTTTGTCCCAGGTTCTTTAAGAACAAATTTCTTTTTTACAATTTCCGTAAGTGCTCTGGAAAATATATGACTACCATGAAAACCAGGCACATATTCACGTCCCAAGATCAATTAGCACACCCTTAAGAAAAATTATACAATAGATCTGATAAACATTTAACAGCTTCCAATGGGGATTCCCTTGAGGCTTAGCTGGTAAAGAATCCACCCGCAATGCGGGAAACCTGGGTTCAATCCCTGGGTTGGGAAGATCCCCTGGAGAAGGCTACCCACTCCAATATTCTAGCCTAGATAATTCCATGAACTGTATAGTCCATGGAGTTGCCAAGAGTCAGACACGACTGAGTGACTTTCACTGAACCCATCCTTGGCTTTAGTTATATAACTAAAGGAGAATGTTGACTATATCTACTTCAAGCCAACAATGGTAGCAAGAGGTGAAAGGAAAAAGATAAGTGTGTGCAAAAAAAGGAATAGGTAAGCACTGGCAAAAATGGAAGAAATTGAAATAAATGTGGATAGTCACAAGGAAAAAATAAGAATACCTATAATGCCCATACACAATAATACTTTGATTGACTAAATCGTATGATTAACTGAAAGCTAAGTTGAAACTTGTTTCAATTCTCCTATGATATTCTTCATCTCATTACTTCATGCCTTTGCTAGGATATCATCTTCTCAACAATAAAATTCAAAAAAAGAGGTTTTATAAAAATCCAGCTCAAATAAAAGTTCATCTCAAGAATTTTCACTTTTTTGTGTGTCAAAAAAGCATATTAATAGCATAGTAAAAACTATTAGATTCTGTTATATCAAGAGTGGTATAAAGGAGAGAACTCAGGAAGAGATTCTCTGCCATCTGACAAGTAGAAAAAAGCTAGACTGTATATTTCCAGGAGGCAGAAATCTTATCTGGATAATCCTTACATCCCCATTGCCCAAATTTTTTTCCAGCAGTCTGGCACATGAAACATGCTTAATAAATATTTGATAAATTTATGAATGAATAAACAGAAGAACAACCAATAATAACTTAAGAACTGTGCAATCAGTATTGTCATGTGAAAGAAACTAAAACATGGTCTTCTCACAGGATCTCAAATAGTTAAAAGAGTATGGGCTCTGAAGACAGCTCTGTGACCTTGACTAATTTACTTAACCTCTCTGTTCCTCAGCTTTCTCATCTGTAATATAGGCATGATAATAAACACCTACCTCATAAAGTTTTATAAATGACACAAATTTATAAATTTCACAAATACATGTGAAATTATGTTTTTAATACTTAGTAAGGAATTAATAAATGGAAGCTAATATTATTATTATTACTGCAACTAAATAGCTTTTCATTTGAAGTGGAAATTTGCCAGCTTTAATTTTGGAATTATTTACTCTATTCAAATAAATTGAAGATGTAGTTAAAAATGTAAGCAAATAAAACAGATAAAATTAAGGATGTGCTGACTGAGACACAGATGAAGAAGCTAGAGCCTACCACTAATACTACCACTCTAGGCCTCTGGAGTCTCCACTAACTGCATGGAACTATGCAGGGTACAGTGTGAAACATCACTAATTTAAAGAACTGATACTGGATATTACATGTCCTTTCTTACCTAATGGGAAGCCAAAAACACCAGACTGTGCAATCATAGATGGTTCAAGAGTACTATCTTGGTTAGCAATAGTGATATTTCGTAGCCTAAGGCTATCATAGAGACCTTGGAGCTTTTGATACTGGCGATTTCGCTCCATAAGTTTCTCAGAAATGTCACTGAACTTTTTCTTATATTCTTCTAGCACTTTCTTCATGGAGGTGACCTCCCCTTTCATAGAGGTCAATTCTACATCCTTGCTCTGTATTTGCTGAGTATATATCTTCTCCATCTGTTTCAGATGGCCCTCTGCCTTGCTGAAATTGTATTCTTGATAGAGACGCTCCTGGTGTACCTGTCCCAAGAGAGAAAAGATTTAAGGTAATAAATGCAAAGTTGCTTATTTTAACTTTATACAAACACAGAAAGAAAAGAAAGACACACGTACTGGAATGTTATTACTTTATTTTTTTTATTTGTTATTACTTTAAATTTTAGAACCAGATTAAGAAGAAATTAGGATGTACAAAAGAATAATTATTATAGAAAATAATACACTATGTCACTAAATGCATAGAAAAAAATGGAGGAATACTCTCAAAGCATGACCATTACACCAACAAAAAATGTGAATATTTGTTTAACCTCAACAAGTGACATGTAGACCAAAGGTTCCAAGAAATCTAACACTAATATTTCAAGTAATCCAAAGTGTGGAGAACATTTTATAAAACAGTTCCCAATTATCCCTGCCTTCTAACACTTATATCCTCCCCTTGATCTAGACAGGACCTGTGACTAGATTACAGGAAAAATGACAGGATATCGCTTCATCAGTACATTACATAAGAATATAGTTTCTCTTACTAGCATACTCTCTCTCTTGCTGGATTTGTGGAAGTAAGAGGCCAAGTTGGAAAGGCCAACAGGCAAGTGACTAAGAGCAGTCTCTGGGAAATAGCCAGCAAAATACTAAGGTCACAATGACTTTAAGGATAGACTTTACAACAATACCACATGTTCATGTTCAATCAATACTACCCCCCAAACTGGGATCTAGTTTAAGACCGAGTGTCTATTCATTTCAGTCAATAAGTATTACTGAGACTTAAGACCAGTAACTATGATGGCCACTGAGGACCCAAAGATACACAGGAATCAAAACATGACCTAAAGAACTCTCCTAACTAGAAAAGATAAGCAAATATATAAGTAATTACGATATAGTATAAATAATACAACAAAGTAAGCATAAGAAGATATAGGAGCATAGAAGAGGAACATTTTACCTAGAAAAATATAATGAAAATATTTATGTGACAGATGACAAACAGACCTTTTAGAAGCATTATTATAATTGCATATATAAGATATAACACTATTATACTCAAGGACCTGATTAAAGTTTTCCACAGATAAGCCTTTCTAAAAAGAAGCCAAAGGCAGAAATCAAAAAAGGAAATAAGGATATGAATTTGAAGATAAGAATGCTCATTATAGCATTTTTTAAATAACTTACAATTTATGATACAATTCAATCATTAAAATTATGATTTTATGATTTCATCAAACACACAAAAATTTTAAACCTCTGTATGTCAAAAAAATCAAGGAAGACTAACAAAAGTGAAAAAAATTTCTTGCAACATCTGAGTTAAGTATATGTATAGAGAGAATTCTTAAAAATCAGTGGGGGGAAATCTACAGCAAATGAAATAAAATAAAACAGATAACTAATAAAAGAAAAATATACTTAAAATACAGGAAAATGTATTCATCTAAAGGCCATCCAACAAATGCATATTTAGAGAGCAATGAGATTCTACTGTAATCATATCTAATTGGTGAGCAGAAAGTATGGTGAACAAGCACCTGCCTACATTTCTTAAGGGAACACAAACTGACAAGATCTAACTGGAGGGCAACTTTTAGTACTACAATTTTTAAAACTTTGAAATGTTTCACTTTCAGGTATTTAAAGTTAGCAAAAAATTAAGGATATGAATTTAATGATAACAGTACTCATCCCAGCATTTTAATAACTTGGAAATAAATTATGATACATTATAACCATTAAAATTATGATTATAGAATGGCTAATTTTTAAATATTTAATAAAATACTCATAACAGGCATAATCTATTGTCAATTTACCTGGCCACAAAAATGGTATCTGTGGTATTATTCTAGGTTTGTATAGACAAAATATATATAAATATATATTTATACCCAGGAAAATCTAGTAATATACAAACATAAGTATCAAGACTGGTTATCTCTGAGTGATGGAATTATGGATTATTTTTATTTTCTTCCTTTTGGATTTTCAACACTAAACATATTACTTTTGCAAAAAAGAAAATTAAAAAGAACATTTTTCCATACATTTATTAAAAAACAAAAACAAACACAGTGAAGGAAAAACTTTAGAAGCATTCACATACGCCTCAAAGCATACTCTCCAGAGAAACTAGCCTAAGCACTAACCTGGTATGTCCAGAAGGCCAACGCTCGGGAGCTGATGTCCAACACAATCTCTGGTCTAAGTCCCGCCAATACCATGGCTTTATATTCCTCTGATGGACTGAGTTCTGTGCGGACAATATCTAGCTTTCCAGAAAGAGTACTGTTGCAGGCAGGGCAGATAGCTGGTGAACGACTAAACTCACCACTACCATGCTGATCACAGAATATATGAGAGCAGGCAGTGACCCACGCATAACCAGAGAGTTTGACACGACACTTGCGATAATTACAAAGCAGCATGTCTTCACACAAAGACATAATAGATAATAAAGTCTCCAGATGCTGAAAAGAATCCTAAAAAGGGATAAATGAAAGTCAATTTGCAGTAAAATTAAATAAATAAAAATAAATTGAAACATGTTATTTTACTAAGACAAAATAATATACCTTTTATTATGCTTTTGTATTACAATCAATACATAATATTGATTTCAGCCACCCAACAATATTGTGCTCCTTCTTTGTGCAAACCACTGCTAAGGCCATGAAAAATTTTTTTAACGAAAAAGTTAAAGACACAGGTAGTTCCATATCTCACTTATAAGTTAAAAATAATATGTTCATGCAAAAAAAAAAAGTTTAGGAACATTTACAAAGTACAGATAAAAATTAAATTAGTGCCTTTTGCCATTTCTCAATACCTAAACAAAAATCCAAATGTATTACCCATTCATAGTTTGCTAGAATATTTTAGTATCACTTCTCACACTTGGCAGATATAAAAAGTCCAGGCACTAATTTTAGCCATTCTTTAATGCAAAGTATTTTAAGTTACATTTTTAGGTTTTCATATATGCTGATTCCTCAGATTGTTTAACTGTGTTGCCTTGACTAGTAACCTATACTATTAAATAGAAACTAACCTAATTCATTCAAGTAGTTGACATGATGAAGCCTGAAAATCTATATAAAAGCAAACTTTATCACCAATTAAACAACTCACCTATTAATGTAAATACTATTCAATGCTATGCTTCTATTCCATTATTTTTCAACTAGGCAGCAATATCCTGAACATATCAAAATTAGCCATTATTGTATAAAATAGGTCTTCTCTTGTGCCTCAGACAGTAAAGAATCTGCCTGCAATGCAGGAGACCCGCGTTTGACCCCTGGGTCGGGAAGATCCCCTGGAGAAGGGAATGGCTATCCACTCCAGTATTCTTGCCTGGGGAATTCCACAGACACAGGAGCTTGGTGGGCCTACTGTCCAAGGGGTTGCAGAGTCAGACACGACTGAGCGGCTAACACTTTGAATAAAATAATAGTGACACACCAATTATACACCAAGGGAAGATGGTCACATTTAGAAACGGATAAATTCTGTCAAGACAGTTGCCTGGGTCACAGGGGTAGGACAAGGACGCTCCGACATGTTTTACCCCAAATGTCCCTGCTGAAGGAGTCTCCACAGGTACCTGGCGGCCGCAGTTAAAGGCCTTCGTCGCTCCAGCAGGGTAGAGTGCAGACGGGAAGAAGAAGAGCTCGGAACAGTTTGGAACCTGAGTCCCTTACCAGGCAGAGCCAGTGTTAGTTGCTCAGTCTTGACTCTTTGCAACCGCCAAGCTCCTCTGTCCATGGGATTTCCCAGGCAAGAATACTGTAGTGGGTGGCCATTCCCTTCTCCAGGGGATCTGCACCAGGCAGAGCGAGAGGTGCAGCTAGTTCAAAATTTTCCACAAGGTCGGGGAACGAGTCAATTTAGTGAGCCGTCCAATTTAGCGAGGACCAAGTTTTGAAGATTAGACTCACGGAAACTTCAAACTCGCAGCGCTCTCAAAAGAAAATACTAACAAGATTAATTAAAAAATTGTTTTTAAAATCTAACCTGAGACTCCCAAGAAAAGCGCGGGAAAACACCGTTGCTGCCTTAACTCCACGACGACGACGACGACAAGCGAGGATTCTCCACTGGCGACGCCACTACGTCTTAGGGCGCATGCGCGGGGTCGCAAAGCCTGCCGGGTGGTGGGCGCCAAGTCACGCAGCTCAGGATCCTGGGACCCGAGGCCTCTGGCACCTAGACTATGGGCGTTGCACCCCCAGGCGCGCGTGTCTTTGAGTGAATCTGACTGAGGCTGGTCTAGGTGTCCCACTTGGGAGCCTCGCAGATACTGTCCTTGTGTGCGGTTTTCAGCCCTCGACTGGCACAAGCTGTTATTTAGTCGCTAGTCGTGTCTCTTTGTGACCCGCATGGACTGTAGCCCACCAAGCCCCTCTCTCCTAGCTGTCCTCAGCCTATCATTTGAGGTCAGAGTAGAGTGGGGACAGTTGAGAAGCTAACAGCAGGAGTGAGTACACGCAGGTGTTTGTTCTGGGAAATTTTAGGGAGTACCGGCTGGGCAACAAGGCTTTGTATTTCAGGAAAGTCTCCCAAATTGTGTGATATCTATAATTTGACACCTACCACCTCTGTTGTATTTTCTGCCGTTTTTAAATCCATCTTGAGATAGACATCTTTCCAGTTTTTCACATCCTCTATATAAAGAACTTACTCCTTGGAAGGAAAGTTATGACCAACCTAGATAGCATATTCAAAAGCAGAGACATTACTTTGCCAACAAAGGTCCATCTAGTCAAGGCTATGGTTTTTCCAGTGGTCATGTATGGATGTGAGAGTTGGACTGTGAAGAAGGCTGAGTGCCGAAGAATTGATGCTTTTGAACTGTGGTGTTAGAGAAGACTCTTGAGAGTCCCTTGGACTGCAAGGAGATCCAACGAGTCCATTCTGAAGGAGATCAGCCCTGATTTCTTTGGAAGGAATGATGCTAAAGCTGAAACTCCAGTCCTTTGGCCACCTGATGCGAAGAGTTGACTCATTGGAAAAGACTCTGATGCTGGGAGGGATTGGGGGCAGGAGGAGAAGGGGACGACAGAGGATGAGATGGCTGGATGGCATCACTGACTCGATGGACGTCACAGTGAACTCCGGGAGTTGGTGATAGACAGGGAGGCCTGGCGTGCTGCGATTCATGGGGTCGCAAAGAGTCGGACAGGACTGAACGACTGATCTGATCTGATCTGATCTAAAGAACTTGATTTAGAATCTGCAATATGAACGTTCATACAGCTCTTAAGCAATAGGGTTAGGTTTCACAGCTTTTCTGAGATCATCCACGTGTGTACATTCCTGGGCCTGCTTGGATTAATAATTGTTTAAATGTTTGCACCCATTTTATCCTAATACTTTTACCTATTACATTTTCTCTTCTGTACTTACTGTATGACTTTCTGCTCAATCTATGAATCTATTAGAATTCATATTAGAAATTAAGCTGAGAGCTCCAGGGGTCCTAAGAATATAAGCCTAATGCTGACTTTTGTAGCCACCTTTCCTGAAGATGTGACACTAGTATGAATTAGTAACAGAAACAATCCAATAAATCAGCAACACAACGGGGACACTAAGCCCTGCAAACCCCCTTATAGGTTGTGAATCTATATATTAAACCTTTCTCCTTCAGACAAAAACCTACTCTGATTAAACAGCTTTCTCTAGTTTTTTGTCTATCTGTAACTGGTTCACAGTAATCAAGGTCATCTTGGCCTTTGTATACTTTTCCTAAAATGTCTTCTGAGAGTTCAAAATAGAAATTCAATCTAGAGTTACAAAACGGGTTTGAAGAAAATCATGGTTTCCATATGTAAACCATGTAATCCCCAACATGTTTTGGTTATCTGAGCCTTTTGTGCATTTTCTGGTTTTAACTATGCCAAATGTAGAAATATTGAAGTACAATAAAAAGGTACACTCTCATGTCAAGTTATAAAACACAAAGCATTCACATTTGACCTAACTTTGAGTCTATCCAAGTTACCTTTGTGCTACAATATGATCCCTTCCTGCTTCTTCAATTTCATTGTTTCCCCAAAGCTTGGTGTAACCCACACCATTTTTAAAGTCAGTTTCCAATTTCCAACCTATTTGGCTAAAAGCCTATATGAATCGTGTGTGTGTGTGTGTGTGTGTGTGTGTGTGTGTACACAGATAGATATACCTACACACATATACACACATTTGGTGGGGGGGGAACGACGGGGACGTTTTGCCAGATAGGAAAAAGTGGGGGGAGCTACAAACTCTTAATATAATATCCCACTAGTCTGGAATACCAGGAAATAGACTTAACCTGTTTTTTGGTGGCATGTGTCCTGTTCTCTCATGGCACAGAAAAACCCTTCTGTGGCTCATTTCTAAGGTGCTCCTGAGGATGAAACCACTGAAATCAGTTAAGGCTGGGATACAGAGACCTGACCACCAAAAAGAGCATTTTAAAATATTGGTTTTTCAAACTTATGGTTTCTGGGAGGAAGGGATAGTTATGGACTTTAGGAAGGTCGTGTACACAGTGCTACAGTTTAAATGGATAACCAACAAAGACCTATCGTATAGCACATGGAACTCTGTTCGATGTTATGTGCCAGTCTGTGTGGGAGGCAGTTGGGGGGATACATGTATATTTATGGCTGAGTCCCTTCACTGTTCACCTGAAACTACCACACATTGGTAATCGGCTATACCCCAATACAAAATGTTTTTGATGTTAAATGAATAAATAAAGTACTAAAAATAGACGGGCTTTTATTATTAAATATTAAGCATATAAAAAATATGTGGAGAATGACCATTATTCAATCTAATAAACCCAAACTCTTCTCAAGTTTGATGTTTTTTAATGAGGTAACAAGTTAACAGCTATTCAATCCATTTTCCTTTTACCTCTCCAGAGGTAAACAAGCCAGATTTGGGGGGTTATCATTCTCATACAGGTTTTTAATATGTACATACATCAAACTTTGTTTTCATGTTCTCAAACTACTAAATCTCACACAATACATATCAGTTGGCCATTTTTAAGTCTTTTTTTTGAAGTGTAAAGTTAATACACATACCTTATATTAATTCATTTTAACAGCCGAATTCTACAAACCACAATTTATTTACTCATTCTTCTAATGGACATTGGTTCCAGGCTTTTACAACTAAAAATATTTTACTGCAATAAACTTTCTGTGCCCATTTCTTTGAGTACACACGTCAAGAACTCCTTAAGAATACCCAAAGATTGGGTATAATCATCTTCAAAAAAAATGATGTTGCCAAACCTTCTCCAAAGTAATAAATTAATTTCACTGCTACCAGCAACTCCAACCTTGACAACATGTTTAAGTGTCAGAGTTCATTTGTTCTGTTTCAATTTTTGCCCATCTGATGGCAGTGAAATGGAATCTCAGTGTTGTTTTAATGTAAAGTTATTTTATTAGTAGTTAGATTAAGCATCTTTTCATGTGACTACTCAGGGATCCTCATCTATGAATTGTTCATTCATATCCTTTGATCATTTTCTTGATTTAAATGGAGCCTTTGTCAGTTACATGGCATGCAAACTTAAGTTTGAATTTTAGTGTATACAAATTTATCAGTCTTTTCTTTTGTCTTATGGCTAATCCAATGTCACAGTGCCATATTTTTTGCTTTTATATAGGCTTGAAGTTTTGCTTTCAATTTACAGATCTTTAATCCATTCTTTGGAGAAGGCAATGGCACCCCACTCCAGTACTCTTGCCTGGAAAATCCCATGGATGGAGGAGCCAGGTGGGCTGCAGTCCATGGGATCGCTGAGTCGGACACGACTGAGCGACTTCTCTTTCACCTTTCACTTTCATGCATTAGAGAAGGAAATGGCAACCCACTCCAGTGTTCTTGCCTGGAGAATCCCAGGGACGGGGCAGCCTGGTGGGCTGCCGTCTATGGGGTTGCACAGAGTCGGACACGACTGAAGTGATTTAGCAGTAGCAGTAGCAATCCATTCTTCCTAACATAAAAAGTCTGGATAAACTCTGACAGCACAATTTGTGCATTCATTATCATATACCATTTAACTGGTATTTTACCATGAAGTTTGATATTGATCTTGTTTAGATATTATAAGTACTTACTGGCTATATTATGTACCACATTTCTCTAAGAGCTTCAGAAATAATAATCTTCCTATTATGTTTGAATCTCAGGTAGTCAGCATCATCTACTCTAAATCTAATTTGATATTTATATTTGCTTTAACAGAAGAATAGGTTTCATATTATAGGTTTCTAAAGAATAGGTTTCATATTATAACAGAAGTTATTAAGACTCATTGCTATCCACATAGTTTATCAAGTCAAAATTTAAGTCCCAAGTATTCCATGTAATCTTGTTGAAATGCCATTAAAATGGTTATCATTTCCAGAGATTAAAAAAAAAAAAATTCTATGGAGATTTTAATTAACTTCAAGTATTTCTTGAGTATCTATTCTGGGTCAGGCATTGCAGATAAGCAAGTTATCCTGCTTTCATGGAGCTTACAATCTAGCAAAGAATCAAACAATGATAGAAGAAAATATTTTACTCTTTCTTTTATTGCCTCTAAATTTTTGCAAGTTGATTTCTTATAAACCATTTCTGGTGAGAAAAGTCAGTGTCCACCTTTAATTTGAAGAATCATCCACCTTCATACTGCAGAGAAAAAGATATTTTTAATAGAAAGGTGAATAACTACTCAATAGAAAATTGAGTAAACCATTTAAAATTTAAACATGAATGATTTCAGAGTATGTTTCAATAACTCCTAGAATCAAATGACTAGAGTGCTTCCTTTCATAGTCCTAGATCAGTGCTATTCAAATCTGTTGCAATCAGGAGGTTCTCTATATATTAGATCCTCATGTTTTCGAATTAATGGAGTTTTTTAATCCCAAGTATAATTCTTAATCTAGAGTCACCACCTGCTTCACAATTGTTTGACTCCGCAAAAATCAGAAGGCACTAACGGACAGCCAACCCGTCCCCATGGTGCCCTGAGTGAAGACAAGTCAGTTTAGATATATGATGGACTAAAATCCCACTACTTAAGGCTCCAAGCAGTGAGAGGAACAGCCATCAAAGATTATCTCCAATCACTTCAATAAATGTTTTAAGAAACATCACTATCATTTCTAAATTTTTAAAGGGTTAGTCGAGAACTAGAAGAACCATTAAGTATCAACTGGTCCAGCTAGCAGACAGACAAAAAAAGGAATTAGATGATAAATAAATTAGTGTCAAAAAAAAGATTAATTAAGAAAATGTTATTGAAACAATGATATTGGGATATACACTATAGGCCTTATTACCATACTTTGCCTAACACTAGAACTAAATTAGACTCTGTACTAAGGGTAAAGATAATGAGGCATAGCCCAACTGCCAGAAAGATGCACATAAGCAATAAAAACAAGGAATTTCTCATAACTATTATGCATATGTCAGAAATTGCTAGGTAGTACAAAGTCTAAGATAAATATACACATGGACTCCAGTAATAAAATAGCTAACATATATTGAGCACTTACCATATGTTAATAATGTTCTAAGCCCCACACATTTATTATCTAATTTAATCTTCTAAGTCAAGTATTATTCCTTTGAGTCAGGTACTATTATTATCACCTTTTAAGATATAAAGACCCTACGACATTGAGATATTAAGAAACTTGCCAGGGTTGCATAGCTGCTTAAGTGATAGAGAGTGGGTTTGAACCAAGTCTGACTTCAGAAGCCATGTATAGCTACTATGCTATGCCACCTTTCAACATCTTCAGTTGACTTTTTAAAAAATAAAATTTGTAGCACCTTAAAAGCTAGCTATGAAGTCACTAAGCTGTTTCCACAGATTCATATGTATATCAAAGCTTTTCAATTTCAACATAAGCCTTACCATAAAACAAAAACGCTATTATTATCTACTGTATATCCAGGATTACAGCTCCCAAGAGTTCCGGTCTGGAAAAGAAGTGAGACTCCAGTCTAGTTTCCTGAAATTTCATTTCTGCAAAAGATAGAACTGAAAGCTAAAAAATTATTTCAAGTGCTGATGTTACTTTAACACTGCTTTTAAATATTTGTATTTCCTATATTTCACACTCATACGTTGCCCCATTCTCTGCTGAAATTTGCAAGTACAAGAATACAAGCCTGTCCTATCTAGACTGCTTTAAATAACTTTAAATTATAGATGAATGTAACAAAGTCAGAAAATACTGGTTAACAAGATCATCCATAGAACCCAATACTAAAGACAATAATCCCTAGTATTGGAATATATCCTTTCAAATGATTTCTCAAGTAAACATAAGCACATAAAACTGTTTAAGCAGAAAAAGGATTATACATATTGCTCTGTAACTTCTTTTAGATTAATATATCATAAATACTCTTCCATTTCAAGAAAGATAAGCTGGTACCATAATTTTTGGTGATTACATAGTATTGCATTTTATCATCTTGATTTTAAAATTGATTTAACCAACTCTGGGGTTCTCTTAATCTTGTGTATAAACGAACAAAATAGTGACTCGTTTAATACTGTCAAGTTAAGTGGTTAACAGAATTATACCAGTTATCAGCGTTTTCTCTGTAGTGTTTGAATTTTTGGGTTAAGGATTCTTGACCCAAGTTCTATCTCAAAGAGATACAACAAAAGATCAAAGCTCAACCAAGCATTGTAGTAGCAAACTCATAGTTCAAAGATTTAAGAATTACCTAACATCATGGGCTAGATCCCACTAAGAATTTCAAGAAATAGAATTCAATTCCAAGTGCTTGTGCTAGCTATAGTCTGCTTAGAGCATGCATTCAATCAGGGCAGTCAGGACTTCTCTGGCAGTCCAGTGGTTAAGACTCCACTCTACCAATGCAGGCAGCATGGGTTCAACCCCTGGTCTGGGAACTAAGATCCCCCATGCCACATGTGCAGTCAAATAAAAAATAAATAAAACAATCAGGGCAGTCAGCTGAAACATAGGCTCAGCCTGTATTTCGTCACGGCAAACTGCAAATGACTGACTGCTGAAGAACAAGTCACCACCAGGTCCTTATCCTCAAACCAGGCAAACTCTCTCGAGGTTAGCACTGAGCCCCTTCAACTACCAAATTTCAACCACTAAGAAAACTCAATCTCCAAACTTGCGAGGTGGTTAGAAACTCAAATGAGGTAAAAATGAAGGTTTTCTTTACACTTACTTCTGATATCATATGAACAGCTTCTCTCTAAGAATCAAGTTGAACTACAGGATCTATCAAGCATCTGACATCTCTGGAAAATAAAAAATTAAATAATAAACAAATATACAAAGGTTATGACTACAAGACTTGAATGCACACCAGCCTACTCCACACCAAGTCACACCCATAAAGCCTCAAGGAAAATTAACTCAAAGAAAACTATTCATTCTTTATTTGAATCTCCATTCAGCAATATAAATGGACCCATCTATTTTGGAGAACGTCATCAAATGCCCAAACTCATTATCAGACTAGGGCAAGACTTCTGTACAAGCTCTGCTACTTGTATAAATTTAAAAGTTTGGGTAAAACTATACAGTAAGTCTAACCAATCTCTGAAAGGTTACATTAATAAAAGTCAACAGTCAAAAAGAGAATAGGTATGCAAATAGAAGCCCCGTGATGGCTGCAACCAAAGTATGGCAGCCATGGGAACAAATTCAGGGAGATGGGGCATAAATGGTATGAGTTACTGCCAGTCTCTCCAAGTTCACAGGGTATGTGATTACAGAAAACACTTGTAACCACAGGGTGACCACAATCATTAAGTTCACAAAATCCTTTAAAGAAAAAATAAATTAAAAAATGGAAGGAGCTAAGAACCGGTAGGGCTTCCCTGATAGCTCAGTTCATAAAGAATCCACCTGCAATGCAGGAGACCTGGGTTTGATCCCTGGGTTGGGAAGATCCCCTGGAGAAGGGAAAGGCTACCCATTCCAATATTCTGGCCTAGAAAATTCACAGTCCATGGGGTCGCAAAGAGTCAGACACAACTGACCGACTTTCACTTTCAAGAACTGCTAAGTATCAGATAAATGAGAAGGCAATCTAAAATAGTTTGTTTTTTTTTTTCAAAGTATCTTTCAATTTCATTTGAGCCAGTGTCAATTATATTTAACCTCTACTTCCGTTAAAGTATTTATCACAATAAACTAAAGAAAACCTTCCCTTGACATAGCAAAATTGAATAAGCATCACTTGGAGCACAAGTTGGCCAAGAGATGGCAGTATAAGAAAGAAGCCTCAATTTGTTCTTCCAGAGGTTGAGTGTAATCTGAATTTTTAGGTGAAACAGCCTAGACACAAAGCTCATCCGGAAAGCAACCTTTATATTATTCCCTACTCTTCACTTAATTACTAGTTAAAATTTCTTTCTATTATATTTAATGATCATATAAAATCATTAACTACAATATTACAATTATATTTTTTTCATGTTCCTTTTCATGAGGCAATGGGGAAATTTAAAACTCCATAATCTCAAATACAACCTAGCTAGAAAGACAACACACGAAAAAATTAATGTCCATGGTAAGTACCAAACAAGTCGGAGAAAGAGCCAAGTTATATTTAGAAGAATCATTGGTCAAGGAAGGCTTCATGAATAAAAAATAGTAGGTCTTGAATGAGTCTCAAAATTGCACTTAGAAGAGTATTTGCTATGTATCTGAAAGTTGCTAAGAGAGTAATCTTGAAAGTTCTCATCATAAGAGGAAAAAATTTTTAACTAGATGTGGTGATGGATCTTAACTAGATGTATTGTAGTAATCATGTCCTAATATCAGTATATACAAATACTGAATCATTATGTTGTACACCTGAAACTAACATAACGTAACACATGAACTATATCTCTAAAAGAGTAACTGCACTGTCCAGTAGTTAACACCTATTACAGCCTAAATTTAAATTAAACTAAACTAAAAGTTAAATTCCTCAGTTACATTTTAATTGCTCAGTAACCTCATATGGCTGGCTATCAAACTGGACAGTACGAATATAGAACATTCAAGTTCTGTTGAAGAGCAGTGCCTTAAACTGTGGGTATGAATAAACGTAAGCTGACAAAAAAGGAAGTAGCAGTTATCATTCTTAAAGTCCTACCTATAATCTGTCAAGAACTACTGAAATCATTTCAAACTTTACAACAGAAGTTTTTTTCCCATATTTATAAGGAAATTTTGTGGCTCAGAGAAGTTAAATAAATTTCCTAAGTCCACGTAGCTATTAAGACCTGGGATATGAGCCCAATTCTGTCAAAATTCCATATTTTCACTTCACTAAGGATGCTTTTGAACTGTGGTGTTGGAGAAGACTCTTGAGAGTCCCTTGGACTGCAAGGAGATCCAACCAGTCCATTCTAAAGGAGATAGTCCTCGGTGTTCTTTGGAAGGACTGATGCTAAAGCTGAAACTCCAATTCTTTGGCCACCTCATACGAAGAATTGACTCATTGGAAAAGACCCTGATGCTGGGAGGGATTGGGGGCAGGAGGAGAAGGGGACGACAGAGGATGAGATGGCTGGATGGTATCACCAACTTAATGGACGTGAGTTTGGGTGAACTCCGGGAGTTGGTGATGGACAGGGAGGCCTGGCGTGCTGCAGTTTATGGGGTCGCAAAGAGTCGGACACGACTGAGTGACTGAACTGAACTGAACTGATGCCCCTTACTACCTGAACTAAGAAGCAGAACTGCAAACGACAATTTGCTTTAAAACGTATTAAGAATGGCATAGTGGGGGAATAAAAAGAATGGCATACTGGCTCAGTAGGTCAGAAAGAAACAGACCCACTCATTTTGTTTCCTGTGGCAATAACTTCTTCAAAGGACAAAAGGTACATTTTATACGTGAACAGATGATTCATAAGGCTTGATATAAACTACAAATTTTTAAGTAACTCAGAGATATAATCAAAGTGTTATTTTACTTGTTCTTATCCTATACTTGAATAGTGCTTTAATTATTCCAAATGTTTTGGATATCAGCAAAATGTGAGATTAACTAAGGGAACATAGGAAGCATTCAGACACTGCAAAATTTCACCATTTCTTATTGTAAGAGTTTTAACATTGTCCACCTCAAAAGTCTGCATCTAAGTACTTCTTATGGGAAAAACAATTATAGATTTAAAGGTATACCTTGCCTATTTGTCTCATCTCACAAAACAAAACCCAGATTGCAAAGGGCCTGGTCTTTGTTTCCGTGGCACGTAGCACAAAGCCTGCCTGGTAGCACATGATGCCTTTCCCAATGTGTGATGCTCCGTGCAGGATTTTAGTTATGCTTCATAAAGTGTCATTCCACCACATGAAGACCATTGTACATTTACTGAGTTACTTAGGGAGCTAAAGTAAACATTTTGTAAATATCCCACAGGCAATCAATGACCCACTCATTTTGCTTCTTGTGGAAATAAGTTCTTCAAAGGACAAAAGGTACATTTTACAGATGATTCATGAGGCTGGATACAAAACACAGATTGATCATGCTGAATGAGCTGATGCTTCCATTTTAAGATCATACTATCACTCAGTTTTGCTCAGTCCCATTCCAATTTACTCAGTGCCTACTGTGTATCCCACAGTATGGGATACAATGATAATTCAAGGAACCTCCTGTCTTTTTAGATAGAAAAGACACTTGCACATGTAAAACAGAACACTTTAAGGCATCATATCTTAGTCAAAGTTCAAGTACTTGCCTCTATGGTCCCATTAGCCTTTAACCATTCCTACTGAGAATGTCCAAATCAAAGTCTCCTTAATTTTTAGGGGACTCCAGATGTTATAGAGGTTTTCACACTGCTGCTTCTGGGCTGGCACATGTGGTGCTGAAGACCTAGGCTTTCCTTCCTCAGTAGATTCCATCTTCAACCTGAAGCAAAAGGAAAACAATACAAATATGAAGTAAATGCTAAACTAATTGCTTGGCAGAGTCATCTTTTAGCAACAGCTCTCTAAGGCTGTACTACCAGAACAGATTCTCAAGTTTTATTTCCCACTTACTGTCAGTTATTTTAGCTAAAAATTCCGATTGTTTTAACCTCTCAGTGGAGAAGGAATCTCTAATTTTCTTGAAGAGATCTCTAGTCTTTCCCATTCTATTGTTTTCCTCTATTTCTCTGCATTCATCACTGAGGAAGGCTTTCTTATCTCTCCTTGCTATTCTTTGAACTCTGCATTCAGATGCTTATATCTTTCCTTTTCTCCTTTGCCTTTGAACTATTTCAAAACCTAAAAGGTGATGCTGTTAAAGTGCTGCACTCCATATGCCAGCAAATTTGGAAAACTCAGCAGTGGCCACAGAACTGGAAAAGGTCAGTTTTCATTCCAACCCCAAAGAAAGGCAATACCAAAGAATGCTCGAACTATTGTACAATTGCACTCATCTCACACACTAGCAAAGTAATGCTCAAAATTCTCCAAGCCAGGCTTCAACAGTACGTGAACTGTGAGCTTCCAGATGTTCAAGCTGGATTTAGAAAAGGCAGAGGAACCAGAGATCAAATTGCCAACATCCATTGGATCATCAAAAAAGCAAGAGAGTTACAGAAAAAACATCTACTTCTGCTTTATTGACTATGCCAAAGCCTTTGACTGTGTGGATCACAACAAACTGTGGAAAATTCTTAAAGAGATTGGAATACCAGACCACTTGATCTGCCTCCTGACAAATCTGTATGCAGGTCAAGAAGCAACAGTTAGAACTGGACATGGAACAAAAGACTGGTTCCAAACAGGAAAAGGAGTATGTCAAGGCTGTATATTGTCACCCTGCTTATTTAACTTATATGCAGAGTACATCATGTGAAATGCTGGACTGGATGAAGCACAAGCTGGAATCAAGATTGCCGGGAGAAATATCTATAGCCTCAGATGTGCAGATGACACCTTATGGCAGAAAATGAAGAAGAACTAAAGGGCCTCTTGATGAAAGTAAAAGAGGAGAGTGAAAAAGTTGGCTTAAAGCTCAACATTCAGAAAACGAAGATCATGGCATCTGGTCCCATCACTTCATGGCAAATAGATGGGGAAACAATGGAAATTGTTAGAGACTTTATTATTTGGGACTCCAAAATCACTGCAGAAAGTAACTGCAGCCATGAAATTAAAAGATGCTTGCTCCTTGGAAGAAAAGCTATGACCAACCTAGACAGCATATTAAAAAGCATAGATATTACTTTGCTGACCAAGGTCCATCCAGTCAAAGCTATGGTTTTTCCAGTGTCATGTATGGATGTGGTAGTTGGACTATAAAGAAAGCTGAGTGCTGAAGAATTGATGCTTTTGAACTGCGGTGTTGGAGGAGACTCTTGAGAGTCCCTTGGACTTCATGGAGATCCAACCAGTCCATCCTAAAGGAAATCAGTCCTGAATATTCATTGGAAGGGCTGATGCTGAAGCTGAAGCTCCAATACTTCAGCCACCTGATGGGAAGAACTGACTCATTAGAAAAGACCCTGATGCTGGGCAAGATTGAAGGCAGGAGAAGGGGACGACAGAGGATGATATGGTTGGATGGCATCTCCAATTCGATGGACAAGAGTTTGAGCAAGCTCTGGGAGTTGGTGATGGACAGGGAAACCTGGCATGCTGCAATCCAGGGGGTCACAAAGAGTAGGACACAACTGAGTGACTGAACTGAACTCCAGGAGGAATCACTCAGAGCATATATGAAATAAAAGTAGGAAGATCAGAAACACTGAATAATCATGCAGTTCATCCCAAGAGAACACTATTTCACCCAATCCTAGTCCCATTGCTGGTGGAGCAAAATAAAAATGAAAAAAAAAAAAAATATAGTACCTGAGGGCTTTGGGTCAAAACAGCAGTAAGGAATAACTTCATATTTTACCTATTAAGAATTTATAAAGCACTGTCCTTATAGTAACTCATTTTGCAAGTACTATGTTATCTTTTCCATTTTATAGGTATACAAGCAAGGTTTTAATAATAAGTTGGCAGGCAACTTAGCTTAATGGTTAAGATAATGAAGTTGGACAGAGCTAGATTGGACTCCTAGCTCCATTTGTTGTGACCTGGGGCAAGTTATGCAACTTCTCTAAGCCTCAGATTTCCTTTCCTTAAAATGAGGACAAACACCACCTACCTCTTAGAACTCTGTGAAGATTAAATTATGTAAAATAGATATAAAATAAGATAAAGCATATCTCCACTGAAAACTAATTTTTCTCCCACTCAACAAAACCTCTAACTGAAAAACTAGTTGTTTCACAAGACATGATCTGAGACTTTTAAGACTTTTTAAAATAAATAGCTTTGGAGGAATTCAGTCTTCCTCTTTTATTTTGCATGTTTACAGCCCCCAATACATTTCCAACAATGCTAAAATACGAGTTTACTTGCTCAACACCCTCTACCTGTAAGGATAACTCATATATTATATTAATGTATATCACTCAAGGTCACTGGGCAAAACTTTGTAGGAGAAAAATAATACCCAGAATATATTTATTGCTTATTTCTAGAAGGTGTATAACATTTATTATACATCCACTAGTGCTTGGACTTCATATACTTTGATCTTCAAAAGCTAAGCCTCAGAATGGTCCACTGACTCACCTAACATCACTGGAGGAGTAAACTGTGGTGTTGGAATTTCATTTAGGCTTGCACTAAGCTAAGGCCCTCATCTTTTTCAGTACATCCTAAGCTGTTGAGGGCACCATCACCACAGTGCTGACATTAAAATTGGGAGCTCCTCCTGAAGCTCGTTAAAATCATCTGACTTCAGAGTTTGCAGCGTCCTCCCAACAAGATGAACTGCTCTGAGCGAAGACCAGGGCAAAAACAACATCCAATGCAGCTCCCACAAACCCAGTAAAAACCTGAGCCCTGCAGACACAGGAGAATTAAAGCTGACTGGTCTAAACTCCTCTTCCAAGATCTACCCTCTCACTAAAAGACAGAAGTCAAAACAGCAATGAGAAAATAACAGTACCTTTTCCCCCAAGCAAAATGAATCCAGGCATTTTGCAGAAACACTATGTATGTAAAGCAGAGTCTATTGTTCCTAGGTCACCCTGTCTCAGAAAAAGAAGGCAGACCGGATCCTGAGGAGGCCCACGTGGAAACAACCCAGGCAGATCATTTCACTGCCTTCCTCCAATTTCCACACAGCCGAAATTAATCGCTTAGTAGCTCACATACACTCCAAGGCTAGCTGGAAATTAAGGCTGTCACAAGGATACAGTGGTTCAAACTGACGAGAAATTCAAAACAATTAGGAATCAAGATTAAATGCACACTCACCAGCCCAGCAACAAAATGAAGAGAGAAAGTGGAGAGACAGGAAGTGACTTTGAGAAGTGACCTCAGAGCCTGATTGGCTAATGATGATTCCCTCCCTCCTTTACCTTAAAAGGCTGGAAAGATGCAACCTGCCCCACCCGCACACCCCTCAGGTACCTCTCTTTAAGGACCAAAGATGCTACTTGCACAGTTCTTAGATTAAACTTTTTAAACCAAGCTTCCTTTTGAGTTAATATACTTAGCACGGACTAATTCAAGGTATTTACACACATTCTAGTTTAGATGGACTACTGCAATTTTCATTCTTTTGGGTTAGTTAGTCTAGATCTACTCAAGTTAGAACTTACCATCAGGGAAATATTCAAGTTAACAAGCTTAGTAAGAAAGATACCGGAAAAAGACAGTCACCTGCAATCCAAGAAGAAAGGCCTTAGAGAAATCAATGCTGCCATCACCTTCATCTTGGGCTTCTAGTCTTCAAAATTTTGAGGAAATAAATTTTTCTTGTTTGAGCAATCCAGTCTGTAGTTTTTAGTAATGGTAGCCCTAGCAAACCAATACACTGCGACTTTGAATAAATTACTCACATTTTTCTAGAGTTCAATTTTCTCAACTGTAAAATACAGACAATAATACCTGCCTAACATCAGGGTTGTTGTGAGAATTAAATATGTGTAAAGCTCATAGCACTGTTGATGTTGTTTGGTAGCTAACTAGTGTCTGACTCTTTTGCGACCCTCCCCCCCACCATGGACTGTAGCCTACCAGGCTCCTCTTGGCTTTCAGCCATTAGAGTGGTATCATCTGCGTATCTGAGGTTGTTGATATTTCTCCCAGCAATCTTGATTCCAGGTTGTGAATCATCTAGCCCGACATTTCCCATGATGTACTCTGCATATAAGTTAAATAAGCAAGGTGACAATAGACAGCCCTGAAGTACTACTTTCCCATGGGTTCAACCGCAGGGTGAGGAAGATTTCTTGGAGAAGGGAATTGCAACCCAGTCCAGTATTCTTGCTTGGAAAAATCCCATGGACAGAGGAGCCTGGAGGGCTATAGTCCATGGGATAGCAAAGAGTCAGACAGGACTGAGCGACCAACAGTTCACACAACTTCCGTAAATACTGTATACTTCTTATAGTACTGTTGCTGCTTTTGCTTGTGTAATTACTTGATTAACGTCTGTCCCCAAAACATAAACCATGTGTATTTTGGCTGAACTACCATATCCCCAAAACTCGCCAAGGTGCCCAATAAATATGTGGATTAAAAAAGGGGGGATAGCCTTTTACCTCGTTGCAGCCAAGAAAGCAACATGGGTCACCAGCAGCTCTACTGGAGCCATCCGAGAAAATTCGGCCAGGGTTCTCGCTCTTGCAGGGTCTGCTCAAACCGGCACCGTCTGATCCGGAAATACGGCCTCAATATGTGCCGCCAGTGTTTCCGCCAGTATGCGAAGGACATCGGCTTCATTAAGTTGGACTAACCGAACTTCCTTAGATGGCTCATCCAGCACATCAACCTTAGGCGGAAACAATACTAGCTCTTTGTATATAAAATAAAAGTTTTCAAAACTTCAAAAAAAAAGGGGGGGGGGGATAAAAATCTGTATGAAAGTCACCAATACTTGGTTGTTGTTAAAAACGCAGAAAATGAGTTTTAATTCAGTGTCTGAAATGGAGCTTCTGGGATATCCCGCGCGCCTCCACCCATCTAAAAAATTACCCGTTCTAAAATTCACTTGGCCTCCATAGTTCATTACCATTCTCATAGCTTCAGCATTTCATTAAAAAAGGACGGGCGGGAGAGTAGTCTGAATTGGGTTATGAGGCCCCCAGGCGGGGTACCTCACCTCAGCCATTGAACTCACTTCGCCGGCCGTGAGTCTGTTCCAAGCTCCGGCTAAGGAGGCATCCGCCAGGCCCCTCCGCGAGGGCGGGGTCCATAGCATCTCCTGCCCAGTCTGCCCTCGCGCGGAGCCCCGTTCTCTGGGAACTCACCTCCCCGAAGCTCAGGGAGGGCCCTGTTAGGGCCGCCCTATGGCCCTAGTCTCAGACCTTCCCAAGGGACAATGGACAGAGTGACTAAGCGCACTCAGCTCGTAGCCCCACTGATGAGCTTCCCTCCGCCCTACGGCAGACACCGCACGCAAATAGCGTTTATAATGTGCTCATACCTAGAGCCACTTTTCGGTTACGGTGACTTCTCAAAAGACAGTGGGACATGCAAATATTACAGTGCGTCCCGCCCCTGGTAGGTCTACGCTAGGACGCACGCGCACTACGGTTCCCGCCTATAGACTGCGCTGGCGATTCCTGGGAGCGGACTGATGACGTCAGCGTTCGGGATCCATGGCAGCTCGGCGGCGGGGGACTGCGGAGGGCAGAGCGCGAGGTTCGGAGTGAACTATGGGGGCCAGAATACTGGGGGCGGGAATTCAGAAAAGAAACTGTGCCCTCTACTACAGCCCTTCCTATTTGCATCGCTCCCTGAACCAGCACTTGTTTTGATGCCGAACTTTGAAAATTTCTGTTGTCATAGCTTTTGGGGGTTACAAAATTGTCTGACAGCCTGTTGACCTGTTATAACTTAGTGCCACCACGGTTTTAAATACCTAATACAAAACAGTTTAAAAAATTAAGTGTAAGGTGCACCATTATTTTATGTACCATTGAGCAAGGAAAAACGCTTCCAGGTAAAACGTGATTCGCAGCTTATAAGTCATCCCTTGTAAAATGCATCCCAGTTTCAGAGATTATAAAATGCAGCTCTTAAAATTGACTTATGACGTATCATACTCTGTGTATTGTGTTCTTAAATGTGTTGTCTTCCTCTAGATTTTTCAATTAGGGCAACTGAAGTACAAAGAGATGAAATAACTTCTACACTGATTCTCCAGTTAGAAGAGACAGGGCACAGACTCCAGAGCACTCTATTAACCTATTTCATACCACCTTTAGTAGTTTGAGGATAGGTATTTGGAGGGTATCGGGGCACAAGTAAACAGAAAAGATAAGCAATTTGAGACTGATGCCTGAGGCTATGAACTCACATGATCTGTGAGTTGCTTTTGTTTTATCTAGAATAGCAGTTCAGGAACTCAGTTTTCTGAGTGGTATGGCAGTTATTATTCCTTTGTAAATTTACAAAACCATCTCAATCTATTTCTTTAAAAAGATGTTTTTGCATAGTAGCATCATATTCAGTGTGTACTCTTTCTTTCTTTTGCTTCTTTGCCCATTCTTCTTGCCTATTCTGAATGAAGCTGAAAGAGTTAATAATGGCAAAACAGTTGCAGAAGACCCTCCTCCTGCAAAGAAAATTCGAAAATGTCACAGGCTGAAAAAGGAGCCTGTGGCTGAAGGAAAGACAGATAGTGACAGGACTGAAGACAAGCAAGGTCAGCCCCCCACATACACCAAGGAGAATGTGGACCAGCAAGAGGGTCCCTGGGAGGGCTGAGGGTGGGAGAGTATTTTGTTCTCTCAACTCTTATTTTTTCTTTCCTTGAAAATATAATTAACTTTCTATCTTTGGGGCATACCATAAGACTAACCTAGTTTCTCAAAAGCTTTAGTTTCACATATTTTATTACAATAAACTGAGACTTGAGCAGATCAAGCTTGCTTGGGAAGGGCAGAGTGAATTATGACAGGTTTCTCTCTAACCATGGCAGCTATTTTTGTTTCCCAATCGAGTAGATGTAGGACTTATCTGTCTTCCCTCAGAGTCTGTGAAGACCTTGCTGTTAAAGGGCAAAGCTCCAGTGGACCCAGAGTGCACAACCAAGGTGGGGAAGGTAAGAGACTCCCACTAATTTCTCAAAGAACCATTGTTCTTATTGGGATTCTTGTCTGGAACATTGCTGTTATCTATTTTAGGAATCCTCTCCAAAATTTTCTCCAAGGCTAAGGGATGAACAGCATGGGGTTTGGGAGTACTAATCATGGTGTTTTCTAGCATGGTTAACTTATGGAGTTGTCATCAGCTTTCCACACCTCTTTCTCAATTAGAAAATTGTATCATTATCAGTGTTCTAATGAGAAACTGTGCACTGGTATGTATGGCATGGGGAAAGGATTTGAAGGATACAGAAGAAAGGCTTCCTCTGGAGCAGGTTTCCTTTACTGAGTTAGACTCATCCCTGTTTCTGTAATTACATAAAAGCAACATGTTTTCATTATAGGATTGACAGGTTATGTTTAGAAGAACATACTTTTGCATTTTTTTCCCTGGAAGATGCATGTTGGTAATGTGGGAAGGTGATAGTTTGGGGCATAAAAAATTTAGAACCTCACTTATGATCTCATCAGGGCTGGGAATGTACAAGTGTCAGTTTTTTCTTTCTCTCTAGGCCCATGTGTACTGTGAAGGAAATGATGTCTATGATGTCATGCTAAATCAGGTAAGGGAAGAAACTATGAGAATTTCTTCTTGATAATTATTGATGACAGTGTCCCAAAGCCCAGATCTTTAATTCTGAAGTCCCTTATATTAAGCCCCATAATCCCAAATACTCAACTCTAGTGCACTCTGCCTAATAGTGGAGTCTCTATAAGAAGCAGATCCTTAAGCAGATTTTATGTCTTTATTGAACCTATGAACCCACTGTTCATATGATTTTGCACATTTCCTGGTAAGTTGTTGGTCTTTTTTCTTATGGGCCTTGAGGAACTTTATATAACGTGGAGGATAGTCCTTCATCTGTCATATAAATTGCATATATATTTTCTAAAATTTTCATTTTCCTTTTGATTTTCTTTATAGTATATTTTATGCCCATACTGAAGTTTTAAATTTTTATGTAGTTAAATTTATTTTTTTCTTGTTTAAATTTATTTTGATTGAGGTAACATTGCTTTATTACATTCTATAAGTTTCACATGTACAACATTAGATTTCTACTGTGTAGAAATACCTACTACAGGATGCTCACCACCAAAACTTTGGTTCCCATCCATCATCATACAGTTCTCCATGCTCATCAGAGAAATGGGCCCCTAATTTCCTTTTTTTGTGTTGTCCTTGTCTGGTTGTGGTATCAGGATAATATGGGCCTTGTAAAATGAGTTAGGAAGTATTCTCTCCTCTTCAATTTTTTGGAAGACTTTGAGAAGTATTGAATCCTCTTTGATGGCTTAATAGAATTCACCCGGGAAGCTGTCTTGCCCTGGACTTTTGTTTGGGGGAGGTTTTTTATTACTGTTTCAATCTCTTTACTAGAGTTTGGTCTATTCACATTTTCTATTTCTTCATGATTTAGTCTTGGAACATTGTATGATTCTAAGATTTGTCCATTTCTTCTAGGTTGTCCAGTTATTGGAATACAGATAATTATAATATTCTTTTATAATTCTTTGTGTTTCTGTGGTACCCATTCTTATTTCTCCTCTTTCATCTCTGCCTTTATCAGAGTCTTACCTCTTTTTTTCTGAGGCTAGCTAAAAGTTTGTCAATTTTATTTATCTTTTCAAACAGCTCTTAGTTTCATTGATCTTTACTATTATATTTTTAGTCTATTTCATTTATTTCTACTCTGATCTTTGTTATTTCCTTCCTGTTACTGACTTTGGGCTGCATTTATTCTTTCCTGGTTCCTTTAGGTGTGAGGTTGGATTATTTATTTGGATTTGTCTTGTTTCTTGAGGTAAGCCTGTATTGTTTAAACTTCCCTCTTAGTGCCTCTTTTGCTGCATCCCATAGGTTTTGGCATGTCGTATTTTCATCTTCAGTATTTTTAATTTCTCCTCTGATTTCTGTGTTGACCTCATAGTTATTCAGTTGCATATTGTTTAGTAGCACATTGTTCAGTTTCCACATATTTGTGATTTTTCCAGTTTTCTTCTTGTTGGTTTCTACATCGTTGTAGAAGTTTCATTCCATGTTATCAGAAAAGACTTTCGATAAGATTTCACTCTTCTTAAGTGTATTGAGACTTGTTTGTATCTCAACATATTTTTTGAGAAAATTCCATATGCACTTGAGAAGAATGTTTATTCTGCTGCACTTGGATGAGATGTTCTGTACAAATCTATGAAACATGTAATCTAATGTTTCATTTAAGGCTGCTGTTTCCTTGCTGACTTTCTATCTGAATGATCTATCCATTGATGGAATTTGGGTGTTAAAAGTCCCCAGCTATTATTGTGTTGCTATCAGTTTCTTCCTTTAGGTCTGTTAATAATTGTTTTATATATTTTGGTGCTCCAAAGTTGCATGTACATATATTGAAAAATGTCTTCTTAATGATTGTTCCTTTTATCATTATATAATGTCCATCTTTGTCTCTTGTTACCTTTGTTTTTCTTTTTTCTTTTTTTTTGGTTTATTTGGCTGCACCAGGTCTTGGTTGCAGCACGTGGGCTTTTAGTTGTGATACGTGGGATCTAGTTCCCTGACAAGGGATCAAACCCAAGCCTCCTGCATTGAGATCTCGGAGTCTTGGCCACTGGACCACCAGGAAAGTCCCACTGTTACCTTTTTTTCTTTTATCTATTTTGTCTGATAGATAAAATAGGCCTTTTAGGGCTTCCCTGATAGCTCAGTTGGTGAAGAATTTCCCTGCAATGCAGGAGACCACGGTTCGATTCCTGGGTCGGGAAGATCCACTGGAGAAAGGATAAGCTACCCACTCCAGTATTCTTGGGCTTCCTTTGTGGCTCAGCTGGTAAAGAATCTGCGCGAAATGCTGGAGACCTGGCTTCAATCTCTGGGTTGGGAAGATCCCTCGAAGAAGGAAAAGGCTACCGACTCCAATATTCTGGCCTGGAGAATTCCATGGATTGTATAGTCTATGGAATCGCAAAGAGTCGGACGCAACTGAGCGCCTTTCGCTTTCACTTTGTCTGATACAAGTGATTACACTCACTTTCTTTTGGCTGCCATTTGCTTGGAGTATCATCTTTCATCCCTTCACTCTGAGCCTGTTTTTCTTTAGAGCTGAGGTAAGTCTCCTGGAGGCAGCATATAGTTAGATCTTATTTTTTAATCCATCCAGCCACTCTATGTCTTTTGATTGGTGAACCATTTACATTTAGGATGATTATTGATAGATGAAGACTTATTGTTGCCATTTCATCTCTTATTTTCTGGTTGTTTGATATCGCCATTGTTTCTTTTTCCTTGTGTTTCTGTTTTCCAGTTTTTGGTGGTTTCTGTGACATTTTTCTCGGTTTCCTTTTTTTTTTTTTTTAACTGTTTAGTATCTCTGCTCTAGATTTATGTTTTGTGGTTACCATGAGGTTTGTATAAACATCTCTTAGATAAAATAGTCCTTTTTCTGCCTTCATTTGAGCATACAGGTTCCATCCTCTTCTCCTTTTATGTTTTTGTTGTCTCAAATTATTCCTTTTTATGTTGTGAGTTTCTTTTTTTTTAATTAATTGATTTTTTAAGAGAGGGATAATCACTTTACAGAATTTTGTTTGTTTCTGCCAGACATTATGTTGTGAGTTTCTTACCAAATTGAAGTAGTTATAGTTGTTTTTTCTATTTTTTCCCCTTTAACCTTTATGCTATAATAAACTGTTTAAAATCTATTCTGATAGGGTTGCAGTTTTCTGATTCTGTTTATCACCTTACTCAAAGATTTGTGTACCTTTGCTTTTTTGTTAAAGATAGAAGAGCTCCTTTCAACATTTCTTGTAAGGCAAGTGTAGTGCTGATGAACTCTCTCAACTTTTGTCTGGGAAAGCTTTTTTCCTCCTTCATCTCTGAATGATGACTTTGGTGGATAGAGTATTCTTGGCTGATAGCTTTTATCTTTCAGTATTTTGAGTGGCATTCCAGTCGTTCTTGACCTGTAGAGTTTCTTCTGAGAAATCTGCATATAGCCTAATGGGGATTTCTTTGTAGGTGAGCATCCGTTTTTTCCCTGGCAGTCTTTAAAATTCCTATTTTATCATTGACTTTTGACAGTTTTAATATAATGTGTTCTGGAGAAGATCTTTTTGTATTGAGGCAATTAGGTGTTCTGTTAGCTTCATAGAGTGGTACACCAATTTTCTTCTCTAGGTTTGGGAAGTTCTCAGCTATTATTTCTTTAGATAAACTCTCTGCTCCCTTCTCCCTCTCTTCTTCTGAAATACCATTACCTAATGTTGCCCTTCCTAGAAGAGTCAGATAGTTCTTATAGAATTTCCTCCTTCTTTTTTACATCTTAATTCTCTTTCCTAACCTATCTGTGTCTCTTCTAGATTTCCGTATTTGGGCTCACTTATTCTGTCTTTCATATGGTCTTCCCTATTTCCAATGCTTTCTAACATATTATCTTGTTTATTGAGTTCTTCAGCTCCAAAATTTCTGCTTGGTTTTTTATAGAGTTTTAATCTCTTCAGTAAAGTATTCCTTCTGGTCATTAATCTTATTCCTGAACTCACTAAACTGCCTTTCTGAGTTTTCTTGTAGCTCATTGAGTTTCTTCATGACAGCTATTTTGTATTCTGTATCAGTTAGATCACAATATTCTGTGACTTTGTTTCGTTTCTGGAAATTTTGTCATTTTCGAGATACAGTGTAACTATGGTTATTCCTAGTGTTTGATGCGGAGAAGGCAATGGCACCCAACTCCAGTACTCTTGCCTGGAAAATCCCATGGATGGAGGAGCCTGGTGGGCTGCAGTCCATGGGGTTGCTAGGAGTCAGACTCGACTGAGCGACTTCACTTTCACTTTTTGCTTTCATGTATTGGAGAAGGAAATGGCAACCCACTCCAGTGTTCTTGCCTGGAGAGTCCCGGGGACGGCGGAGCCTGGTGGGCTGCTGTCTCTGGGATCACACACAGTCGGACACGACGGAAGTGACTTAGCAGCAGCAGTGTTTGATGAGGTGTTCTTCTGCCAGCACATTTGAAGTAATGAACACCTTTGTTCCTTAAGCGCTTTTTTTTAATCTTAATTTTTAAGAATTCAATAGGTTAGAAATTCGGAGAAGGCACTGGCACCCCACTCCAGTACTCTTGCCTGGAAAATCCCATGGACGGAGGAGCCTGGTAGGGTGCAGTCCATGGGGTCGCTAAGAGTCGGACACAACTGAGCGATTTCCCTTTCACTTTTCACTTTCATGCATTGGAGAAGGAAATGGCAATCCACTCCATTGTTCTTGCCTGGAGAATCCCAGGGACGGGGGAGCCTGGTGAGCTGCCGTCTATGGGGTCGCACAGAGTCGGACACTACTGAAGCGACTTAGCAGCAGCAGCAGCAGGTGGTTAGAAATTAGAGGGCTTTCCTTTGTTTTCCAGTAGGTGGCGCCCTAGCACAAGTTTTGGTTTCTGTTATCTGATCTGCCCCTAGTTAAGATTGAGCGCACATTCCACCCTCTGCCACCTCTGTCAGAGGGATCACCTGGCGCCCGCCTTATCACAGTTGTGCCTCCAAGGCTGTTGGTGCTTTGCTGCTGCTACTGTCACTAGCATCACCGCCTGGAGCACCAGGGTGGTAGGAGCTTCCATGCATCTGGAATCTCCTAAGTCATAGGCTCCACCTCAGGAGGAAGGGGAACAAGAAGCCAGGTTGCCTCACCACTGCCTCTGAGATCTCTGGTATTGCTTCTTTCAGCCAGGAGCTGCCAGTGAGGGTGAAGGTGAAGGAGCCAGTCATGGGCCCTCCATGGCTCCCATCATTGCTGCCACTGCAGCCAAGAGGCCAGAGTCACGTGCACCGCATCACCGCTGCTGCCGGGTTCCCTGGCAGGACGGGATTGCAGGCAGCGCCTCCACTCTTCCCCTGGTTCCGCTTTCTGTTCCAGTCCACCCGCCTTTAGATGTACAGATGTGTGGAATTTTCTGGTGTGTGGGCACCTTTGCTGAGCTGTGGATTTTTTACTTTCATAGACTGAAGGGGAGAGATGAAAGGAGCATTTTTTTCTCCATCATGCCACTGACCTCCAGTTTTTTTCTTTTCTATCTTTTCCTCTTTGCTTATTTTTGTTGTTTTGGATAGATACATGCTTGGTATTTCCTGAGTATGTCTTCATATTTGAATTTATTGATGTATCATATATACTTCTAACAGCTACGTTGAATTCCTCTGTTACCATTTTTTTCCTTAAAATATCATAAGCAGATAGAAAAGGTCTTAAGGCCTTTTTGTTCTACCATTCAGCGAATTTATAATGTGAGCAGGCAAGAGGTAGAACAGGTAACTGCTTAACAAAGAAGAGTGACTGGGTAGCCAGGGCTCAGCTTTACAGCACAAGCTGCTGTTCCCTATCATGGACTGCTCCCGCTCTTCACTGGAGTAGGTTACTCACAAGATACCTTTTTAGATACTGGTCATATTTTCTCTGAATGTCTCCTGGTCATGTTAGGTATGGGGTAGGGGTGGCAGTGGTTTCTGCCTATCCTTTTTCCCCTCCTAACATTGTCCTACTCTCTACTCATGGTCAGATTGTTGCAGGTGACAAGCCAAAATTGTAAATAGTACTATTAAAGAATAAGTTGTCAAAACAAACAAGCATAATGGTTACAGATCTTAGGGGCATCAAAATTGTTTTCATTTGGAAAATAATGACTGCAAGTGGATTGGGAGCTGGAAAACACATATGGCCTCGGTAATATCTATGGAGGGAGGTGAGGCAGGAAGAAACAGAAGGAGCCAATCAATACAGGATATCTGAGGTTGGGTAGAGGTTTTAGGTGGAGAAGGCAATGGCACCCCACTCCAGTACTCTTGCCTGGAAAATCCCATGGACAGAGGAGTCTGGTGGGCTGCAGTCCATGGGGTCGCAAAGAGTTGGACACGACTGAGTGATTTCACTTTCACTTTTCACTTTCATGCTGCATTGGAGAAGGAAATGGCAACCCACTCCAGTGTTCTTGCCTGGAGAATCACAGGGACGGGGGAGCCTGGTGGACTGCCTTCTATGGAGTCACACAGAGTCGGACACGACTGAAGCAACTTAGCAGCAGCAGAGGTTTTAGGAAGCTTCCAGCCTTTAATTCCTAGGAATTCAAAGTATAATATAGAAACTCTTTTCTTCTTTTATTATATCCTTACTCTTAACTGAACCTCATTTTCTTGTCCCTTGCTGTCCTTTCCTCATGGCAATTACTATGATCTTTGACCGAGAGTCATTGGTTTATGTGGCTTCCATTTGCAAACTTGTCCTTTTATGTTCATATTTCTCGTATCATAGACCAATCTCCAGTTCAACAACAACAAGTATTACCTGATTCAGCTATTAGAAGATGATGCCCAGAGAAACTTCAGTGTTTGGATGAGATGGGGCCGAGGTAATTGCTTTTATTGTGGGTTTTGTGAGTTGTTATTTAGAAAGCCAGAAGCAGTTTAGTGAGTAGCCAAAGGTTTCTCTGGGTTTCAGTTGGTGTGGTGGAGTTTCTGTAACCTGAGAGAGGCTTAGGAATCAAATTGTGCTGCTTAAAATTGGGGCCTGGCAGGCATCCTCATTAGCACTGGAAGAACTAAGAACAGCCTGTTAAGGCTGAGAACTCTACTGCGATTGGGCTGCAAGTGCTGCTCAGAGGCAACAGGGTCGGTTCCCTAAGCCCTTCATCTTTTCCTTCTTTCCTTCTTGCCCGTTTGTCAGATGCTAAGTGGAGAGACCTTAGAGCTCTGGCTTGTTACTACCAGAGAACTCCTCTTGGGTTGAGGGGGCAGGGAACCATCTTACATGTGGCATTTACTTTGCAGTTGGGAAGACAGGGCAGCACAGCTTGGTGGCTTGTTCCGGGGACCTCAACAAGGCCAAGGAAATCTTTCAAAAGAAGTGAGTGCTAAGAAATGAGTACAAAATAATATCTTTCATCTTCTTGGATATATCATATTTAGGAATTTCATAATAAGTGTGGGTTGGCTTAAATGATAATGTCTTTCCGCTGTAACATCTTTCCACTGGAACACCAAACTGATCTTTAGATAGTGATTAAGTCACTTGGAACCAGAAATTGACTAAAATCAGAAGAAGCTAACATATTCAGCACATGACCAACAATTTAGGAAATTTGGGGAGAATAAGATGAGACTATCCAGCTCCAATTTTAAAACGTATGGGCCTTCCTTGGTGATCCAGTGGCTACGACTCCATGCTCCCAGTGCAAGGCGCCCTAGTTTGATCCCTGGTCAGGGAACTAGATCCCACATGCCGCAACTAAGAGTTCGCATGCCACAACTAAAGGTCCCACATGCAGCAACCCAGCACAGCCAAATAAATAAATAAATTTTTTTAATTGTTTTACTATGATATTAAAAACTTCCTGGAGTCCCTGGGAATGTTTCTTTCAGAGAAAAAGATTGGATAGTAATCTTTTGTCTTAAATCTCAATGACTTTAGTGATGACTGGAGCCTTTGGGAAAAGTTCAACAACCTTTTTTTTTTTACCACTTTTTGTTCCCTTTTTCTCTAGAGCTTTTCTGTCCACTCGGGGTCCTAATTTAGAATCCAGATTTATGGAATATTGATGGTGTAAGAAATAAAAAGTTTTAAAGATATTCTTAGGAAAAAGCCCATCCCTAGAAGTAGACCCTTATTTGTAAGATTTTCTCATCAACTTGAACTCTACAGATTCCTTGACAAAACAAAAAATAATTGGGAGGATCGTGAGAAGTTTGAGAAGGTGCCTGGAAAATATGATATGCTACAAATGGACTATGCCAGCAATTCACAGGTAAACTCTGTATGTTTAGGGAAAAACTCTTTCCTCTTAACCAGAGTGAAGTCTAGTAGAGTGACTTGGATGAGGTCCTAGTCTCTATTATTTACTAAAATCCTTATAAAATCTTAGGTCCTAAAAAAAAAAAAGTTTTGTTTTTTGTTTAATTTAATTTTGAATGCTGAGGTACAACCAAGATGCTTTCCTGAAAGGATCTTTCCTGAAAACTGTCACAAATTTTTCATATTTGAAAAATGGAAAAACCAATCTTTTTAAAGTGAGAAGATTTGAGATACAATAGCTGTCTTTACAAACTTAATGACATCATATTAGGAGGACCTTGTAGACATATTCTGAGTGTTTATGGGAGGCAGAAGTAAGACTAGAAGGTGGAAGTCACACTGAGTACTCTAACTAGGTTTATAATGGGATGGGCCTACTTTCAAGCAAAAGCTGGTGTTCATCTGCCAGGGATAGTGTATAGCCAGTCCTTGCAAGGAACATATAATAAATTTTTTCAAAATCTATGATTTTTTTCCTTTTTTTTTTTTTTGAGCTACAGAATGAAGAGGAAACAAAGAAAGAGGAATCTCTTAAATCCCCCTTGAAACTAGAGTCACAGCTAGATCTTCGTGTACAGGAGCTGATAAAGTTGATCTGTAATGTCCAGGCCATGGAAGAAATGATGGTAGAAATGAAATATGATACCAAGAAAGCTCCACTTGGTAGGACTTCAGATTCTATACTACATGCTCACTTCATATTCCTAGTTCATTTAACAGGATATTTTATCACCATCATGATTTAAAGCTTGCTGATATTACTGAGTAAAGGAAGAGAGAATTGGGGTGAGAAGTTGTTTGGGGGGGAGGAAGAGCAGTTTTGAAAATTGAAAGGTGAGAGTCTTTGTTGGGTAGGGTCATAAATACAGTTTCCAGGATGGGCCTGTAGTTGTGGAGTCTGATCTCTGTCTGGGTCTGCAGGGAAGCTGACAGTGGCACAAATCAAGGCAGGTTACCAGTCTCTTAAGAAGATTGAGGATTGTATTCGGGCTGGCCAGCATGGACGAGCTCTCATGGAAGCATGCAATGAATTCTACACCAGAATCCCACATGACTTTGGGTATGCCCTGTGCTGTTACTTCACTTTGGTATTCTGCTCAACAATATCCCCTACGTCACTCAGCAGGAACTATCATCTTTTTAATTTGTCATTTCCAAGGAAATGATCATCTTGAATAGATACAGAGCCAACATAATTTATAAATAACCTATTTAATCAATTTACGACTATGGGATGAAATCTCCTGCCTTGATCTACAACCATATTCTCTGACCAAGTGGAAGTTACCAACTCTAGGGAGAGTGGGTCTAGCCATCCAACCAGCATGTAAAACACCTTCAGGCATATCACCCAGTTCTATAAGGTGACTAACACAGCAGCACCATTTCTGGAACTCAAATGATACTAGGTTTATAAAATATATTTTATCTTCATTGATTCTGCATTCTGTCGCTTACTTTATTTTTATTCCTCTGTTGCTTTATAGAGGCCTGTGACCTAGATAACCCTGAGTGGTCAACAGGTACATTTCTGTCTGTGTATTTCTAGATAGGACTTCATCCAAACTGTTCCTTACTGATGTTGGTACATCTCACGGGTCAAAGTCTGTGTAGTTTGTTTTATCCTACTCAGAATATATACATAATATCTCTGTATGTATTTGAAAGTTAAAAATCTCATACAGACCTCTTTCAAATGGAAAACCGCTGTTCTTATACCTATTTTCTAAAGGACCTATATTTAGTCTGTGTTTTTGGTCATAGGCCTTTTGGCCACGCATCAGAGAATTAATTATTGGCTGTATCTCTGCCCTTAGACTCCGTACCCCTCCATTAATCCGGACAGAGAAAGAACTGTCAGATAAAGTACAACTACTGGAGGTGAGATATGTGTGGATTGGGAAGTATTAAATCCCTTGTCCCAGGTTTCTCCCGCATTGATTCTCTGTCTCATCTTGTCAGGCTTTGGGAGACATTGAAATTGCAATTAAGCTGGTGAAGACAGAACTGCAAAGCCCGGAACACCCATTGGACCAACATTATAGAAAACTACGGTGTGCCTTGCACCCTTTACACCATGAGAGTTATGAGTTCAAAGTAAGAAAAATGATCGTTTATTTTCACCATTAAGATCCACCCTCCCCATGCCACTGTTCCCTGAGTGCATCTGGTTAAGAGAAAACTTTAGGGCAGAATTTCTATTTACTAAGAATTGGGAAGGTAATGCTCTTTCTGGCTGCCCTTGTGAGACTACTTAGGCCAATTTATACAAGAAGCCCAAGGATCTTCAGTTCAGCCTGGTCTCTTATAGAGTCCATGTCAACCTTGTCTTTCATTCTTTTTCGCAGGTGATTTCCCAGTACCTACAGTCTACCCATGCTCCCACACACAGTGACTATACCATGACCTTGCTGGATGTCTTTGAAGTTGAGAAGGAGGGTGAAAAAGAAGCCTTCAGAGAGGACCTTCATAACAGGTCTCCATTTAACCTTCGGTTTGGGAAGACAGTCCCTTGCCTGAAGTGCAGTTAGGGAACTCATAAAGAAAGATAACCCAGACAGCTCTTGGCTTTTTGATGCTTATGGCCTATGTTTGGAGGAGAGAAAGAGAGAGTACAATAATACCAGCTTTTCCTTAGGATGCTACTCTGGCATGGCTCCAGGCTGAGTAACTGGGTAGGAATCCTAAGCCATGGGCTTCGAATCGCCCCACCTGAGGCTCCCATCACAGGTTACATGGTGAGTAGAAATTGGAACCCTTTTTTTTTTCTAGATTAGGATTAAGTGGTGACATTCCTGAGAATTAAACCAGCTCACTCATAACCCTGGCATTTACTGTGACTCTCCTTTCTTAAATTCCTAAAGATATCTCACCTTCCCCCCAGAAAGCAGAGATTTATCAGTGCTTCTGCCTCCTCTTGGAACAGAATTGTGAGAGGAAACGGAAAAGGGTCTTTATTGTGTTTAAGATAGTAGAGCCCAGGGTGGTGCTGAGCCTTTCTTGTAACACACTGGGTTAGGCAGCTGACTTTGTTGTTTATTTATATATTTCAGTTCGGAAAAGGAATCTATTTTGCTGACATGTCTTCCAAGAGTGCCAATTACTGCTTTGCCACTCGCCTAAAGGATACTGGGCTGCTGCTCTTATCAGAGGTAAGGTAGGAACACATCTATGATCTCTAATTATTCCTATTTTTCCAAAGAGAGAGGACTGGCCACAGAACCAAGGGGTTCACCCGAGAGAACTTGAGAGGGAAGTTGAACGCAGTTTGCATTGCATTCGATTCTTCTGCTGGAATAGGAGAAGAAAATACTGATGGGGTTTTCTGTTTTGCTTTAGAGGATGTGGTCATTTAAAGATGTTTCACTGTGCAGGTAGCTCTGGGTCAGTGTAATGAGCTGCTCGGGGCCAATCCAGAGGCAGAGGGATTACTTCAAGGCAAACACAGCACCAAGGGGCTGGGCAAGATGGCTCCCAGTCCTGCGTGCGCCATCACCTTGTAAGTACACAGAGGCTGGAGGGCCAGAAAACTCCTTTTGGCCAGATAAGACTCCACTTTCTCTATTCTGGCTTTTGAACCAGAGGCATATGTTGACACACTGTCTTCCATTTGGCAGGAATGGGAGTACAGTGCCATTAGGACCAGCAAGTGACACAGGAATTCTGAATCCGGAGGGCTATACCCTCAACTACAATGAATTTATCGTCTATAACCCCAACCAGGTCCGTATGCGATACCTTCTAAAGGTTCAGTTTAATTTCCTGCAGCTGTGGTGACTGTTGATGTTAGGATATGATAAACCAGAGAAGATATGACCTTCAAGCAAGAAAGAGGCAATGTTGTACTTTTGATTTCTCTCATATTTTCTGTAATAAAGATAGTACAAATCTATCACTGGCTTCTTGGGGCTTTACTTCTGCAAGCACATGTTTCTTCTGATGTTAGCAGACAGAAAGTATAGCTTCTCTACATATCCTGCAGCTAGCTGCAGGTTACACAGGATTCTGTTCTTTCACAGAATAGCCTCCTCTGCAATGAGGGAGTGCTGGGAGCCAGCACAGGAGTCCCCAGCCATGACAAGGCCATGTGAGAGAGTTCTGGTGGGCAAGGCGAGCCAGAACTCAAGGGGTGCCCCCTGGGCCTGCCTGAGCATCTACCCCAAAACCAGAGTCTGTTTTACTGTTTCACGACTTTCACCAACTCCTCTGACATTAACGGGAGGCTATCCCCGACAACCTTTCTCTGTAAGAAAATCAACTTAAAACTCTAGTTAATAAGTCTCCTGGGCATAATAGGAGTGTTTCCATTCAAACCCCTCTGATGACTTTCTAGCTTGCCTGACAGGTTGTTCAGATTCACAGCCTCCCAACCACAAGAGGCACAGGAAGCTTAGGATATTCTAACAATGCAGAGCTTCTCAGAGAGTTAAAGTTGTTAAATAGAACTAGTAGAGGATTTCTTTGTTGAGCTAATGCTTGCTGCCAAGTTTCCATATCCCTTACCTGCTGTGTCCCTGGGAGTGTATTGATTAATATAGTTGGTGTATAGAAATGGAAGTAGTAGCTTTAATGTTTGTAACCTTAGACCCTTGAGTTAATTCTTTTCTTGTTATAGCCCACCACTTTTGCCCTATAGGTATGCAACTTTATCTAATGCTTTTGGAGGGTGACGCCTGACTTGAGAATAATCACCTTTAGAGAAAAATAAGTTTTCTGAGGAAAAGGGTCATAAAATGTTAACAGGCTTCCTAGCCAGAAGATGATATAAATCACCTAAAACTTTTGCATATGATAAGTTTGCAGGAAGAAAGCCTAGCTTCGATAAGGATCAAGGACTGCTGGACCTTGTATGACTCTACCCCTTCCCTCATTATTCTCTATGCACAACTTAGGTATTGCAGGCCTTGTTCACTCGGTCTCCCCGTGTCATTCTTTCTTGTTTCCTTTTCTCCTTTTCTCTTCTGTTCTTCCTTTACACCAAAATAATTGGAGCGCGGGGGTCCTCTGCAACCACTTACTTGCCTGGGCTTCTAAGACCCACTTGAGAAGGTGCCTAAGGTGGGGCACCTTCCGCTATTCGAGAGGGTGCCTGCGGCCTCCGTGGTCAGAGCTAACCTGGTGTCACAAGTTATATTATTTTCCGCGTAAACCAGGTATTGCTGCTGCTGCTAAGTCGCTTCAGTCGTGTCTGACTCTGTGCAACCCCATAGAAGGCAGCCCACGAGGCTCCCGTCCCTGGGATTCTCCAGGCAAGAACACTGGAGTGGGTTGCCATTTCCTTCTCCAATGCATGAAAGTGGAAAGTGAAAGTGAAGTCGCTCAGTCGTGTCTGACTCTTAGCGACCCCATGGACTACAGCCCACCAGGCTCCTCTGCCCATGGGATTTTCCAGGCAAGAGTACTGGAGTGGGTCGCCAGTGCCTTCTCCAGTTATTATTGAGCATCTAATAAAAATCTCTGCTTTGCTATTCTAATCACCAACGCAGTCCTGAGGGAATCCCTGGATCCAACCGGGGCTGGACCCCGGTAAGTGGCACCCTAACAGGGACTCCCAGTCAGGTAAGCCCCTAATTCTACAGTTCTTGGACGGCTAGGACCCCACTCAGGGTGCCACGGACCCCGCTACATAAGATCGATAGGGTAAAAAAGGGTGAAAAGTAGTGAAATCTTTTCCAAGAAAAAAATTTTTTAAATAATAAATTTTCTGACATGGGTAATACTAAAACTAAAAAACGGCAACTTTTTATAAAAGTAATCTTAAAACTGTTAAGTAAAAAAAAAGGTTAAAAAAAAATAATATTCAATCCTTTTTTACATTTGTACAAGAACAATGCCCCTGGTTTCCACAAGAGGGCACTGTTAACCTAGTTATCTGGGAAAATATAGAAAAACAACTAAGATTATTATGCTCAACACGGCCCAGAAAAAATTTCTACTAACACCTTTTCTCTGTAAAATATGATTAGAGATGCTTTAGATCCTGCCGTTAAATCTGAAAAGAGATTTGCTTAAAAAAAAAAAGAAAAGAAAAAATACCAGCTAAAAAAAAAAGTGAGCCTGAAAAGTTACCTGTAAAAAAAGACAACAAAAATAAAATGGTACCTGATTAAAAAAATAAAAATAAAGAGCCCATACATACCTGTAAAGAGCTAAGGGCTATATTAGCTGCTATAAAAACCAGTAGTTATAAAGATAAAAAAAAAAGATCAGCTTTCCCCTCAAGACAAAACAGATTTAGACGAGGCAGCAGCTCAATATCATTCTGATGAAGATCAGCCTCTCCTAACAGAAAACACCCCTAAAAAAGTAAGAGATATATCTCCAGTCAGGCCATCTGCCCCTAAGAGCTTCGGAGATAATTTCCCAAATAGACCATCTATAAGACCTAAATATCAAGCAGTCAAGAGATTTCCAGAACAGGAGAGGACAAATATGGGGTGCTCTCCCATTCCGCCCCCCCTTATGGGGATAAAAAACCCCTATCAATGGTCCCTCAAAAGAGGGTCATCTCAAGCCCTGATGATGAAATTGATCCCCACATTAAAGCCCGTTTTCCTATAATATATGATGAAAATAGTACGAGACGTCCCCCTGCTGGGAGCCCATTCCAATAAAATTGATAAAAAAAAAACTTAAGCTTGTGCCTTATATGGGCCTGCTGCTGCTACTGCTAAGTCACTTCAGTTGTGTCCAACTCTGTATGACCCCATAGACGTCAGCCCACCAGGCTCCCCTGTCCCTGGGATTCTCCAGGCAAGAACACGAGTGAGTTGCCATTTCCTTCTCCAATGCATGAAAAAGTGTAGTCGCTCAGTGGTGTCCGACTCAGCGACCCCATGGACTGCAGCCCGCCAGTCTCCTCCATCCATGGGATTTTCCAGGCAAGAGTACTGGAGTGGGGTGGCATTGCCTACAGCCCCTTATACTATAACACTGTTAGAGACTATAGGGGCCAGATAGATGATACCTCATGATTGGAAATCAGTTGCTAAAGCTTGTCTATCTGGAGAACAATATGTGCTCTGGAGGGCTAAATATTCTGATGCTGCCCAACAACAGGCTGATGTCAACCACAGTCGTGGCCTGAGACGTATTACCAAAACTACGCTACTAAAAATTGATGACTATAAAACAGTAGGAGATCAACTAAATCTAGACAAAAGGACTCTAGATCAAGTGACAGGTTGCACCATTAAGGCCTGGCGATCATTGTCTCAAGAAAAAAAATCAACATCATCCTTTTCAAACATTAAACAAAAACCAGAGGAACCCTATGAAGATTTTATGGCACGGCTTATAGAGGGAGTTCACAGAGTAATTTCTAACGAAGAGGCAGCTGATATACTGATAAGACAATTAGCCTTTGAAAATGCTATCTCTACTTGCCAGGCTGTCCTACGTTCTATAAAAAAGAATGGACACATATCAGATTTCATCAGACAATGTGCAGACATAGGGCCAGCAATGATGCAGGTTTATAGCAGCGGCCATAAAAGGAGATTCTTATCAGCAGACAGTTCAAACTTTTCTTGTAGGCAGGAATTCCAACAATCAAGGCCGAAATGCTGGCTCGTCCAGAGCCTGCTTTTCTTGTGGCCAGGAGGGGCACTTTACGCGTGCCTGCCCCCAAAGAACAGCTAACTCTTCTCAGCCAAATCCTGCCTCCACGGCTATGACTCCCAATCTCCCTAAATCACTTTGTTCTCGTTGCCAGAAGGGATATCACTGGGCTAAAGACTGCAGATCGAGATTCCATAAAAACGGAACCTCGCTGAGTCCTGACCAACAGTCAGGAAATGGGTTGAGGGGCAGCCCCAGGCCCCAACAACGAATGGGGCAACAACAATTACAACAACAATGAACCCATTCATACCCTTCGTCCCATCACAGAGCTCATCAGAGCAACTCCAGGCAGCGAGGGACTGGACCTCAGTTCCACCACCTCAACAATACTAACACTAGATAGTCCCACTATAAAAATCCCTACAGGGATTAATGGCCCATTACCAACAGGCTTGGTGGGAATTATATTAGGCAGAAGCTCTTTAGCTATGCAAGGACTTACTATTATTCCTGGAGTAATTGATTCAGACTATACAGGAGAAATTCAAATAATGATTTCTCCCCCAACTAAAACTATACAAATTCATAAAGGACAAAGAATAGCTCAGCTTTTGCTTCTGCCCTATCATACTGCCATAGGGCATACTGCTACTCAAAGTGAGAGACTAGGAAGAGGGTTTCCGTCTAGTGATATGGTCTTTTGGGTAACAGAGATTACTCAAAAACACCCTATGAAAACTATCTTGGTTTCTGGCAAGTCTATTGTAGGACTGTTAGATACAGGGGCAGGTGTTTCCTGCATTGCTGGGAAAGATTGGCCTAGTTCCTGGCCAACACATACAACTGAAAATGACTTGGTGGGAATAGGGAGAGCCCAGGCAGTAGCTAAAAGTGCAAAAATATTGGATAGGCGGTTTGAGAATACCTGTGGAACCTTCCAGCCCTATGTAGTTCCTTCACTCCCCTTTACACTATGGGGAAGGGACGTGCTGTCTCAAATGGGAGTGCTGCTTTTCAGTCCTGACGAGAAAGTGACCTCTCAAATGCTCCATATGGGCTATGATCCATCAAAAGGATTAGGTAAACAACAGGAAGGAATAATTGAGCCAATTCATCCAACCCCTCGACAGCTACGCACTGGATTGGGGTATCCAAATGGATTGGGGTATCCAAATTTATAATGGAGACCATTGTTTTTTCTGCCGACCCCATTACATGGAAATCTCAGGACCCAGTGTGGGTAGAACAATGGCCTCTGCCTCAGGAAAAATTACTGGCAGCTAAAATGTTAATCTCTGAACAACTACAATTGGGACATATTGAGCCCTCCAATAGCCCCTGGAACACTCCTATTTTTGTCATTAAGAAAAAATCTGGCAAGTGGAGACTTTTACAAGATTTAAGAGCTATTAATGCCACTATGGAAGATATGGGGGCCTTGCAACCTGGGCTTCCTTTCCCAGTAGCCGTTCCAGAAGGACATAATATTATTGTAATTGATTTACAAGACTGTTTTTTCACCATTCCCCTAAATGCTGAAGATAAAAAGCGATTTGCCTTTAGTTTGCCATCAGAGAATTTTAAACAGCCTCATTTAAGGTTTCAATAGAAAGTGTTACCCCAGGGAAGGAAAAATAGCCCTACTTTATGTCAAAAATTTGTTAATACGGCTATAGAAGATGTTAGAACTAAATATGAGCAAGTGTATATGATTCATTATATGGATGATATTTTAATAGCTCATCCAGACAGAGCTCATTTGCAAACTGTTCTCCAAGATTTGACTCAGGCACTGTCAGCTAAAGGTTTAAAAATTACCCCAGAGAAAATTCAAACCAATCCACCTATAACTTACTTAGGAAGGGTTATAAATTCTGAAACAGTGACTCATGGTCCCTTACAACTAAGAAAATATCACCATTTTAATTTTAAATGATTATCAAAAACTTTTGGGTGATATTAATTGGATAAGGCCTTACCTGAAATTAACTACTGCTGAGTTAAAACCTCTTTTTAACATTCTACAAGGGGATCCTAATCCAACTTCAAAAAGACAGTTAACTGTTGAAGCTCGGGAAGCTTTAAACAAAGTAGAAAAAGCTTTATCTGATAGCTATGTAAAAAGAATTGAATTAACAGCCACCTGGCAATTCCTCTGCCTGGCTACTCCAACAGCACCCACGGGAGCCTTATGGCAAAACGGCCCCCTAGAGTGGATCCATCTTCCCACTCAAGCTAAACAGGTAGTGGCTTCTTATCCTGACTTAGTAGCTGCTTTGATATTAAAAGGGAGGAAACAGAGTATTGAGTTATTCGGTAAAGAGCCATCGGAAACTGTAATTCCATATAATAAAGAACAGCTTGATGCTCTTTTAATGTTTGATGAAAATTTGCAGATTGCTAGAGGAAATTATGTTGGTCAAATTTTACATCATTTTCCTTCGCATGTTTTGCTAAACTTTATGTTTAAACATCCAGTTATCTTCCCTGTTAGATGTAAATACTCCCCCATCTCAAACCCTGAAATGGTTTTTACTGACAGGTCAGCTAACGCAGAGCTTCTATAGTTGTAAGAGATCAGCATAAGGTTTTACAAACACAGGAAACTTCAGCCCAGAGAGCTGAATTCATAGCTGTTATAAAGGCTTTTATTAAGTTTGCAAAGGTGGAATTTAACCTTTACTCTGACTCTCAGGTATGTGGTCAGGCTGTTTCCACACACTGAGGCTGCGGTTCTGCCCGAGAACAAAACTGTGGTTCTGCCCGAGAACAAACGTGCAATATTTCACTTGTTAACTAAACTGCAGCAGCAAATTTGGAAACGAAACCAAGCATATTTTATTGGCCACATTCAGGCTCATTCTGGATTGCCTGGACCTTTAAATGCCTTAAATGATCTGGCATATTCACTAACTAAGGCCACAGTGGCTCCTGTTTTTGAAGAAGCCCAAGCTTCTCATTCACTCCACCATCAAAACGCTACTGCATTAAGATATCAAATTCCTCGAGAAACTGCTCGGGAGATTGTTCATTCCTGTTCTCACTGTCCCACTGCTGTAGTTTACCTATGGGAGTTAACCCTCGCGGTCTCAGACCTAATGTACTTCGGCAGATGGATGTAACTCATGTCTTCTCCTTTGGAAAATTGTCCTTTGTTCATGTAACCGTAGATACTTTTTCTCATGTCATTATTGCAACTGCTCGCACTGGAGAGGCATATAAGGATGTAGTACAACATCTCTTTACTTGTTTTTCATATTTGGGTTTGCCAAAAGCTTTAAAAACTGATAATGCCCCTGCTTATATTTCTAAGTCTTTCCAAGAGTTTTGTATAAAGTTTCATATAAAACATAACACAGGCATCCCCTATAACCCACAGGGACAAGCTATAGTAGAAAGAGCACATCAAGTTGTGCTCAAGAACATTAAGTATAGTTCCCCCCACCAGATCCTGCATCATGCTCTATTTGTAATAAATAACCTGAATGTTGATTCATCCGGAGCCACTGCAATGCTTCACCATTGGTGCCCAGAACAACAAAATAAAAAGCCATTGGTGAAGTGGAAGGACCTCCTCAATGGGCAATGGAAGGGCCCCGATCCATTATTAACTAGCGGCCGAGGATATGCTTGTGTTTTTCCACAGGATGCAGATTCTCCGATTTGGATCCCAGACAGACTGATTCATCATGTCACAGCCCCCCAGACACCTGGTCCCCCCACTGCCTCGACCACAAAAAATGAAGGGGCCTCCACTCCCTCCACCAATACGGGAAGTCCAGCTGACCTCGAGACAAATGACACCAGAGATCCTGGATGAACAGGAAGAGGAACCACCCACCAGACAGATGTCACAACTCTGTATAAAAGATATTGTCCCCCCTAATTCTTTACCCCACAGGAGACCACCAGGATGCCCAGCTCGTGCAACTCAACAAGCCTCCATACCCACCTGGGGACAGATTAAGACGCTCTGTCACCAGGCACAGAGGATAGCTTCTCTGCAGGGCTCTTCAACCTCCCCTGAGAGAGTGTTTATTGCTATGCTTGCCTTGCTATCTTGCCAGGTAAGCGTCTCCTCTCCTGCTCCAGAAAATTATTGGGCCTATTTCCCAAATCCTCCCACCTTCCAAGTAGTTACTTGGAACAGTGACCCTATACGGGTCCACACAAACCAGCCTCGTCTTTTGGGAGGATCATATGCTTCCTATACAAAGGATCAATACCCTATTAATTTCAATTATACCTTTAGGGGATTAACAGACAACCTTCCTGTTTAACTTCCCCTTTGGTCATACAGGAAGCTTTATTACTCCTACCAAAGAAGGATGTTTTGGAGCCTCTGAAAAAGCAATTCTGACACATTCCCCAAACTTAAAATATCGGTCAGTTTGGATATTACAGGCTGGTATGCCCGGGGTCCTTGACCCCTATAAATCCCTGCTTTTCAAATCTCCACCAGAATATCCAAATTGTAATAATGTTGCCCCTTCAGATGTCATGTGGAACACCATAGATGGTCACTTAGGCTATCTGATTTGGAAATCTTGTACTTATAATTTGAGAATTGATTACAGAATACCGGGAGAAGGAAATTATACAATTCAGGACTGGAGCAACCCAAATCCAGGTCAGAACCCAATGTCCAATGATGAATTTACCAGAAAATTTGACAGTTGGAAAGAATATTCAGTTCCTTGGCCACTAGCCGCCACTAGATGGCATCATAATCAATTTGTTCCTCCAATGTTGTCCTATACAGCTAAGGGCAGAACCTATTGGCAACCAGAAATTTGGAGAGCCCTTGCCGCTACTGCCCCTATTTCTTTAACCCGGGCAGAAAATAATTCTATTTACTCTATTTTAGCTTGTCTACCCTCTCCTTATGTTTTTCTCTTCACTAATGACTCCAAAAGACTTAATATACAAATGAATCATTCAGGTGGACCTCATATAGTGTCTTGTGAACAATGCATGCTCTCATCTTGTTTGATCCCCCAATATAACGTTTGCTCTTTTGTGGTGTTACAACGTCCACCTTATCTTATGGTGCCTGTAACTGTAACCACACACTGATGTGATAATTATGGTCTTGCTGTATTACAACAACTTCAAGATTTAATGTGATCATGACGGTTTGTGGGCTTACTTATCTTGGGAATAGCAGCTTTGATAACTGCAATTACTTTTGTTACTGTGGCAGCAATATCATTGACTCAACAAGTACATACTGCTCAATATGTTGATACTATGTCCAAAAATATTTCTTTAACATTGGCAACACAGGAAGCTATAGACAGGAAGCTAGAGATGAAGATAGACACCCTAGAAGAAGCAATAATATATATTGGAACTGAATTGCAGGCTTTAAAAGTGAGATTGGCACTGTCCTGTCATGCCGACTACCGATGGATTTGTGTAACACCCCTAAAAGTAAACGAGACAGATTATAACTGCGAAAAAATTAAAAACCATATTTCAGGTGTCTGGAACAGCTCTGACGTTGGTTTAGATTTAGGGAGACTTCATAATCAAATAACGACCATGGAACACTCCCGATTAGATTTTACTGCAGCAGGAGTAGCAGATGACTTCTTCCATACATTCTCTAACTTTATTTCAGGAAAGAACATGCTTTCTACTATTTTTAGCTATGCTGCTGTAGCTGCTCTAATTCTGCTTTTCATAATTATTCTTCCTTGTATTGTCAGAATTCTTTGACAGAGCACTCAGAAGCTCACGACTGAACTGCATCTGGCTGTCTTAAGAAATAAAAAAGGAGGAGATGCCGGGAGCCAGCACAGGAGTCCCCAGCCATGACAAGGCCATGTGAGAGAGTTATGGTGGGCAAGGCGAGCCAGAACTCGAGGGGTGCCCCTCTGGGCCTGCCTGAGCCATCTACCCCAAAACCAGAGTCTGTTTTACTATTTCACGACTTTCACCAACTCCTCTGACATTAACGGGAGGCTATCCCCGACAACCTTTCTCTGTAAGAAAATCAACTTAAAACTCTAGTTAATAAGTCTCCTGGGCATAATAGGAGTGTTTCCATTCAAACCCCTCTGATGACTTTCTAGCTTGCCTGACAGGTTTGTTCAGATTCACAGCCTCCCAACCACAAGAGGCACGGGAAGCTTAGGATATTCTAACAATGCAGAGCTTCTCAGAGAGTTAAAGTTGTTAAATAGAACTAGTAGAGGATTTCTTTGTTGAGCTAATGCTTGCTGCCAAGTTTCCATATCCCTTACCTACTTTGTCCCTGGGAGTGTATTGATTAATATAGTTGGTGTATAGAAATGGAAGTAGTAGCTTTAATGTTTGTAACCTTAGACCCTTGAGTTAATTCTTTTCTTGTTATAGCCCACCACTTTTGCCCTATAGGTATGCAACTTTATCTAATGCTTTTGGAGGGTGACGCCTGACTTGAGAATAATCACCTTTAGAGAAAAATAAGTTTTCTAAGGAAAAGGGTCATAAAATGTTAACAGGCTTCCTAGCCAGAAGATGATGTAAATCACCTAAAACTTTTGCATATGATAAGTTTGCAGGAAGAAAGCCTAGCTTCGATAAGGATCAAGGACTGCTGACCTTGCATGACTCTACCCCTTCCCCCATTATTCTCTATGCACAACTTAAGGTATAAAAACTACTTTGGAAAATAAAGTGCGGGCCTTGTTTACTGAAACTCGGTCTCCCCGTGTCATTCTTTCTTGTTTCCTTTTCCTCCTTTTTTCTTCTATTCTTCCTTCACGCCAAAATAATTGGAGCGCGGGGGTCCTCTGCGACCACTTACTTGCCTGGGCTTCTAAGACCCACTTGAGAAGGTGCCTAAGGTGGGGCACCTTCCGCTATTCGAGAGGGCGCCTGCGGCCTCTGTGGTCAGAGCTAACCTGGTGTCACAGGTTATATTGATTTTCCACGTAAACCAGTTATTATTGAGCATCTAATAAATCTCTGCTTTGCTATTCTAATCGCCAACGCCGTCCTCCTGAGGGAATCCCTGGATCCAACCGGGGCTGGACCCCGGTAAGGGAGACAAATGGAGATTAAAGCTTTTCCTCATTTAACACAGTTTTTCTGCAAATTACAGTTTGTTGGGTAATATTATAGGAAGGGTAGAGGCAGCAAAGACTGAATTGTTTCCCATGCAAATCTTCTCACTTGCCTTTTTCCCGTTTACCATCTGCAGACCCAGTCTCCCACCACTTGGCATCCTAGATCTCAGCAGATGTCCAAAATTTGGGAAGTACCTCTGGGATTGTCACTAAGCCTAAATAGATCTCAGGGAGCAAGAGGGAGAAGTAGAATGATTTTGATGTACCCCCCATCTAAGAAGTACCAAAGTCAAATCCAAAGGCTTCTTAACTATTTGTAAACACATGCAACACAGATAAACACACACATATAACATACTTCTAGTAACAGTGAAGGTTATTTAAATGAAGATAGTAGCTTATAACTTTTTAGAGGCCAGATTACCAATATCTGTCAAAAATTTTAAATATACACACCCTTTGACCTAAATTACAGATATACATGTTTACATAGATGATATTACTGCAGAATTGTTATATACAAAAAGCCATAAAAAAGTAACTGGTTAAATGTATTCTCTCTTTAAGGAAACACAGGTGGAAATCTTGTGACCTTGGACTAGGCAATAGTTTCTGAAGATAGGACATGAACAGCACAATTAACCAAAGAAAATAATAGTCTTCACCAAAATTTGAAACTTTTTATCAAATAAATAACAAGTATCATTTCTAGGAATATATGTCTCTTCTATGATTTATATTATCACAGTTCCCTTGATTCTGACATACTATTTCCCCCAAAAGTTGAAGCTTTTGTTAATCAAAGGACAGTGTCAAGAAAGTGAAACAACAACCAAAAATAGGAGAAAATATTGGCAAATCATAATCTGATGAGGATCTAGTATCCAGAATATATAAAAAACTTGAAATTCAGCAATAAAAAGATAACTCAGTTAAAAATCAGAATTTGAAGAGAAATTTCTTCAAAGAAGAAACAACAAATGCCCAATAATAAACACTTGAAAAGATCTCAACATTATTAAACATTAAGGAAACAAAACCATGAGGTACCATTTGACAAACACTAGAAGGGCTACAATTAAAATGACCAACAATAACAAGTAGTGGTGAAGATGCGAACCAATTAGAGCCCTCACATGTTACTGGTGAGAATGTAAAATAGCACAGCTGCTTTGGAGAATAGTTTGCCAGTTCCTCAAATAGTTAAACATACAGTTACCATGTGATCTACCAGTTCCAATCCTGAGTATATAACTAAGAATTAAAAAGAAACGTTTATACAGAAACTTGCACATGACTGTTGATAGCAACATAGTAATAACCAAAAAGTGGAAATAACCAGAATGTCTATCCATTGAAGAGCAGATGAACACTGTATGGTTTATCTATACAATGGAATATTATTGTGTTATTTGTTGTATTTTACTATTATTATAAAATGGAATAAAGTATTGATATATGCTACAAAATGGGTGAACCTTGAAAACATGCTAAATGAAAGAAGCTACATAAAAGGCCACTGTATGATTCCATTTACATGAAATGTCTTGAATAGGCAAATCCATAAAGATAAGATGTAGATGAGCAATTACCAATAGCTGAAGGAAGGAGTGAAAGGGGAGTGATTGCTAATAGGTACAATGTTTCTTTTGGGGGGTGATGAAAATGTTCTGGATTTTAGTGGTGATAGTTGCAGTGTTGGAATATACTAGAAAACATTGAATTGCACACTTTAAAGGGGTTAAAATGAATTATTCCTCAAAAATGCTGTGCTGAATTTCTGTGATCTATATTTGTCTTTTATAAATAGTGGCCAGAAAAAATTGCACTGATATATATATACTATGGTGTTTGAGTAATAAAATACAGCAGGCCCCCCTAGATATTCATGAGTCCAGACTGATAGGTGAATGAATCAACCAGCATATAAATAAGTAGGGAAGAAGGCATAAATATTCCTTTCAGAAGAATTTCAGTTAATACAGAAGGGGGAAATAGAAAATCACTAGAAAATCACAGTAATAATTGCTCATGGATGAATATTAAACAGTCAGTGAAACAGGATATTTGCATAGTCTAAAGAAAACTTACCTCAAAATGTATTGATTTTGTGGCAATTACCACAAATTCTCTGATACATCTCCCTCCTAGTGGTTTAGTCCCCTTCCCCTTGAGTGTGAGCTAGACTTAATGACTTGCTTCTAACAAACAGATGAAAATGGTACAGTAAGAAAAACCTGGCAAATATCACCTCAGCTTTAAAAATGATCAAGGTTAACATCACTAGTAATAAGTCATGTTGATATGATTGCTTTTGATATGATATAACAAGAAGGGCACATCATCTCTTGTATTCTTCCCTTAAATTCATAATTTTAATCTTTTCATGAGAAAACAGCAAAGCCAAACTGAGAGATTCTACAAAACACCTGACCAGAACTCTCCAAAAATGTCAAGATTATGGGAAGCCTGAGAAAGTGGCACAGTTGCAGGATTAGACTAAGGAGCCATGATGACTAAATGCAGTGTGGTATTCTGGATTGGACCCCGGAACGAAATAACCATATTAGTGGAAAAATGCAAATCCACATCCAAATTAATAATATTATATCAACATTAATTTCTTGGTTATGTAAGATGTTAACAGAGGAAGCCGAATGAAGAAGGGTATGTGAGAAGATTCTCTGTAAATCTTAAATGATCTTTTTTTAAGGACTAAAAGCCATTCTACTGGAAAAAGCATCAACACAGGTTCTTTGGGGGATAACTGTGTATCTGGTTCCCAGTTCTCCTCCCAGGTACATGGTAGGATGATATTTCCCTCCCCTTTGACATTTGGTAGAGCCATGTGACTTGCTTTGCTCACATATATAAAATATGAGTGGAAGCGATGTTTCATTTCCAGGTAGAAGATTTAGCACCGACAAGTGGTTTTTTCCTTTTTTAATAAAATGCTATCAGTTCCCCATATATATTATTTTTAACCGAAGAATGGAGTCCAGGTTTCATCTGACATTAAATATATACCAATAATCTTGCCTGAGAAATCCCATGGACAGAGGAGCCTGGCAGGCTACAGTCCACAGGGTCAGACATGACTGAAGCAACTTAGCACACATGCAGGAGAAGAGACTGTTCCAATGTGCTACGATCCTACAATTCAGTGACTGTAATTGTGCAACTCATCACAATCCTGAAGTTCTGTTCAGTGATAAGAACTCAGAAAATATTTAATGTGGGGACTTCCCTGGTGGTCCAGTGGTTAAGACTCTGACCTTTCACTGCAGGGAGTCCATGTTCAATCCCTGGTCAGGACACTAAGGTCCCACAAGGCCAAAATATATAATAATAATTTTTTAATGTCCTCTTTAAAATAATTATTTTAAAAATATTCAGTGTAAAACCTAAGCTGATTTTCCTTTCACCTCCCTTGGGTGAGTCTGTTCTTATCTTCACTCACAGCAAGTTTTTATATACTTTGGCCTCACTGTGTATCTTTAAGAAAGAACACACCCTTCATGTGGACCTGGCCAACAAGCCTGAGTCTTAACTGAGCAAGTAGACTTTACTTTCTCTAGCCCCACACCTCCAGCTTCAGCTGGGGCACTTTGATAGGATTTTTATAACTTGGAAGATAGACATCTAGGGCGTCCTCCTGTCCTTGGCCCATGCTTTCAGGGGAACAAAAGGCAAATGAAACCATCGACTTTTTGGATGATGCTGTGTCATGGTTCTCTGTAGCATTTCTGGGTAGTATTATGAATCACAGGTTTCAAATTACCTTAACTTGGACTTCGAGCCACAAGGTGCAAGTGGAACAGTTGGTCCAGAAGGCTTATTTAGAGCCCTTGCATGAGGCCATGAGGCCATGAGGAATGACAGAAGCATGACCTATAATTAAGACATCAGCTCTTGGCATTCCTCGTGTCTTTATCCTCAGGTTGAGGAAGAATATGAGGCATTGATAAAAATAAAATAAAATTCTTCAGGTGATTTCAGGGCAAAGTAAGAACAAAACTGAGTACCCCTCAACTCCCTAAATCCTGAAAACTCTACATCAGAGTGCAGTGGTATTTCTCTGAAAGAACCCTACAAACCCAGGATAAAATCCTGTAACAGCACTAGCTTATCATATACAAGTCCTCAAATTCTTGGACACAGAAGACCCTAAACCCTTCCTTAACCCTTAGGAAGAAAGGGCCTCAGGTAACTTCCTCGCCCATAAAATAGATGATAAGAATATAAGGTTGGAGAACTTTTACTTAAGAGGGTCACAGTCCACAGCTAGTCCATGCGTTTGCACTGTTTCATCTTTCAATTCATTTTAATCTTTGTGCAATTTGAGAGATAACCCTTTTATGATCTCTTCTGAGAAGGCAAATTACTATACTGACTAATGCTTGCAGGTCAAGCGGCTGCCACTGGTCCCTCAGTGTCTGTAAAAGCCAGAAGACTCACTCTGCTCTCGGTATCCTGGCTTCTCACCTTTCACCTGGGCTGTTGGCTCTGAGTAGATGGGCTATTTCTGTGAGACGAACCTAGTGATGTCCTGGTTCAATCCAAGTTCTTTCCCAGTGCCCTAGACAGGAGACAACTCAGTCTTCCTTCTCTTCCTCTTCTTTGAACAAGTGAGAGGTCTTCAGATATCTGTTCAGACTAAGTGCTTGTCAACATCCTTTTCATACCTCCTCCTGGGAGAAGTCATCCCTTAGGGTTCTGGGGCCCGCAAATGACACAAGAATTCTAAAGCCTAATTTCAAAGATCTGCTTCACGTTCTTACAGTTCTAGTAAGGAATAATGTTAATTCAGAAAAGAAACATAAGTACATCCATATTCTTCCCTCTTGGTCCAAATCCACATGAGAACACAGACAGGACCACACTCTGAGATTTTCTGTCCCTTTATTTATATAATTGTATCAGGAAAGTAGACACTGATGTCTTCAGGCTTTGCCTCTCTAGCACGAGCAGTCTCCTTGCCCTGAGTAGTGATCTTCATTCCCAGGAGAGAAAGTAGACATTGCCCTGGGTGTCTCCCACTGCGAGTTGCAGGGTAGAGTCAGGACCCAGACAAGGTTCCAGGCAGCTCACTGCCCCTTCACATCGGAACAGGCCCAGCTACAATGGAACAAAAATGGGAGATGAGGGCTACAAGCCTAGGGCCTCCTTACTAACTTATTTGTCTCCCACACCAATGACTTTTATTTAGAAACAAGTTAGTTACACATTATTGCAAGAAGGAGAGAAGAAAACAATTTTGATCCTCTGTCTTTCCTTACCCCAAGTTTGCTCTCTGACATCCCTTTTGTCCTCCTTACACACACACACACACACATACACACTTACCAGCTGCATACTGGGTCTCTCCCACAGTTTAACATCTCTGTCCTTTGAAGCTGTTACCAGCAACTCAGGCAGCACATGGAGGGCTGTGACAGGGCCTGAGTGAATCTTAGAGAGGAAGAGGAAGAGGTGTGGTGAGTTCTAGAAGGACCCTCCTCAGTCAAGGGAGAAGAGAAGTTTGCTGGGTCAGACCTAGAGCCTCCTCCCCAATATCTTGTGACCTTTCCCTCAAACTCACCTTTCTACGTTGCTGTGTCTTTAGCTCTGTGACTGTTGACCAGCTGTAGGTGTCAGTACATATACATGACTCTGTCTCTGAACTTTGAGTTGAAGGCATTTCTGCTTTTTTCTGCCAGATATTATCCGTGATCCATTCTCCTTCATCGGTGCATCTGGCTAGGTTCCACAGCATCCCATCAGAGCTGGCACACAAAAATGAGGACTCTGCCATTTCAAGGGCAGAGTTTGAGCCAGGTCTTAGACTTTGAAGAATCTGCCATCCTCCCCGAGGCCATCTCTGGATTCCTTGAGCCCTCCCAACACCACTTACCAGATCCAGGTTTGGCCTGAGTTACTGATATGAGGGTATTACTGGGATTCTCTAAATTCAGATCAAATTCCAGGCACTCTTCAAACTCTCCTAATTCCTTTTGCCCCTGTGAAAGGACAGAGCATTTTATCTAGCCTACTTGTATCATTTACTGCTTCCCAGACAAAGTAACTCTTTTCTGCTCTGGGCTGGTCAAGACATTTCAAAATTGTATCCATGATACAATAAAGTACACAAATCTTAAATGGACATCTTGATAAAATTTTACACATGTACCCACCCATGTAATTACTGCCCAAATCAAGCCATAGTACATTCCACCACCCTGGAAAGTTGCCTCCATGCCCCTTACCCTATCACCACCCCCAGAGTCAACAATATTCTGACTTCTGTCACTATAAATTAGTTTTGCTTGTTCTTGAACTTCATTTAAGTGAAATTATATAATATCTACTCTTTTGTGTCTGGCTTCTTTCACCTGGTATAATGTCTATGAGATATGTCTGTATTGTTCCAGACTAATACCCATAGTGACAAGACAAGAGACATGAAGATAATGCAATTAAGTAAATGCCTAGGTTGATCACTTCTCAGCCTTTTGGCTAAGATGAAGTGTAGTATAGGGGCTTCCCAGGTGGCACAGTGGTAAAGAATCCACCTGCCAATGCAGGTTTGATCCCTGGGTCAGGAAGATCCTCTGGAGGAGGAAATAGCAACCAGCTCCAGTATTCTTGCCAGAAAAATTCCATGGACAGAGGAGCTTGGTGGGCTACAGCCCATAGAGTCTCAAAGAGTCAGATATGGCTGAGCTACTGAACACCCACTTAGGTTTATGGTTCCCCACGATTCTTTTAAACAATAGAATTCTCTTTTGTATCAGTGAAATCTTACAAGGAAACCCAATATAAAGCACTCTTCAGTAGAGTTCCAGTTGAAGGAAGAGAAGGGGATTTGGAACCAACTGCTTTTCACTTCCTTCCTCTTTTACTCAGTCATGACCTCAAGACTTTAAAATAGTAGTCCTGAACAAATGGTTGTTTTAACACACACCCAAACAGAACTTACTGAGAAAGGAAGAACTTGAAGTTTCATTGACTGCAGGACAAACACACCATAGTCCTGGTGGGTGGACAACATCATATGGTCTTCCGAATAACTTTGCCTGGTTTACAAGAAAGGAAGAGGCTAAGCCCAGGAACACCCCTCTATAAGACCCCAGTGTTTGTTTTAGTTAGACCCAACCTCCCAGGGACGGGGGAGCTTGGTGGGCTGCCGTTCGTGGGGTCGCACAGAGTCGGACACGACTGAAGCGACTTAGCAGCAGCAGCAGCAGCAGGGTAACCATTAACCCATTTTTCTTTTTTCTCCAGCCTAAGAGAAAACAGCACTTGGGGTCTTACCAGATTACAGAGGGCTCATCACCAGGCTTCATGTGCAACAGCTGCAAATCCGCTTTGGCCAAGATGAGGGAGTGAGCATCAGGGGCCAGGCCTACACTTGTCAGGAAACCTAAGTCCTCCTGAAGAACTCGGTTCAGGCGAAGACTGAAGTTCAAACAAGGCACATAGACAAGAAAGAGTCTACTTTAGTCCACGTCTCTCGGGCTCCTCAGTTCCCCATGAATTCCTCAGGAGTATAGTACAAAACAAACTGTATCCCCGTCCCCACAAATTGCCTTCTTTCTGACTCTCTCATATTAGTATTTATCATACTATCATCCCTCAAACTAGGAATCTCTAATATTTTTGTCCTTTCCTTCCCTCCTGACCTGCAACTGATTGATAAGCACTGCAGAGTCAACGTTCAACATATGCCTAAATCTTTCTCTCCATCTCATCCCTGTTGCCCAGATTAGGGCCCATGTTATGTCTTCCTGGGACTATAGCATCATCTGTAAACGTGGTTGCCCTACCTTTAGTATCTCCCTACTACTATCCATCCTCCACATGGCCACTAGAGTTCTCTTTCAAAATTCAGATAATTATTCTGCTCAAAATTCTTAGCACTGTGCCCTCTACAGCCTGGCCCCAGTGTATTATTTCAACGCAATACCCCACCACCACTCGCACCAAGAACCCAAAGACTTAGCTATACTCAGAATACACCATGCACTCTCACACCCTGTGCCTTTTATTAATGCTACCTCCTCTTCCTAAAACACCATTCCCTGCCCTTACTTTAAGCCCAGTCTCAAACAGCCATTGTTAACAGTAAATTTCTTAAACTCTGCAGCCCCAGGAATTTTATATAATTTATTATAGCAGTGATCACTCCACATATTGTTGGCAGTTTACTTATATTCATATTCCTCTACTGTGAGCTCCCTTAAATAAAAATTAATTTCAATCTGGTTCATGCTGCCTGGCCCAGAACTTAGCATACAGTAAAAGCTTGATAATTATTATTTTAATTGACATAATGAGGAGCAGAAAACAATTTCCCAGGGACCTTTTCCCTGCTTACTAACTAATATCCTGTTGACCGAGTTCAGAAAGAGAGGAGAGAGATTTAAGCAAAATCCCAGGTTTAACCATATCCATTAACCCAGCCGCCTCATTTCACCTGACATTTCTGGGTGTTGAACCCTTCTGGAGTTCCACTTGCCACTCGCTGACTTTTTCATTAGCACTGACAACAATCAAGGTGTGTGCTGAGTACCAGAGCAGAGCACTGATGCAGCCCGGAGCCTAGTGAACACAGTTCAGTTCAGTTCAGTCGTTCAGTCATGTCTGACTCCTTGCAACCCCATGAACCGCAGCACGCCAGGCCTCCCTGTCCATCACCAACTCCCGGAGTCCACCCAAACCCATGTCCATCGAGTCGGTGATGCCATCCAACCATCTCATCCTCTGTCATCCCTTCTCCTCCTGCCCTCAATTTTTCCCAGCATCAGGGTTTTTCCAATGAGTTAGCTCTTCGCTTCAGGTGGCCAAAGTATTAGAGTTTCAGCTTCAACATCAGTCATTCCAATGAACACCCTTCTGAGGAACCAGGATTAACCTGTCCACACCCACCACCCCCAGGCTTCTACACAACCTCTGACCCTAGCACATGCCACCAGATACACAACCAGGGCAGAATTCACATAAAACTGAAGTTTACTCCACTCACCTGTACTGTGACCACAGCCTTAGCTTCCTGCCACAAGGTCAGTTCCCCAGCTTGATTCCCGGACACTGCTGCAGAACCGTCTGGGGCCCAGGCCACAGCAGTGATGGCTGCAGGACTCCTAGGTCTATATGTGTCATCTGGAGAAGAAAGGAAGTGATTCATTAGCAGCTGGACCACTGCTGGGGTACAAGAGGAGAGAGCAGACTACCCTTGAATTTCTTGGTCCCACTTACACACACCACCCCCCTTTCACACCTTGCCTCTCTCCACACCTCACTCACCTGCCTCTTTGGGCACCTGCCAGAGCCGTAGGGAGCCATCCTCTGAGGTGGTCAGCAGGAGGCCTGAGGTCTCTGAAACAGCAGCTGCACTGACTGGGCCACTGTGACCCAGCAGAGTGTGTGTTTGAAACACCTGGAAGGAAAGGATGGAGATAGAAGAGTGAAGAGTTGACACAACAGGAGGCTGTCCCACTACCCCCTCCCACGGCCCCCAGCCCGGTCCTTTCAGGGAACTCACCAAGAGTGGATGCCACAACCGTGTGGCCCCATCCAATCCAACAGTGACCACCAGAAGCTCTGACCCCGGCTGACCGGCTGGTAAAATGCAGAGGCTGAGTCAGAAGAAGGGGAGGAGGGAAGAGACAGCGGGGACTGGAAAGTGGCTGATATCCCGGTACCTGCACGGGGCTCCAGAGCAGCCACACAGTGGCTGATGGGTCCTGAGTGAGCGGGGATGCTGGTCATCTCCACGCCCTGATGGTCCCACACTTTCAAGGTCCCATCTCGGCCCACGGATACCACGTGCTCCTCCTGCCCCAGGAAACAGGATCAGAGAAGAGTCACACTGAGCAGGACGTGGGAATTACGGTTCCCATCACAGAGGTGCGGGCTGAGCATTAAGAGCCTAGAAGCTGTTGTCAAAGAAAGAGGACAACCCGGCAGTGGGGCTAGGGGGCTCAGGGATGCCATCCCGCCACAAGGCCATGACACTAGGGTACTGTGTCTTCATGCTCTCCCTCCCCTCACACTGAGCCTCAGCCTCGACACCTAACCCTGCTCTCATTCAGGCCCAAGCATCTCACTCTTGGTACTTCTTCTGACCTTAGGATTAGATACCCCATGCATCCAGCCTCCCAAAGTCCCCTTAACCTTCCCAGGGACCCTCCATGAGCTCTCTACCGCCTTCTCACCACGGCCACCACGGCGCTCACAGCATGCTGATGACCCAGGAAGTGACCAAGCTGCTGTCTCGACTCTGGGTCCCACAGGGCCACAGAACCATCGCTGGAGCAGGAGACCTGCAGAGCCAGAAGGTAGAGGAGTAGACTTAACCAGCATCCCTCCAGCATCTCTCTGTGCTTATAATGTAGGATGCAGGGCAGTAAGCCTTGTGATTAAGAGCAACGGTCGTCCTGCGTTCTAATCCTAGCTCCACCATTCATTACTTGGTGACCAGTTCATCTCTCTGGGCCTCAGATTTCTCGTCTATTCAACCAGGATAAGGACAGGGTACCTACTGATATGGGGCTGAAGCATCTATATACAGGACTTAATACACTGCCTGGTACATAGTGAGCACTGAATAAATAGTAGCTACTGTCCTTGTTATTAACATAATGTTAGTCAACAACTCTGTCTCACCCTGACAAAGGTGAGAAGTCTGCAATGCCCAGGACAGATCTATGCCTAGAAGGCAGGGGTAGAACAGACTATGACAAGTCTATTCAATTGTTATTTATTTTTGAGAACAGTGATTCTGTGTTGGGAAACTAGGCTTTACCAACCCTGAGTGCATAAATTGAGACTGGTTTTTCACTTAAGACCAAAGAAATCACAGCAATACAAGTCTCCTGCAGGAACAGGGCATCCTAAGCCCTTGGGGAGACAGCTCTGTGTTCCTGTTATGAGCATGGGCTTTCTTATCATAAAGTTTACTGACTCAGCTTCTTCATTTACATGACCGTGGAAATGGTCTTTAATCTATCTGAGCTCAATATCCTTGTCTATGAGATAGAAAGAATAGCAGTAACTTCTTTACAGGGTGTTGTAAAGACTATATGAGGCAACACATGCTAAGGACTCAGTCCAATGTCTGACACATACTAAGTGCTCAAAAAGTGCTCTATTATATTGGGTGTTAGAAAACTATATTAATACTGTATTATTATATATGAGTGTTGGGAATAGGATGAGGTAGAAAGTGTTGACTCCCTCTCCCAGGAACCCTGCTGAGCCCTACACCATCCCAACCCCTTCACTCACCAGGAGGCTGTCTTTGGTCCAGGCACAGCCAGTGACCCAGTCTCGGTGACAGGCAGAGAAGGAGCAAATCAAAACAGGGGCTTTGGGTGTTCTCACATCCCAGCAGAGCAGACTCTGGATACAGGTACCAAGAGAGGAAGTCGTCAGGATAGTAGGACACAGGTAGGAATAGCAGGGCCATCTCAGGTAAGAAGTTTCAAGGAAAGAAGGAGTAACAAAGGAGGGTGGGTGGGCAGATCCAGTACAGGAGGTTTAGGAAAGCAAAAAGCCAGAGGAAGCAGTAGGAAGTGAGCTGCTAGGAAATCCAGGGGCTGTGGGCCCCCAAGGGGCTGGAGGTCCGTGGGGAGGAGGGCCCAGGGGTGCATCTTCCTGAGACTCACCCGATCCCTGCCCCCAGTGGCCAGCCTGCATCCATCAGTGCTGAAGCTGCAGCAGCTTACAGGGCCCTCGTGTCCCCGGAGCTCAGTGCTACGAGGAAAGTCTTCTGTCTTTTGTGGAAGCATCAGCAACTGCCTTGGCCACAGTCGCACTGTGAAGTCCTCTGCATTGAAAATGGGGAGAGAGGAAGATTTCTTGAAAAGAGAAAGTGAGACAGGCCTGGAAAGCCAAAGACAAAGGCAATCCTGGGGGCTGAGGGTGATGTCTGAAGGCACAGCTCCAAGGGAGGGACTCCGTGAGTCACACTGAGACCTGGGACACAAGTCTGTCCCATGCGAGGTCACAAGAAGGCATGCCAGGACACCCAGCTCCAGCCCTGCAGTTCTCTCTAACCGCACCTCCACACTCTGCTCTGCTAAAGTGCCCAGTGTCAGTCACTCTGACCAAGCCTCCTACCTAGAAAGGACTAAGGCCATCCTGCATTTTCACCTCGACATCTCCCTCTCTCCCAAGGGAAACCCTTCACACAGCAAAATCCCCAATGGGCAGAAGCTCACAGGGTTACAGGGTTTACAAAGGCATCTAAGAATCAGGGTCAGGGAACAAGAAGAAAACAGCCTAGACTGATTATGCAAGATAAATGCATTTAAAAACACTCTGAATACAGTCAAATATGGTTGAAATGGTATGTTTTACGTTATGTGATTTTTACCATATTAAAAATAAAGTTTAAAAAATAAGTAAATAAAAGCACTTTGAAAGTTGGAAAAATAAGTTATACAGGTGTATTTTCACACACATATACATATGAATTGAAGAAATGTGTTCATATATTTAAAAGCAACAGTGACTCACAACCCTGCCCACTGTACCTGAGGCAACGGCCAAGAGTTCCTGGGAGGTGGCCAGTCCCAACACAGGCTTCCGGTGTCTGGACAAGAGCCAGAGGGACTGAAGGGCGCCCCCCTGGAGCAGCCAGCCCTGCAGGGCCCCGTCTTCTGCACCACTCACCAACACCTTAGGGCTGAGCCAGGTCAGAGCAGACACTGCCACATCGAGCGCTTGACCCTGAGCCCCCTGGGAAGCTGGAGAGTAAGAGACAAGAGAATAAGCCACTTGCACAGGGGGCCAGAGTTGGGCAGGAACAAAGGTGGGGGTTTCTTTCCAGGCTCAAAGACTCCAGCCCTCCTCCCTTCAGTACCTGAAGAAATTCTGCAGATCCGAATGCCATCTGCTCGGTACCCAACAGCCACCTGATCACCATCTGGGCTGAGAGCCACGGAGAGGGCAGGAGAGAGGTGGGGGGAACCAAGGCACCCACGGGGCCGACCCAGAGACCCGGACCACACCTGAACCTGCGGGCCGAGAAAGGGCCTTAAAGATAACCCACCCTCTTCTCTGCCCCTATTAAAGTCCTCCCTCCAGAAATTCTTCTGGAGAGCTTCTGTGCACACACCCACAGCCCTCTCCCTGTAGCTCTCCAGCCAAGCCCCTCTAGACTCCTCGACAAAGGTCCCACCCTCACACAAATATTTCCACGCCTTTGCCGCCCCCTCCTCATAGCCCACCACCAGCTCTCGGTAACCTGACCTTGCCGTCCTCTCCAGCCGTCAGTAACTGGCACCCAGATCGCAGGAAAAGGGCGGTAGCAACGAAGCCTTGGTGGGCAGGGAAGGCAGCCAGCCGTGCCCCCTCCTGCCAGGCCCACAGCTCTACCATCCTGTCCAGCCGGCCCACAGCCACAACCCGCCCGGGCACACCGAAGGCCAAGGTACGGACAGAGGCTCCTGGGGCCCCCAGTTCCTACACGAAGAGATAGAAACTGGAATGGCAGGGCCTGCTCTCAACCCAAACCCAGAATGAGCCAGGATGCAAGTGTCTGCCATTCCCCACCTTCCACTCCACTCTCCCGTGCTTCCCGCTACAGGGCCACCTAGCTCCTCTCACCTTGGTGACTCTGAGCCCATCCACGTGGAAAAAGCTGAAACTGCCAGCCCAGCCGCCGACAGCTATCACCTGTCCTTCTGGGTGGAAAGCAACGCAGTTCAGGGGCTTGGGACAGGTGTGCTGGGAGGCCAGCTGCCCTCGGACTACGTCCCACAGCTGGAGAAGAGAGAAGGGAAAGAGGACACGGGAAGCTGAATAGACCCCTGAGCTGCTGGGTCCCAGAGCTCCAGGGGCCACCTCGTCCACTCCCCAGCCCTCAGCAGGCCAAGCAGTCAGAGCATCTGCCCCACTGAGAGAGCCACTTCATGGGGCTGACGCCACGTTTAGGGCCCTTTTCACCACCACAGGCCCCTGGCTGTTACCTTCAGGCCTCCACCCAGGCACACGGTGGCCAGCAGCCGGCGGTCTGGACTCAGGCAGCAGCCAGTGATCTGGTACTGGTGAGCTTGGATCTGGAGCACCCTACCCCAGGGAGATAAGGTCAGGGTCCCCTGGCCACTGCCTCCCTCCTCATTCCCTTCCCCCTAGGCTTCCAACAAACAGGGAGGGCCCTCACGCCAAGCACGGGGACCCCTTACCGACAACCGTGCTGCAGGTCCCAGAGCTCCAGGAGCCCATCAAAGGCAGTTAGAAAGAGGGCGTTGTCCGAGAGGAATGAACAAGAGGAAACCCCATCACCGCCACTCACCATCGACCTCTCCTCCTGTGACAGCAAGTGGGTAAGACACTCAGGGCACTCCCTTGACCACCCCATGTCCGGCTCCCCCAAGCCCCAACCAGGAATGAGGCGATGGCTAGAAGGGCTAAAGCCCTTGGCTCTCTACAGTCCCTGCTGAGTCGCAAATTATGGCCCTCTGGCCCCACACAGGGACACCTGTGAAAAGTGCAAAGCTCTGGGCCCCACTCCAGACCCAGGCCAAGCTCGAACAGGTTTAAGTGGGACCTCATGATCCAAGTGAGGTCACATCGTCTCCCCCATTTCAAACCCCATAAGCATCCCCAAGTCACAGAAGATTCTGATTGGTCTGAGTTGGGAATGACGTTATACACATACATATATATGGGGGAGATGGGTTGACATGGGTGGAAGAGGAGAGAGTGACTGTGGCTGTGGGGCCCACCTCTCCAGCCTCATCTACTCGGCCCCTCCCTTACCTACACTCCACTGCAATCAGTGCCAGCAGTTTAAGGAAACGTTCCCCCCGATGTTTGTGCCCAGGCTCCACACTCAACCTGGAACACCTGCCCTTCTCATCCTGTGTCCTCTAGTACCTGCACAGTTCACTTAGCTCTTATCTATGTCACATGGCCACGTTCTGGTTCCCTTTTTAACCTTCTGTGCCTTAAATTTCAACAAAACTGACCACTTGGTGGGCAAAGACAATGTCCTAAGTCCTGTGTTTCTTGCAGTGCTTAGTACACTTAGTGCCTTCAAAGGAAAGTACAGAGCAAGCATTTGCTGTAGGATTGATTTTTTGACCAAGCCCTTGGGATCTGATGTGAAAGTAAAGTTGCTGAATCAAACAGGGTGATAACAGGTAGGCTTGTCTTGTCTTGGGCTTCGGGGCAGGCTGGGAGGCTTTTCTGAAGGTAAACTCTGCCCCATCTTGAGTGTCATACCTGCCAGGTTCTCAGGTCCAAAAGGTAAACTGTCCCATTGGCAGTGCCCACGGCTGCTCTTTGCCCGTTAGGGGAGAAGGCCACGGCTGTTGGGGAGGAGGAAACTGCCAGGGATAGGCTGGAGCTACAGAAAAAATAACAAAAAAGGTGGAAATGAGGGACCAGGGGAAGGATGTGCATTTCTGTGCCTGAAGTCCCATCTCACTGGTGACTCCGGTCTGTTCTTTATTCTCTAGTTTCAGAGAGGACTGCAGCTCGCTCTCTGGCAGGGCTTGTCAGCATCTGGGGTCAAGGGTTTTACCTTTGCTGGTGCTTCAGGGTCTGAGGTTTATTAAGCCAATGCAGCATACACTGGAGGTGCTGTCGCTGGGAGAGTCGGGGGGCCTGGCGGCAAAGAGGCGAGTCCAGAGGCTGGTTGGCTACCTGCTGGTGCAGGAGCAGTGGGTACCGGCTGAGGATGGGAGCCTGCTGCCTCAGGAAGGTGTGAAATGCAGCAACATCAGCCTCAGGAAGCTTCTGTTCCTCGCCAGGGACTGAGGAAGCTAGAGAAGAGATGCAGAGTCAGCCTTGACCCCCATGAACCCCAGGACCAAGCCAATCATATGATGTGTCCAAAATGCTAAGTCTTAAAGTGTGGCCCTCCGGTTCCAGATCAGGCACATCTGTTAAAATTACAAAGCCGGGCTTCCCTGGTGGCTCAGTAGTAAAGAATCCACCAGCCAATGCGGGAGACAGGGGTTCGATCCTTGATCTGGGAAGATCCCACATGCCGCAAAGCAATTAAGCCCGTGGGCCATAACTATTGAGCCTGTGCTTTAGAGCCTGGGAGCCACAACTACTGAAGCATATGTGCCCTACAGCCTGTGCTCCCCAACAAGAGAAGCCACCGCAGTGAGAAGCCCATGCACAGCAACTAGAGAGTGGCCCCCATTCACTGCAACTAGAGAAAAGCCCACACAGCAATGAAGACCTGGCACGGTCAAAAATAAATAAGTAAATAAAATTTTTTTTGTTTTAAGTGCGAAGCTTTGGATCCCACTCTAGACTTAGGAAACCAAATCTGAGGACCCAGGTATCAGCAATTTGAACAAGTTTCCCAAGTAATTTTATGCCCACTAAGATTTAAGACAGCTGAGTAAAAGGTCTCCTAAGAATCACTTGCTTACACTCATGGCATTTTTCACCTTGGAATAGAAATCAACTGCTCCTTCCATTACACCTCCCTCCGAGCAGGACCCCACGAACACACCCAGGACCCCATAGCTTGGAGAAGACTCCAGCCCGTAACTCATCTCACCATAGAGGGCATGGGCCTCCAGGAGCTGAGAGGTCAGACCCAGTTCCAGGTGTGCAGCCACCACATGGAGACTGGTGAGGAACTTGGCAAGAAGGCCGCGGTTCCCGCTCTGGAGCTGGAAAGTCAGACTGAATTCATTAGGGATGTGACAAAGCTGGTGAGGAGGGACAGTCTAGTCTTGGACCCTGCCTGTGCAGCTGACACTTAGACTTAGGAGCTGGGACAAAGGACCTGAAGGAGGAGGGCTGGAAAACTGAAAGAAAAGAGGTACAGAGAGTTGGAAGGCGGGTAACGATTGTGGGGATGATGGTGGTGGCTGGGGGAAGAGGGGGCTCAGAACGGCCACAGCAGTTCCTTGGGAGAAGGTGCCAATGGGCTCTGGGGACTAACCAGGTGGTAAGGCAGGTCTGCCAGGGCTTCCGGAGGGCACCTTCGGAAGGTATCTGAGGCATCAGGGTCACACGTCTTCCAGAGCTGAGCTGCAGGTGCGGGTCACAGGAAGAGACACTGAGATGAGCTCGGCCCTGAAGCATCTCCAAAGATCACACTCCTCAGGCTACAGTGAGAGCCATCCCCTCACTGGGGTGGCAGTTGAGGAGGCCAGCCAATGGGGAGCGCCAGGCCCCACGCTCAGTGCCCCGGAGGTTAACCAGGCTGCAGTCACCTGCAGTGAGGAGGTGCGCTGTCTTCTCCAGCTCTGGCCTCTTCCCGTAACGACACCTGACAGCCGTTCTCAGGGGCCCATCCTGGAGACAGAGCCGGGCACCGGGGCGCTCCAGGGGTCCCTCCCCTAGCAAACTGACCCCATGTTTGGGAGAGAAGGCAAGAGAAGTGGGAGAAGGGCTGTCAGTGAGCAGTCTGGCACAGAGGTGGGCTCCCAGTCCCACCTCAAACAGTGGTAACTTGAGTGACAGCCATGCAGGGTCTGGAGACAAGTGTCAGGGGCTATACCAAGAGAGGAAGAGGATGAAGAAAGAGGGTCACATGGGGCCCTGCCTCAAAGACAGGGAGGCACAGGTCAGTGGGAGCTCAGTGGGGGCACTTGTACCTGCGCAGACTCTGGACGAGGTAGGCAAATGGGCCCATGGGGTAGGGGTCCCCACTGTTACCAGCAGCCACTGCTTCTTCCCAGCTCTTGCTCCCCCTGGGAAGAATCCGCCATGCACTCAACACTCCATGCAACTGGTCCACGGTCAGACCTGAAAACCCAAGGTCACTGAGGCCCTAAACCAGGCAGCATACCCATCCCCACCTAATCCCTAATCACTCCCTGTACGGCTTGCTGAGACCCCAATACGACCAAGGTCGTCCAACCCCTGAGCCCACTCCAAGCGCAGACCGCTGCGTGTGGCTTCAAGAGTGGCCAAGGCTTGGGGAAGGACGTCGGGGCCATGCTCCTGCTCCAAGGTGCCCAGGACGTGCTGCAGCAGCAGAGGGACGGTGGCCGGCAGCGTCCGGAGCCTTTCGGAAACCTGGGGGAGGAGCGCGAACGGCCTCCGTCAGCGCAGGGAAGGGGAGAGGCAGCTTCGGTGTGGGTAGGAGATGCGGCAGCAAGGAAAAGTGTGGGAAGGGATGAAAAGGAAACACCGGTGGGAGGGAAGCAGGTTGGGGGTGTGGATGAGGAGTGGCAAAGGAGGAGGGTGGGAAGGGGTGAGGGATGCGGATGAAGAGGTTGAATGGAGAATGAGAAATGGGGTTAGGATACAGAAGATGAGGAGTGAGGGTTCACATCCTCAACCGACCTGCTCGTAGAGCGTGAAGAGCCTCAGGTGATCGGTGACCAAGCGCAAGTAGAGTGGCAGCACTGACCCCCGCTTCACCAGCAGCAGCCGCATCTGACGAGACTCAGAGGACTCAGCACTGGACCAGAGAGCTGGCCCACTGCCCTCCACTCGGGCACCAAGCCCAGTGCGGGGCAGCTTCTCCTCTGAGAGCCCCCACAGGGGAGAGACCCACCGTGCTACTCAGAACACAGCTATCTCTGCCCAGCACTGCTCTGCCCAGCTCACTCCACTCTCCCCCCGCACCCGCTGGTTCAGCCCACCCAGATAGATAACCGGCATTCACCAGGGGAAAAGGACCAGGTAATATTATCAGCAATCACAATCCTCTTCCCCTGCACAGACTTCCTGAGAAAATGAAGGAGCTGGTCTGTGTGGGGCAGCTGGTAGCTTCAGCACTCAGAGTCTCACAGCTCCCAGATTCACCCCTCACATCTATCAGCGCCAGCCTAGACCCAACCTGGTTGTTAAACGGTGACTCCTCCAGCCGCTTCCCATACAGGGCCAGTTCTTCTCGCACCAGTTGGGCCCGGGCAGATGGCTCCAGAGGCCCCAGGGCCACCACGTGGGCACCTTGACTCTGCTCAAGGGTCTCCCCCAGGCCAGAATCACTGGACACGCTCAGCACTAGGTGCACCCACTGTGAGATTTGGACAAAAGGGTAGTGATGAAGAAGGAGAGCGGGGAGAATATTGTTGGAGAAGCCCCTCTCCCTACCCTCATCCCACCTCGCCTCCTTCTCACACTCACCCGGGGAAGGATCTTTGGGATCCAGTCCGAGATCAGCTGCCCACGCTGGTCCACCAACCTGTCAGCCCCGTCGATGATCAGCACCAGAGGCTGGCCAGTTCTCAGGGACTGAGCAGACTTGGGCAGTAGCCTCTGCTGCAGCTCCCACACCAGGCCCCTGTGTGCAGAGGGGGAGGGCCAGCGTCAGCGGGGGTGGTGTGAGGGGCTATCAACAGGCCGGTCTAGGTCGGGGAGAAACACACCGGTAGGTGCTGGGGAGGGCACTTGGCTCCTCCAGTTGGCTATGCAGATAGGCACAGAGGCGTCTGAGCAGGGTGAGGGCAAGACTGTGGTCAGGGCGGGCCCCTGAAAAGTGGAAGAAGACTAAGGGGGCCACCGTGGCCCCATCCGGAGCCTGCAGGGCTGACACAAGGGATGCCTGAGGGGGAAGAGAACAGAAAACACGGTCACATACGCCAGCTTCCGGTGCCCCACCTCCTTAGCCCTCCTGAGCACACACAGCCCTCGCTCCCTCCTGTCCAGGCCTCTGGGACCCTGTACCAGGAAGGCGGTCTTGCCCTGTCCTGACTGCCCGGTCACCAGGCTCAGCCTCCCCTGGTGCTGCATGAGCTGCCGCACTGTGTCCTGAAGAAGGCGTGGTCGGGCAGGACTCGGTGGCTTCTTTAGCTGCTGAAAGGTGGCCTGGACCAAGTCGTCATCTGGGATGGGCACTGGCTGCTGCGGCTGGGCCCCAGGCTGAGGGTACATGGGGCAGTGACTGTCTCTGTTTCCACGCTCCTCAGGACCCCAGGCCTAAAACTTACAGCACCCCCACCAAGTCACTTCCCACCCAGGACCACCCTACCCTCTCTCCACTCTCCTGGCCACCAGCACTCCTGCTGACCTGGAGGTAAAGCTTCTGGATCATACTCCACACATCCTGCAGAACCAGCTGCCCAAACTCCTCCAGCCCCCCGACATAGGGCCGGCCAGCTGCCACACCGCCCCACTCACAGCGGTATCTGTGGGCAGAGTGAGCACAAGCAGGATCAGAGCAGGCCTGGCCCACGCTTCATCGCATCTCTCCAGGCAGGTGCTCCCTACCTCTCCCAGCTCACCTGCGACAGGTGATCCCTTCCTGTCTGCTCAGATAGCTCTTCAGTTCTGAGATCCGATGGGCAGCCTCTTCAGATTCAGAAATAAAGTCCGATTTCCAGGCATCTGGCACAGAGCTGACCACCAAAGACACCCCAAGAGTGAGGCTGGATTCAGACCAAAGCATCTCTCCACCACCAGCCACCAGACCTGGCTGTGGCTCCCTGAAACTCCTCAAGAAACTGCTCCAATGGAGATCTCCTGCCTTCAGCTGCAAGGCAAGCTCTCTGATTCCTGCTTCTCCATCCTAGGCACCCTCTCTTGTACTCTGAACGTTAAGGAGAGAAGACACCCCCACTGAGCCTATCTGGCCTTCTGTGGAGGTACCTGAGGAAGCTAGAATCCCGGAAGTAGAGGAGAGGCTGAGCAGAAGGCTGCAGACGGAGGCCCCGATTCAGGAACTGCATCACCTCCATCTCTGTCACAGAGCGACCTGCAGGGTACTGCTGGGCCTGCAGGGAGAGGGCAGGGAGCAAGTGGGTTCAGTCCTGGTCACACTATCCCCTCCCGTGAGACCTGCCATGACCCAGGGCCCTTCACCTCAGTAATGTTCCCCTCTCTCTCCAGATACTAGCCAGTAAAAATAGAGCTAATAGCTAAGATTTATGGAACGCCTCTCACAATTTGAACATTTTTTGAGCCTTCTTGAAATAGATTTCTGATTCTCATAATAACCCTGAAATGTAGACATCACTGCTTCTCCTTTATATAGGAAGAAGCTGAGTCTAGATTAGTATAAACCATTTTCCATTAAGCCTCACAATGACAGAAGAGTGATCAGAACCCAGCTCTGTCAGATGGCAAAGCCTAATCAGACCGACCGCCTACCTCTCGCATCCTGCGGCCAACCCAGAGGTGTTTCCCAAAGGAATTCCCTTATCTAGGACTTGGTCACTCACAGAACCTTCTGCCTGTGTTTCACTTCAAGTCTCAAGGATCTGCCTGTGCAGAGTCCCGGGGTTCTAGACACACCGTGACTTCTCCCGCCCCTGCCCCAACCATGTCTGTCTTACCCAGCAGAAGTGAGGATGGTCAGGGAGGCTGTAGTTGGGGGGAACATAGCCATAGCGGGAGCCCAGGATCCCCACAAACAGCTGCGAGTTCTCCACCTCCCCGAGGCACACTTCCAGCTGTCTGCAGGAAGGTTATGGGAGCACCGTGTCAGGGAGACGGCCCAGCTCACATCCCATAGCATCCAAAGAGCACCTCTGGCCCACAGCCCTCAGCCATCCTTGCAGCCCCATCCCTACTGCCACTCAAGCCCCTATCTCCAACCCAGCCCCTCTTCTCAGCAGCCTCCACACCTGTTCCGACGGGTCTCCTCCTCAGTAATGCCCCAGCGCAGGTCGATGGCATGAAGGCTGATGCGGTAGGGAGCCACTCGGGCTTGCAGTGCTGGCAGCAGGGACCTCAGCAGCAGGTCCCGCTCCCCATGCATGTCCCGGAAAGTGGAGGAAATGAAAAGCCGGATGCTTCGCCATCTGCCAGTAAATCAGGGGTCAGCCCCACAGCCCATAGACAGGGCTGTGACCACCCCTCACCCTGCTGAGCCAGGTACAACAGATGGCAGGGGGTATCCAACCGGCCTCCGTGAATAACAGGCTTGTAACCTCAAATGCAGAGTCTGGAAATTAAATCCCACTGGCTATTTCTCATGTACCCCTCCTGTGTCAGCAATGATTATTATGCATCTACTATCCTGCCCATGATATGGGCCCAAGTTGCACAGTGAGGTAAGCACAATCATTCTCTCCATTTTACTGATCAAGAAACTACAGCTTGAACTTCCCTGGTGGCCTAGTGGTTAAAAATCTGCCTGCCAGAGCAGGGGACACAGGTTCAATCTCTGGTCCGGGACGATTCCACATGTCATGGGGTAACTAAGCTTGTGTGCCGCAACTACTGAGCCCATGCTCTAGAGCCCGTAAGCCGCAGCTACCGAGCCCACACACCGCAACCACTAAAGTATGTGTGCCTTGAGTCCGTGCTCCACAACCAGAGAAGCCCCCACAATGAGAAGCCTGCATACAGCCACTAGAGAATAGCCCCACTAGCCACAACTAGAGAAAGCCCACCCAGCAATGAAAAAACCCAGTGCAACCAAAGATAAATAAATGAAAGAAACTACAGCTTAAGACATCAAGCAACTAGCCCAAACTTCAGCTATTATTTGGCAAAGCCAAGATAAGAAAGCCCCGGCCCGTGCCTCGAAGCCCTCTGCCTGAGCCCTGGTGCCCGCTGCCTGCCTCACCTTCTAGCCCCCTCTCCCTAGTACAGTAAGGGACATGCTCACCATCTGTGTTAGACAAACCCCTGCCTGGGAAGAGGAAATGTTCCTCAACAATAGAGCAAGCAGCATCTCAACAGCCAGAATTTCAGTCACTTGAGTTTCTCTAGGTTTCGACTAAAGCCTCTCCCAGTTCACAAAGGCATAAAAAACAGACTGACCCAAGCTGGGAAACAGGAGCCAAGGGGCTTGGAGTATTCTCTTCCAGTGGCCGGAGAGACTGGACCCCTGTTTTCCCTGGGGGTGGTGGAATCTTGAATATTTTGTCCATTTGGCCTACATGTTCTAGAAGCCGGAAGGCCCCACGCTCTGCAATGAACCTGAAATAAAGAGTGAGAAAATAAATGAGAACAAAATAGCAGAGTGAGAGGGAATCAGGAAGGTCCTCCGAGGGGGCAAGGGACAAAGATATGGCTAAATTAGGTCAACCAGTTAACTGGAGGTTCTTAGGAAGATTACCATGAAGAGTAAACATAGATTAAAATAAGGAAGGAAGCAGAACCAGAGGAATGAGGGAACAGAGAAGAAACCCAGATATAGCCCCTTCTGTGTGCATGGTTATCACAGGCTTTCACTATCACAGTTGGACCAGGGGCAACTGGGCTGAATGAAGATGTAAAGATTAAGGTTGATCAGCTCTGGGCTTGATTAGCTCTGTACCAGCCATGAAAACTCCCTGGGGAGGGAGGAGCATAAGGCTTCCTAACATGGGGCAATGGGTGGCATCCAAAGGAAAGAGCAGAGGAGAAAACAAAAAAATTGGAAGCCTGATAGCGGACAGAAAAACAAACAAAGATTTCTGTAGATCAGGCATAAATAAATAAAATTAACATGGTATTTCCTCTGAAATGGAATGGAACAGAGGCCTCAGAGAATGAATAGAAATGATGGGACAAACTCCTGAGTTGTACCCTTAAAAGCAAACAGTACAATCTCCTATGTTCCCTTTTCTCCTTTCCCACTAGATTAATACAAAAATGATGGCTGGAGCTGTAGTAGCCATCTTGAACTATAAAGTAGAAGCAGAGTATTTGAAAATGGTAGAGCAACAGATAGAAGATGACCAGGTACCTGTAATATCATGTTGCTGCCATGCCTAGACAGCTGTAAAAGCAGAATAATCTTTTATTTTGCTTAAAAAATGAAGTGGTTAGAGCAGAAACCACAGATAATCTCTAAAAGATGTTCTAACAAAGCTGCCAACCTCTCCAATGTCCATGCTATACTCACTTCAGTATCCCATCAGTACAGCCTGAGAGTGTCACGTCATTGGGATTCAAATCGGTACATCTGCCAAAGAAAGAAGAAGTCACTAGCAGTTAGAAACAGTGCCAGGAACATAGAGTCACTGCCCCCACCACCCCCACCTCTGCACCTTTAATAGGGTTCCGTGCTAGACTAGAACTGGGGTGGACCGTCACAAAGGGGTACGGGGCCAGGCTGAAGACTTCAGAGAAGGTTCTAGCACTAGAAGTGCAACAGAGGTAAGAGGCAGAAATGGGAAGGGGCCTAGAGAGTGGGAGTATCCCAAGCTTTAGTAGGGATAGACAGGAAATATGGATCACTATCTGCCGGCACTGAGCAAGGAACATAAGCGCCCTTACAGGTAACTTGCCCTTAGGAGAACACCAACAAAGAGGCACTTGGGATTCACATGCTGCCAGAAGAGCTGTTTGGCTGCATTTATCAGTTTCTCATTTGTAGTCTGGCCAAAGACAATGACCCTGTCCACCTGTAAGATGAAAGGGGAGGGGCTGAGACGAGGGAGGTGCCAAAGAGCTCAGGATATCAAGAGACAGGATCTCTGAGGGCAGAGGAACTAGGAGAGCTCTGAGGTGGGTGTAAATGGCCTTTCTGGAGTGTACTTAGGGTGCAAAAAGTCATTGCACCCTGACTTGAAGAGCATCAAAGTGGAGTAGGGGTTGCCAAGATATGAAAGCAACCTTAGTGTCCATCAACAGATGAATGGATAAAGAAGATGTGATACATACACATACACATACACACACACACACACACACACACACACACACACACACAATGGAATACTACTCAGCCATAAAAAAGAAGGAAAATTTGCCATTTGCAGCAATATGGGTAAACCTGGAGGACATTGTGCTAAATGAAATAAGTCAGACAGGACAAAGACAAACACTATATGTTAACACTTATGTGTGGAATCTGAAAAATATAACAAACTAGAGAATAAAACAAAAAAGAAGCAAACTCACACATACGGAGAGCAAACTAGTGGTTACCGGTGGTGGGCAATATGGGGGTGGGGGGGTGGTGGGAGACAGAAATTACTGGGTACAAGATAGGCTCAAGGATGTATTGTACGACATGGGGACTATGGTCAATATTTTATAATAACTGTATTTGGAAAGTAACCTTTAAAAATTATATTAAATTTTTAACAAAAATAAAAAATAAAGTGGAATTTGGGGTAGAGGTGGTGAGTAGCTGGCACATTTAGGCTCACAAAAGCTGACTGTCAAACCTATAGGAATTCTGTGAGCCAGCTGTTAAATATGGCCACCATTAAATATTAAATTGTATAAGCTCACAGTCAAATAAATTACATTAAAAACAATGTTAATAAATACTAAAACATATCACTTCCTAATTATTTTACCACATTTCACCATTAAATACTCTTGACCTTATTTACATCCATATTATACACATTATAGAATTACTATACAAAGGTGTGCTACTGAGCAACTCTTTCTAACTCTGTGGTCAATAAAGCACGTGGGTAGTTTGAAATCAGTCATGGAAGAAGTATTCACACCATGGAAAATAGCAAAAGCTATTAACCAAGATGATTTTTCCAGATTGCTATTTGAGGCAAATATCTACCAGCATAAAAAAAAATATTTACCAGCATACCACTGAGTAGGGGGTTGCAGTCATCAGGGTATTGTGCATAGGTTACAAAGAAGCTTTGAAAAATGAGAAACATCCATGCGGAGGAAAACGTGGAGGAAGGGAGGGTTTCTCAGGGAAGGAGCAGTACTCACAGGGACCCTTTGGGTAGCCAGAGACAGCAAGTGCTTCCCCAGAGTAGTCAGGGACTGTTCACAGCTTTCATCTGACTTCTGAAGGAAAGAAACTCATGTCATGCAGTCGCACAGGAGATGGTCAGTAAACAACAAAGACTGTAGACGGCTAATCTTCAGATCTGAGTAGATCCGAGCCTTTCCTGAAGTTAGCTGTTCCCAGGCCTCTGTCTAGTTATGCAGTTTTGCAAGGAAGGGGTGAGAGTCTGACCTGGACTTGAGCTTGGAGTTCGGTGGCAGTTTTCAGGATGCCTTCCTCTGCCTTAATCACAGCAGTCTTCACAATGCCCCCTCCACACAGCAAAAGCTCCACCTGCTCCGTCCGTACCATCATCATGGCAATCAACAGCAGCACATAGTTCAGAGGGGGCTGATTGGACAAGCATCAGGGTGAAATAGGCTCCCCTATTTTAGAACCCACTTTGCCCACCCAAATCTGGAGACCAAATGTCTCTACTGGTTAGAGTAAAGTGGACAAAGTCCCCAACTGAGATAGTTTCAAGAACTTCTCTGGTGGTCCAGTGACGGACTCCACGCTCCCAATTCAGGGGATCCGGATTCAATCCCTGGTCAGGGAAGTAGATCCCACATGCCATAACTAAAGATCCTGCATGCCACGACTAAGGCCTGGCACAGCCACATAAGTAAATAAATAAATACTCCCCCCACAAAAATAGATGGGCTTCGCAGGTGACTCAGTGGTAAAGAATCCGCCTGCCGAGCAGGAGTGTCTTACCCCTTGTGGGTTGCTCTTGGGAAGGATTCTGTCTGCACTGGCATCTGTCAGATAGACCAGGAGGGTGCGGCCTGGCAGTGGGGGCAGGCTGTGTTTGACAGAGAGGTTCACAGCTGTCTCCAGGGCCTGTCGATACCGAGCCAGCATCTCACGGTCACATTTCCACTGTCTGCAGGCAGGAAAGAAACAGACGGAGGGCTCAGGGGCTTCTCTGTTTGCCACTTGAAGGCAAACGGGAAGATGAGAACTTGCCACTCAAGTATTAAGTCTCCACCCATCCACAGCCCGTCTCCAGTGTCAGTAGAAAAAATAAGGACAGAACTTCCCTTGGGCCCATTCTACAGGACTCTGCTAATCCATCCCATGGAGTAGACCCACTCTCAGACACTGCTTGCCATGCTTACCACATCAAGCCATATTTATTTCATGAAGCAAGATTTAACTGCAACTTTTTTGGGGGGTGGGGGCTGTGCAGGGCAGCTTTGGATATATGAGTTGCCTAACCAGGGACAAAACTGGCCCCAGTAGTCAGAGTACCAGGAAATTTCCAACTGCTGCTTATTTTTAAATTGCAATTTGAAGAACAAACACTAACTTCTTAATCTGAAAAATGGCAATTAAAGGAAAAAGAAACATTCATCCCACCTTTCCAAGACAATCTCTATTTCAAAGTAACTAAATAGCTTTAGTTCACAGAGGGTGGTTCTTTTCAGAGCTCCAGCTAGTAAATACGGGGAATGATAGAAAATGTATCATATTATTTGGCATTTGTTTTTAAAAACATCTTCAAAAAAAGAAAAGAGAGGGATCAGGAAAGGAAGGCTGGTAAAATCTTGATTTTTCACTGAATGGGAGTCCATTACATTATTCTCATTACATGTTTAATTTTTTTCATCATTTTTTTAATCTAGAGAAGCCAGCAGTCTCTACCATTGCCTATCCAGTAGAAATAAATTACAATTAATGAAATGAAATTGAAACTATACATGTAATATAAGGTTTTCTAGTAGCCACATTTTAAAAAGTAAAAAGAAACAGGAAATATTAATATCACATTTAATTTAGTCTAATGTACATATGTACATATATATATATGTATTTTTCACTTCAACATGTTAATACAAAAATTAAAAATGAGATATTTTGCATCCTTCTTCACATTGCCCTCAAAATCCAGCACATCTCAGTTCCCACTAGTCACATTTCAAGTGCTCAAGAGCCACATGTGGCTGGTGGCTACCAAACTGACCAGCAAAGACATACTGTTAGGACTACACCCTCAGCTTAATTCTTTAATGGCCCTGTGTTCAGCCACTGATCCACTGATTCAGATGAGTCCTGGCCACTGAGTCCTATTAGAAGGTTAGATGAGACCTGCATTTGTCTTGAATGAAAATGAATGAAGAAGTATCTAAAAGGACAAAATTCTGGGAATTCATCAAGCTTACAGAACCGATTTTATACCTATCTTTGAGTCTGCTTGAGGATAACAATCTTTATAAGTATCAAAAGAGAAAGGAAAGTGAATGGGTCAGAAAATACACAGAAGAGAGAAACAAAAAGAAAAAGAAACAGATAGAGAAGAAAAAGAAAGACGAGTATGAACCAGAGCATAGGTAGAGAGGCACTATCGGGTACAAAGAGGAAGGGAAATGCCACATAGGCTGACAGAGTCCACAGAAACCAATAAGCAACCACAGATACTACAGTGGAGGCCAAACACTGATATTGTTTCACTCTCTCTCTGCAGGACAAAGTTAAAGACTAGGTTTTCTATGCAAAAGACGATGGGAAACAGTCAAGTTTCAGTGGCTGGGAGACTGACAAGCATGTTTTCACAGAATAAAAGCTGGGGTTTCAAGATGACTTCCAAGCCCTTTTAAGGTGCTTCTCATGCCCACCCCTTGCTCCCAGATAGCACATACTCATGCACACACCTGGCCTTGTGTATTTTCATCTTCTTCCGCTTGAGCTGTTCATATATCACAGGGATCATCATTGCTGTCCGAAGTTCCCGACGGCTTGGTTGGCGAAACTGCCAGGAATAGGCATGCTTCTTGCCATATTTTGTGTTTTTAATTATTATCTGCTTTATCAGTTGTGTGTTGGAAGGAAATGGCAACTCTGGGTGGCAACAGGTAAGTATCTGAGTTAGGCAGCTTCTATTTCCTCCTCTTATCTTCCCATCAATGCTGTCTTGAGGAGGCTGGCCAGTGTCTGACCTCTGCCCACCCCATACAGAGAGTGGAAAGTAAGAGGCTGAAAATACCAGTGCTGCTATCTCATCTGTTCTCAGACATGAGAGATAAACAGGAGTTGGAAGAAGAGAGATATTACCTTTCTTTTCGAGTTGAGCCTCAAGGTCATTGATGGAATCATGAGCATTAAGGAATCTGAATGGAAACTGCCGACTGTGGATCACTGTCTTCTACAAAGCAAAAAGAGGGGTCATGAGCAGAGGACCAAGAGGGATGGGGAGCATCAGAGGCTTCAGGGGCCAGGAAGATGAGATAACCCTTCTATTAGATCTGTGGGAAGGTGGGAAAGGACAAAATAGATATTAGACAAAGGTAGAAAAGAATAGATGTCCTGAGAGACTATGAGGAAAGAGAAAAGGAGAGGAAGTAACAGAAGGTTCCCTGTTTCTTTTATATCAGACTCCCTCTTAAGTGAGTTAAATCACAGAAATGATCTCAGAAAATAAAAAGGAAAGTTCTCAAACAGCACAGTGGCTATGACCTTCCCCAGCCACTCGGAGAAGCCTGGCTCCCCGCCCCTCACACGTACAGCATGCTGGAGTCTCTGGAGCACAAGCTCGTGGTGACGGGCGCTGATTCCAACCCGCAGCAGGTTACGTAGGTTCCGAAGCATGGCCATGAAGGGGAGTTTCCCACTGTCTGCCGAAGGTAGACATAGGGTGGCAAAAGCAAACAAAGGATGAATGAGAGAGGTCAGAGATCAGAGCAGGATGACCAGAGGCCAAGGAGAATATGCATGTTAGAGGAAATGAGGTACTAATAAGTGATCTATTGTCCACAAAATATTTTAAAGGTCTGGAAAGATAAAAATTGGGTTGCCTGATCTTGGAGCAAAATCTGTACGTTTCTGAAATTAGCTATTTCAACAAACAACTTAGGTCATCACTTTGTTGGCTTCAGTCCTGAGACTGGGCTTAACTGGCAAAATACATTCTCTACAATAATGATTTCCAAACTTTTTAGATGGCTAAAAGAGAAATTTCCAAGTGTAATCTCATAAATTATATACATGGAGTACTAGCAACATGGACTAAGTGATTACAGGAGTTCAATCTGTATAGTAAATACTGGAAACACTCTTTAGATAAAGGTAGACATAAACAGGAGGTGTGATATTTTTCCTGGGTACCCCTGCAAAACACTCAGACCACACTCAGACCACATTACAGGCCTGGCCTATGAGGCCCCAAACCACATCCCAGTCACTAGCTCTACCATCAACAGCCTTCATTAGGAAAGTGGGGGTACCTTTTTTAAGGTTATATAAGTCTCATTTGAATTATAGCTAGAAAGCTTTCAGCCTCCTGGAAGTCCTGTGGTTCTCCAGTCATAAGTCTTCTTCTGAGTTAGATTGTGTAAAACAATTAAGTTGTATACACAGTGTAAATGATATGTGACAAGTCATGAACTATTGCATCCTTTGTCAACTCATAAGTTTTGCTCAAATGTTGCTATATATGAAAGATATACTGATCAATTTGATAAGAAATTAAATTCAATATCATATTCTTTGATACACTAGAATATAAAATGATTACTCATTCTATAGATGAAGTAGTTCACTGATTTCAATCTAAAAAAATTGTTAATGAGTTACTAATGAGCCTCTGAGGGCCAAAGAGGGATCTGTATATCTAGTTATATTTTATCTTATATTGTATACTTTATTTTTTACATTTATCTTCATATCTATATTTATATAAGTTATGTAGTTCCTAAAGTACACAATTTATTAGTACATGTATAAAATTTTTTAAAATACATGTACATATATTCTGGTGTATCCCAAAAATTCTTACTGCAATATATAATCCAGTGGGCTGGGGACCACTGGATTAGATTATGGGCATTTGTCTCAACCAACATAAATGGCACAGTTTTAATTTTCAGGGTCAGAGGGAGGAAGTGGAGATGATGCATACTAGAATCACCAAAACATGCTAGCTGCCATCCAGGTCTCTTTATCCCACTCTAACCAAAGTCATACCAAATGTTGGGGGAAAGGTTGTCAAGCGTGTGTGTGTGTGTGTGTGTGTGTGTGTGTGTGTGTGTGTGTCTTTTTGTGTTTTAATTCTCATGTGATTCTGATATATACACTGTCATAGACAATTACAAAGTGAGAGGAATGATAAGCGGCTGAGCTATTTGGTCTGCCCTGAGTACAATCTATAAATGACAGCTCACAGAAAAAGAAAAGCCAGCTTGGGTTTCTGAAGCTCCAAAATATGAAGTCCATAAAACTCAAACAGCCAGGACTTTCTGGTGGTCCTTTCTGCTGGTCCAGCAGATAAAAGTCCACCTTGCAATGCAAGGGACTCGGGTTCAATCCCTGGTCAAGGAACCAAGATCTCACATGCTGTGGAGCTACTGAGCCTGCATACAACTAGAGAGTCGGTGCAACACAATGAAAGATTCTACGGGTGCAAGGGAGACCCCACGCACCGTAACTAATACCTGACACAGTCAACCAAAAAACAAACGAAAACAAAACAAACAAACGCAGGAAACCCTCAAGCAGGCAAAAAGTCTACAGTCAGACAGAAAGAAGCTGATTTTAAACTTTCAAAGATGAAGGAGGAAGTAAAAGAAAACATGGAATAAAAAGGGCCTTCTATAGTTAAAAATAAACAAGCAAGAAAAGAGATTGAGAGTAACTTGGTCCTCCCCATCTGAATTATTTTTACTCATGTGGGCATATGACCTAGAACATCCATGTCCTAAAAATGGGCTTTGGTGGAGATTTCAATGTGCCATGTCCCAGTCCTACTTTGTCTGGAAGAGTGACACAGATATTGGCACAAGTGATATCAGAGAGAAGGTAATGCTTTTGTCATGTATTGATAAAGGCTTGTATTATATCACCTAACATATCACCTAATCACGTCTGAAATTATGACCTTCCTATGATGTCAGTGCTATTCAAAGCAGAGGCCACTGGCCACTTTGGTATGGTCAATGGCAGACCTGTTAAATCCAATCATTTCCAGTGATGGAACTACCAAGTGAGAATAATTGCACCACGCCATGGAAACTTCTCTTTCAGGGGCCAAAATGTAGAAGCATGAGTGAGTAAGACAGGAAGGGAGTGTGATAGTCAAGGTTACTCTACCGATGAGTTCCTCCCAGACGGTGGCCTTGTTTCCCCGTAAGCTCAGCTCCCGCTCCCAGGTCTCTGGTCGAGCGAGCTTCATCCGCTTCCCGGCTCTGCTAGAATCCCAGGGCCCTGGGAGGCGGCTTCGAGAAAAGGCCTGTAGGTTGGAGGGGTATCTGAAACAGACAAGGAAAAACATCATTTCAAAGGCATCTGAAAATAACTCGGAAAGGAACAGTGAGTCAGTCAAAGCCAGTAAGTCCCAGTTAAGGCCAGGTCTGCTCAAACTATAAGGACTGGGGCTATGGGCGCTGAAGAGTCAGGGGGTTATCCAGCTGGAGTGTGCATCTTCTCACCTGCAGCCCAGCAGGGCCTGGACAAGCTGTGCAGGCTCATGGATGTGCAGTCTCCGTACCAACTTCTTCAGGGTGAACCTTTGCTCACTCTTTTTCTCTGACACTGAACCATAGGTTGTCTCAAACTGTGGAAATATTCCCAAGTCCCACAGGGGTCATTCAATCTATGACATGGTCATCTTCTTCAGAAAACAAAAAACAAGACCATCCTACACCTAGATTTGACAAAGAACAGGACTAAAGAGTAAAACTCTTCAGCAGCAGGAGCTTCTGAGTAGGTGTGTGGGGTCACTGTGTTTCATCTACACAAGTCGGACTACCAACAGTTAACAATGGATGAATGGCTTGTGAAAAGCAAGATGGGGATTGACTAAACAGAGACGAGCCGGTTCTTAGAGGGAGAGAGAGCGAAAGCAGCTCTTATTTAAATCATTGATGGGCTTCCCTGGTGGTCCAGTGGTTAAGACTCCATGCTTCCACTGCTGGAGGCATGGGTTCAATCCCTGGTTGGGGAACAAATGTCTGAGACTTGGAGCATGCAACTGGAGCACAATGTAAGCTGTGAGGAGTTAAAAAATGAAAGAAGCTGGCTTTCAGAGTCTTCTATCTTAGAAGAGCTAAGTTTGGGATATATTAATAGGATGAAAAGACCAGTGGACCAACTGAGGATGTGTTTTCTTGTAATACTAACATATTTCCCTAATAATCTTATTTTAATGAATATGATATCATCGTTCAGATCCAGGTATTGTTAGAAATCCTTTAAATACAGTAACTGATTTAGTTACTCCTCACAAAGAACCCAATGAAGTAGGTCCTGCTAGTATCCGATTCATTTTATATGTGAGGAAAATGAGGCAAGAGAAGGTAAGTCATTTGACCAAGGTTGCACAGCCAGCAACTAAGGAGTGGGGATGGGGTGGGATTCAAAACTAGGTTGTCTGGATCCAGATTCTACGCTCTTAACCATTAAGCGTGTGTGTGTGCGAATGCTAAGTCACTTCAGTCGTGTTCGACCCTTTGCGACCCTATGGCAACCGTAGCCCACCAGGCTCCTCTGTCCATGGGATTCTCCAGGCAAAACTACTGGAGTGGATTGCCATGTGCTCCTCCAGGGGATCTTCCCGACCCCACGATTGAACCTATATTTCTTATGTCTCCTGTGTTGGCAGATGGTTTTTTACTACTAACGCCACCTGGGAAGCCCTAACCACTAAGACTAGTGCCTAATTTGTTATTAAAGTAAAAACGAAAATAAAAATTTTTTATTTGGCTTATTTTTTTAAATTCCTGTGGAAGGTGGAGATTCCATAATGTTTTTAACTCACTTATCCAGCTGGACGTGACCTCTGTCAGTAAAGAATGACACCAAAGAGAGCAAAGTGGAAACAAAAGGAGCCTTTCCCAGTGTTCCCAAAGCCCCAAAATCACAGCTGAGAATTCCAAGGACACTGGCATGTGCCTACTACACCCACTACTAGTATTTCTAGACCAAATGGAATTCCATTTCTAAGTATTAATTGAGAAAAGATTGTACATGTACATTTAGAACCCCAGAAAAAGGCACTCACCATCTTCTGTTCACCTCGAATATGCCAAATGAACCTTGGCAAATACGTCTGTGTCTCAGAAAATGTATGTTCCTTCTGTAAGGACAGAAGAAACTGTTTCAAAAAGGGAGGTGATGGTTGTCCCTAGAGAGACCCATTCCAATAGCCCATCTCTATCACAAAGGAAGCGGCTGGGAAAGAGGCGGGCCCTGCTCTCTGCTGCCTGAGCTCTACTCAGCTCCTCTGCATTTCTCTGACTCCCTCTGTTCCTGGTGGTAGAAACATGTCAGTTGTTTAGAGGAGGTTGGGCGGCTGGGGGGAAATCAGTGTGTTCCCTCACCTTGCCCCACCCCCCGCCCCCGCCAACTTTCTAGGGAAAAAGGGGCCAGGCTGTAAATGACCAGGGTTGAGGCAGGGACTGACTGGCGGGCGGGGTGGCCGTCGGGGGCGCCGCTTGGCCCGGTGCTTCCGAGGGTTGTACTTAGCCAGCTGGTACTCATCAAACTGGGAAAATTTGTCCCTCATCGCAGCACGCAGGCAGGCAGGCAGGGATGCGAGACAGTCTTCCTGTTCTCTGCACAGGAGCTGTCAAAGAGATGAAAAACCATCAAGGGTGAGACCACTTCATGGGGTTCAGTGACAGCACAGGATACAAATTCCCAGGCCCAGCTCAACAACGGCAATTTCTGTGGTCCTGGACCTGTCAGCAGACTCCTCAGAGTCTCCTCTTCACTGTAAACACGAGGTCCAGAGTAACACCAATTTTTCTCAAACTCCGCCCAGCCCTTCTGAGTCACGCCCTCCCTGTTGGGCAACCCAGCCTGGTACTGCAAGAAACTGTCCTGTCTGGGCACCGGGCTTGAGACAGCAGGTCAAAGTGTCTGAGAGTTTTCTCCAGGGATGCAGTGAGCAAAGGAAAGGGAACCAAGTGAGAATCCAAGCTCAGGAAACTGAATGCCATACCTCGTAGAACCTGGCTACCTGGATCCAATCGGAAGGCAACTGGACGATGGCACAGAAGTACCGTCGCAGGTAGGGGCGGCAGAGTGGCAGGAAGGCAGCAATGGCCAAGACTTTGTTGGCCACATCCCGGACATTCAGCTGCTGCCTGGTGTACAGAGATGCCTAGGGAACAGAGTAGGTAGCGCTGGCCTCTCAGCCACCTCTTCATTGCATCGTGCCATAAACTAACTTCCTTATCTAACCTGCCTGCATAAAACCTTTCCTGAGCCCTCCATATTGTCTGTAAAGTCCAAGCTTCTTGGCTTGGCATTCTACATGCTCCATAATCTAGCCCTTATTCACCAGTCTTCTCCTAAGTCTACATACCCCCACTTAAGGGCGTTTAACCCTTTCCCTCTTTGGAGGGCTTCTCTGGTGGTCGAGACGGTAAAGAAACTGCCTGCAATGCAGGAGACCCAGGTTCGATCCCTGGGTCGGGAAGATCCCCTGGAGAAGGGAATGGCAACCTACTTCAGTATTCTTGCCTGGAGAATTCTATGGACAGAGGAGACTGGCGGGCTACAGTCCATGGGGTCGCAAAGATTGGACATGACTGAGTGACTAATACTTTCACTTTCACTTTCCCTCTTTGGAAGACCTCTCACTTTTCAGACTGCCGATTTATCCTGCCATCTTCCAAAGTCTAATAGGAAATATTTTCCCCCTTTTCTCTGCTTCTGAGACATTTGCTATCTACTACTCCATTTGCATTTACATAATATCTGGGATTGCTTTGGTTTCCCTAACAGTATCACACATGCCCTAAGAGCCAGATCCAAGTATCATTATATCTTTTGGTATAGCCCTCAAGGCATTGTGTATTTAGCCTGTGTACTTATTAAAAAGCAGAGATATTACTTTGCCAACAAAGGTCCGTCTAGTCAAGGCCATGGTTTTTCCAGAGGTCACGTATGGATGTGAGAGTTGGACTGTGAAGAAAGCTGAGCGCTGAAGAATTGATGCTTTTGAACTGTGGTGTTGGAGAAGACTCTTGAGAGTCCCTTGGACTGCAAGGAGGTCCAACCAGTCCATCCTAAAGAAGATCATTCCTGGGTGTTCTTTGGAAGGAATGATGCTAAAGCTGAAACTCCAATACTTTAGCCACCTCATGCGAAGAGTTGACTCTTTGGAAAAGACCCTGATGCTGGGAGGGATTGGGGGCAGGAGGAGAAGGGGACGACAGAGGATGAGATGGTTGGATGGCATCACCAACTCGATGGACATGGGTTTGAGTGAACTCTGGGAGTTGGTGATGGACAGTGAGGCTTGGCGTGCTGTGATTCATAGGGTCGCAAAGAGTCAGACACAACTGAGTGACTCAACTGAACTGAACTTACTAAATAAACAAACCCTAGTATATTCTTTCTCAATCCTCTCTTCCCCTCCTCCTCAGAGAACCCTAGGGATTGGGCCTCAGGCTCACCCAAAGATCCTACTGTCTTCCTAAGTAAAGCTCCTCCCACCCCTAATACGAATCTGCCCACCATCCACCTCATACACCATAACCAAATTCCCTTCCTCCTAGCTTCCCACTCCCATCCCTCCTTCACATCACAATACCTTGAGGACAAATTCAGGCTCAAAGCGGGCAACTTCGCTACAGACTTTGAGGAGGAAAGCCTGGGTAGAGTACGCTGCATCATTTCTGTTTACATTTGCCACCAGCGATGAACACAGAAAGCTCATGAGAACCATCTGGGAATCAAGAAAGAGAGGGAAGAAAGGGGTCAGAAGGACCAACTTAAGCATCCACTCAGGCCAACTTACAATGTCAAAGACAGAGAAAAAGAACCCAGATTCAGGAAGATGTTTGTCTGGCTAAGAGGTCTGAAAAGACGTTTAGCAAGTGAAACGCCAGAGCTCCTGCCCCTTCTTTCCATGGAGGGGATCTGGATCAGCCTTTGGTGACCATTCTTCTCACCTTCCTCATCCCCTCCCCTCCACCACCACCAACCTCTCCCAGCTCCGGAACTTTTACCTTCACTTCCTGAAGGACTTGTTCAGTAGGCTCAGGATGAGATTCAGAGTCCCCAGGGGTGAGCTTCAAGGCCAGCTCCTCCACCTCCTCCTCCTCTCCCAAGCTTAGTCTATAAAAAGGCATTTGAGCCTCTGCCCATTCCTTCTCTTCTGGCTTTTTCTCTCCTGAAGATGACCATCGACCCTGGGGATTGTGGCAGTTATTAATCCCAGCATACACCGGCAGCCCCTCAAACAGACAGAGAGCTGAAAGAAACATCCAGGGCTAGGAAGAGTCCACATCTACCTTCTAGCACCTAAACTCCTCTCCCTTCACACCCTAGCATGGATCTGTCTGGTCTGATGGAGAGACACACTGGCACACACACACATTGTTTCCCAAATCAACATTCTGAGCATTTGCTCAGATGATTCATGATCTGCTTTCATCTTCTTATTGATGTCATAGCCTAGAAGCCTGGGGCCCCTCACAACACATCTTCTAATTGCTATTAAGGTATTATGGAGTTAGAAGAAAAAAAGACCAAGCCCCAGATTAATCCCCCAGCAATCGTGATCTTACTCTCTGAGCCTCAGCTTCCTCATCCTCTGCCACCTACCTGATGGGGCTGTTAGAAGATTAAATGGGATGTGTATATGACTCTTTGCAAATTGCAAAGTGCTGAATAAATGTAAGGTGGCAGTAGCTGTAATCCTCACAATGACTCAATGAGGTGGACTTTCACTGACTTCATCTTAAAGGTGAGAAAATTAAAGCTTCAAAGGGTTAAGAGTCTTGCCCAAGTCTGAGTGGCTTGTAATAATAGGCAGAGAAGGGGAAAGGCTCAGATTCACCTTTCCCTCAGTCCAAATCTCAAGTCTCCACAGAAGGACTGTGTATCTGCCTATCGATCCTGACCTGTATGCCAAAGGTGTTTATATAGATGTGTAAGTGGACGTGTGTTTGCACATGCACACACAGTGAAGTGATCCAGGGTATTACAGTCGTGTCTCTGCCTTGTAAGATCTCAAAAGCACCTGACTGACTCTGCTACTGCAATATAATGCCAGCTCTCCTCCCATGCAGAGGCTTTCTAAAAACAAAATCTACTTTTGCTCTACTGTTCAGAATCTCTGAACTATATATGCAATAAGAGTATTGATGCTGATGAAGAGAACCTTTGGGTAAAGGGCACGTCAGGAAGAGACTGTGAGGAGACAGGGTACACAGATGCAGAACAGAGGGACAGTGTGGCACTGAAAGCTAGTGACTAGAGCATCCAACACATATGGCTGCAGTGAAGACAGCTTCCTGGAGCCATTACCAGAACTGCTTCCTGAACTCTCTCTGGGGCAGAGATGGTTTTCGAGACCCTGGGGCAGGTCAGAAGGCCTCGTCCCTCAGAGAGGTACTGCACCCTCGAGGCTGGATGCTCAGAAAGCAGGTGGTTGCTGCTGTTCAAGCTGCACAGATCAGCTTGAGCCAAGTGAGATATCTGGAGATTCTGGAGCAAGGGGCTGATAGACACAGTGCTCTTTAAAATGGTGAGTGTGGCCAGGCACCGATTCTCCAAGGAGAGGATGTCTGAGTGGGCAGACACATGCCCGGGTGGTTTCTCCAAGGTCTTCAGGTCAGGAAGGGTGGCCAGGCACCGGTTCTCCAAGGAGAGGATGTCTGAGTGGGCAGACACATGCCCGGGTGGTTTCTCCAAGGTCTTCAGGTCAGGAAGGGTGGCCAGGCACCGGTTCTCCAAGGAGAGGATGTCTGAGTGGGCAGACACATGCCCGGGTGGTTTCTCCAAGGTCTTCAGGTCAGGAAGGGTGGCCAGGCACCGGTTCTCCAAGGAGAGGATGTCTGAGTGGGCAGACATATGCCCGGGTGGTTTCTCCAACATCTTCGGGTCAGGAAGTGTGGCCAGGCACCGGTTCTTCAAGGAAAGGATGTCCATGTGGGTAGACACGTACCCATGGAATTTTTCCATGACTGGGGCCCAATCTGTATATAGCTAGAAGGAGAGAAAGAGAGGTGATGAGCAGCTGGCTGTAGTGGGAATGCATGTGTACTGGGACTAAATCTTTTCCATAGTCTTCCTGGTAATGCCAGTGACCTGAAGGCAGAGAACAACCAATATTTGTTTTTCTAGGACTGGGTTCATTCCAAGGATGTATTCAGGGAGTATTCAATCCAGAGAATACAGAGAGTATTCTAAGGAGGAGTAGGGAAAAGATAAGGCAGAAGTTTAATAAGAGTAAGGAAGTCTTAAAAAAAAAAAAAGAAAAGAAAAGAAAAAGCAAGGGCTTGAGAGGAAAGGAACGTGTCTTCACATGAAGGGGTAAGGAAAACTCTAGAGCTATCGGTCTGATCCCAACTTAGCACAGGAGCCATACTGGTCATCTGGACTGGATTCTTGGTGAAAGAAAAACAAACATCTTGATCAGGTATCAATACTCACCACCTCTATTGCTTTCTTTCTCCAAAACTCTAGATGTGTTTTTAATGAGCTGCTGCTGCTGCTAAGTCGCTTCAATCGTGTCCGACTCTGTACGACCCCATAGACGGCAGCCCACCAGGCTCCCCTGTCCCTGGGATTCTCCAGGCAAGAACACTGGAGTGGATTGCCATTTCCTTCTCCAATGCATGAAAGTGAAAAGTGAAAGTGAAGTCGTCGCTTAGTTGTGTCCGACTCCTAGCGACCCCATGGACTGCTGGAGCCATGTTTAAAAACCAGACTATATAATGATCTTTTACTTTTATCTAGTTTGACTTTTTCTATTTCATATTCAGTGCTCCCATTTCATTTAGTTTATGTTTTCCAATTTCTGTCACTTCATTTTTTTTTAATGTTCTTGCTCAAGCTTTTATTAAGCATAATAGAAAAGCCTTTGTATACATATATATAGTATGTATAATATATATTTTAAAGAACATGAATTTTTGCCTAGCTAAAAAATTTATGACATTTTGATTCTACTTGTTTAACTCAGTATGAATAGAATGCTAGGATTCTAATTTTAAAAAAATAGATACAAACAAGCAAAGGTTTACTGTATAGCACAGGGAACTATAGTTAATATCTTGTAATAACCTATAATGGAAAATAATCTGAAAATGATATATGTATATATGTATAACTAATCACCTTGCTGAGCACCTGAAACATTGTAAGTCAGCTATACTTCAATAAAATATATAAAGAAAAAATAAAGCAATTTTAAAGCAGAAAAAAAAAAATACCACGTCAACATCTTGCCTCTTACTCACTCTTTAACCAACTAAATAGGATTCTATCCCCACTAGTTCTCCAAAGCTACCCTCTTAGGTAACTAATGAAATTCTGGTTACTACAAAAATAGACATATCTTGGCCCTTATTTACTTTATCTGTCAAGTAGACTATGACACTGTGATCACTCTCTCCTGAAACTCTCCCTTTGGCTTCCATGATGCCATCCCGGTATTCCTCTTAAAACCCTGACTGCACCTCTTGGGGGTTCTTCCTCTGCCATTCCTTGAATATTGATATTCTTTAGAATTCTTTTCTAACCCTTCTATACACTACTTTCTCAAGATGGTCTCACCTACTCTGTTGCTCCAAATAACACTGCTACGTTGGCAACTCACATATTTATTCCATGACCCAGGTCTCATCTGAGCTTCATACTCATTTATTCATTCCCTTGTTGGACATCACCACTTGGATGACCCAAAGGTACCCAATACTCCATAGATCCCAAAGGCATCATTTTTCTACGTCTTCCCCAAATCCACTTCCCCTCATTGCCCCCTCTGCTTACAGGGGTTTGAATAAAATAGGCTTGAGTTTGAATCCCGATGAGACCTTGGACTGGTTCCTTAAACTCTGTGCCACAGTTTCCTCATCAACAAAACTGAAATAAATGCCTACCTCATATAGTTGTACAGGAAGAAGTAAGAAAAAAATATATGAAGCACTTAGAGTAGTGCCTGGACCTTAAATGCAAGTTGTTATTTTTTATTATTATTATCCAATAAACTACCAAATCCTATTGATTCTACTCCTTCAATATCTCCCAAATCTAATTCTCTCTGTTCTGCCTGCCACTATCTTTGCTGAAATGCTCCAGTCCACATGGCACACAGTACGTAGCTCTACTTAAAGGAGCTCCCAATACATACCCTGGAGAAGGAAATGACAACCCACTCCAGTACTCTTGCCTGGAAAATCCCATGGACGGAGGAGCCTGGTAGGCTGCAGTCCATGTGGTCATGAAAAGTGGGACACAACTGAGCAACTTCACTTTCACTTTTCACTTTCATGCATTGGAGAAGGAAATGGCAACCCACGCCAGTGTTCTTGCCTGGAGAATCCCAGGGACAGCAGAGCCTGGTGGGCTGCCGTCTATGGGGTTACACAGAGCTGGACACGACTGAAGTGACTTAGCAGCAGCAGCAATACATACCCCAGCCACCATTTACTGCATCACTTTATTTCATCAAGATAAAAATTTATTTTGTTAGGTTATCTGCCTACTTGTTCACCGTTTCTCCTTAATAAGATAAAACTCCCTGAGAGTCAAGGCTCCTTTGTCTTGTTCACCTCTGTATGCCCAGCATCACACACATAACCTGGCTTCTAATCTCCCAGTCTCATTTTTTCCTGCTACTCCCATCTAACTTCATGCTTGAACCATACAAACTCTTTTCAGCTTATGAATTGCCGAGGTATCTCTTGACTCTCGATCTTTGCACAGGCAGAGGCCTGGAACATTCATCCTTCTACTGAGACCACCCGTCTTCCCCAGCCTCTTCTTTACTAGGCCAAATTCTACTTCCTTCTCACTCTGAAGGCCTCAGTTTAACAGTCGGAGCCTCGGGTGAAACCCAGCCCCCAGCCTTGTACAGGTGGTCCTTCTATGTTCCCACATTGTACTTCCTCAAGCAGAGAACACATCTTTGTATTGTAATTGTCTGTTCATTTGTCTTTCATCCCCCCAGACTATAAATTCCTGAGGACAAAGACCCTTCAGCCTTGTTCAGCATTGTCGGAACAATGCCTAGTCCATGGGATTCAGAAGTTTTTGAAAATCTGGTGAAAGCTATGGAGCTTTTTCACATGAGTATATACTAGTTTGCATTCAGGTTACAGGAAGTCCGCCTACGTATCTCCTAGAATCTCTATTAACTGCAAATTAAGAACTTCCATCTGACAGAATGCTTGAATTAATATTATTAGGAATGTATATACTCTCTTATTTGGACAAATGCTTATCTCCTGTTTACATTTAAGTATTTTAGGAAAAAGTATGTTGTTAATACGTAAGAGTTTATGTAATACGTACATAAGTCTTAATATGTAAGAGTTTATGTACTGAAATGTAGAATACTTCCAAGAAGACTTGAATGGACTGACAATCCAGAACCAGAAAGGACAATGGCTATCTCACTGGACATCAGTGTGGGCAAATGGAATGAAGAATGATGGCCTGGATGTCCCTGGTGGCTCAGTGGTAAAGAATCTGCCTGCCGACGCAGGAAACACAGGTTCAATCCCGGGTCAGGGAAGATCCCACATGCCATGGAGCAGCTAAGCCTGTGTGCCACAACAGTTGAGCCTGGGCTCCAGAGTCCAGGAGCCGCAATGACTGAGACCACACGCCACAACCACTGAAGGCCGCAAACCCTAGAGCCCGTGCTCCACAAGAGAAACTATGCAATGAGAAGCCCCCACTCACCACAAATAGAGAAAAGCTCTCACAAAGTAATGAAGACCCAGCACAGCCAAAAACTAATTAATTTACAAAAAAGAATGATGGCCTGACTTGCAGTAACAGGGATGTAACTAAAGATCATCATATTAAGTGAAGTAAGTCGGAAAGAGAAAGACAAATACCATATATCACTAATACATGGAATCTAAGATATAGCACAAATGAACCCATCTACAAAACAGGAACTGACTCATAGACATAAAGAACAGATTTGTGGTTGCCAAAGGGAAGGAAGGGAGGCAGAGGGATGGACTAGGATGGGTACATGCAAGCTATTGGGGTTGGCAGATGTAAACTATTACATTTAAAATGGACAAAGTCCTAATATGTAGAACGGAGAACTGTATTCAATATCCTGGAAAAACCATGATTGAAAAGAATATTTTAAAAGAATGTATATATCTATATAACCAAGTCACTTTGCTTTAAAGCAGAGATTGGCACAACACTGTAAATCAACTATACTTCAATTAAAAAAAAAAAATTTAACAACAACAACAACAAAAAAGAATGACGGCCTGTATGCTTAGTACATTTCCCTCATGTCTTTGTGCTATATGAGCCCCCAGCAAAAGGAGTGGGGAATTTCAGAATTGACTCAAGACTTTAAAAAGAAGTCCTATTATAAAAATAGAAAAAACTACAGTTACATGTTTTTCTTTCCCTGGTGCTTGTGAAGGAGATTCAACTGACCTACAAATGAAAAGTATAAATCCCTATCTCGAGTTCCATTCTCCAGGAACAACCACTGCTAAGTTTTATATGAAGAGCTTCGGAAACTTTCTATGCATATACAAGTACATGTATAGGTCTATACTTCTCCTTCCCCCATATCCACCACCCGCTCCTTTCTTTTGCTTTACACAAAGAGGATCCTTCTTTGATAGTTTGATGTCAGCGCTTTCTATCATTGTGAAGCAGAATTCATCAAGCCAATGGATTGTAATCTGGGGGCTTCCCAGGTGGCTCAGCGGTAAGGAATTCACCTGACGATACTGGAGACAAAGGTTTGATCCCAGGGTTGGAAAGATCCCCTCAAGAAGGAAATGGCAACCCAATCCAGTATTCTTGCCTAGGAAATCCCATGGACAGAGGAGCCTGGCAGGCTATAAGAGCATGGGGTCGCAAAAAGAGATTCAGTTCAGTTCAGTCACTCAGTCATGTCTGACTCTTTGCAACCCCATGGATCGCAGCATGCCAGGCCTCCCTGTCCATCAGGGAGTTCATCCAGAGTTTATCCAAACTCATGTCCATTGAGTCAGTAATCCCATCCAACCATCTCATCCTTTGTCGTCCCCTTCTCCTGCTGCCTCCAATCTTTCCCAGCATCAGGGTCTTTCCAAATGAGTCAGTTCTTTGCATCAGGTGGCTAGAGTACTGGAGTTTCAGCTTCAACATCAGTCCTTCCAATGAACACTCAGGACTGATCTCCTTTAGGATGAACTGGTTGGATCTCTTTGCAGTCCAAGGGACTCTCAAGAGTCTTCTCCAACACCACAGTTCAAAAGCATCAATTCTTCAGCACTCAGCTTTCTTTATAGTTCAACTCTCACATCTACACATGATTACTGGAAAAACCATAGCTTTGACTAGATGGACCTTTGTTGACAAAGTAATGTCTCTGCTTTTTAATATGTGGTCTAGGTTGGTCATAACTTTCCTTCCAAGGAGTAAGCGTCTTTTGATTTCATGGCTGCAATCACCATCCGCAGTGATTTTGGAGCCCAAAAACATAAAGTCAGCCACTGTTTCCACTGTTTCCCCATCTATTTGCCATGAAGTGATGGGACCGGATGCCATGATCTTAGTTTTCTGCATGTTGAGCTTTAAGCCAACTTTTTCACTCTCCTCTTTCACTTTCATCAAGAGGCTCTTTAGTTCTTCCTCACTTTCTGCCATAAGCATGGTGTCATCTGCATATCTGAGGTTATTGATATTTCTCCTGGCAACCTTGATTCCAACTTGTGCTTCTTCCAGCCCAGCGTTTCTCATGATGTACTCTGCATATAAGTTAAATAAGCAGGGTGACAATATGCAGCCTTGACATACTCCTTTTCCTATTTGGAACCAGTCTGTTGTTCCATGTCCAGTTCCAACTGTTGCTTCCTGACCTGCATACAGATTTCTCAAGAGGCAGGTCAGGTGGTCTGGTATACCCGTCTCTTTCAGAATTTTCCACAGTTTATTGTGATCCACACAGTCAAAGGCTTTGGCATAAACAACAATAAAGAGAATCATACTTTAGACGCTGTGTGTTAAGTTGTTTCAGTACTTTCGGATTCTTTGCGCCCCCATGGACTGTAGCTCACCAGGCTCCTCTGTCCATGGGAATTCTCCAAGCAAGAATACTGGAGTGGGTTGCCATGCTCTCCTCCAAGGGATCTTCCCAACCCAGGGATCGAACTGGCATTTCTTATGTCCCCTGAGTTGGCAAGCAGGTTCTTTACCACTAGCGTCACCTGGGAAGCACGTTAATAGCCATCTCACTTTTAAGTTGACTGTGTGACACTGCACTCCAGTACTCTTGTCTGGAAAATCCCATGGACGGAGGAGCCTAGTAGGCTGCAGTCCATGGGGTCGCTAAGAGTCGGACGCGACTGAGCGACTTCATTTTTACTTTTCACTTTCATGCACTGGAGAAGGAAATGGCAACCCACTCCAGTGTTCTTGCCTGGAGAATCCCAGGGATGGGGGAGCCTGGTGGGCTGCCGTCTATGGGGTCGCACAGAGTCAGACACGACTGAAGTGACTTAGCAGCAGTAGTGTGACACTCTACCCTGCTTAAGCACGGCCCAGATTCCCTTCCAAGGAGCATACAGAACAAGGAAGAGGGCCCATTCTCATTTGGCCTCTTCCTCCCTCCTCCAGTGTCCCTCCCATCCCCGGGCCTTCCCGTTCCTTCCGCCTTCTCGCTCCCTCTTTCACACTCCACCTCCGCGCCCAGAGCTGTCCGAGTAGCCCGGCCGAGGCACCCCACGCGGCGCCCGCCCTGCCGCGTCCGGGGAGGTCTCTACCTGGCCGCGCTAGGCCCTGCCCGCTCGCCCCGGCGGCCGAGCCCACGCCGAGATCCAGGCCGGGGCCGGTGCTGCCGGCGCTCGATCCTCCCGGGAGACACCCGGGCCTGGAGCAGCTAGCTGCCAAGCGGGACGCTCGGTTCCGGGCAGCAGGAATAGGATCAGGATCTGGGCTCCACTGGCAGGAAGAGTGGTAACCCGAGGCGGAGCCGGGCGGGGAGAGGGGCGGAGACTGTGCAGGACTAGGTGCGGCCCGCGGGGCGGAGAGACGAGCGGCTGACGACGAGGACAGAGCGAGCACTTCGCAGCTTTTTCTGGGGCCTGCGGTTAGTGCCACTATCAAGCCGCACTTTCTTTTCCCCTTCCTCGCCCTCTCTTTTCTTGTCCCTCAGGGACAAATTCTACCAAATTCTCTTCTACCAAATTTTCTTCTTTTGCGAAATTTCCTCTTTTGTTATGTCTTCCAATGTTCGCTGCTGATCTGGACACATTTTGGACACATTTTGTTCTGGTATCAAATATAGTGGGACTGTTAATTCAGGCGCAAGTTACTTGGTAAAAATAGAAAAGGAAAGGGAAGGTCTAAAGCAATGGCCTATAACTGGATGTAAATATCAAATGATCAAACCTGAGTGAACTAAGAGCATGCCTATGTCCATCTGGGAGAGGTCCCTGGATTACAAAAAAAATTTTGGAGCCATTCTGAATGGCTGATGCAGAACTGTTTCCCAAAAGATGGGACCAGACTCAGGGAAGAGACAAGTGACCTTTACGATGGTAATGCTAGTGCTGTTTCATAAAGAGCTGGGCCGAACAGATTCCAGCAGGAGAAACATGCTTACCTCCTGTAAAACAGATTATGATTATCTGTCTCCAATAAAATATCCCTTTCCTAAGGGTAGGCTTCCCTAGTGGCTCAGTCGGTAAAGAGTCTGCTTGCAATGCGGGTGACCTGGGTTTGATCCCTGGGTCAGGAAGATCTGCTGGAGAAGGAAATGGCAACCCACTCCAGAATTCTTGCCTGGAGAATTCCGTGGACAGAGGAGCCTGGTGGGCAACAATCCATGGGGTCACAAAGAGTCGGACACAACTGAGTGACTAACTTTCACTTTTCCTAAGGGTGGGGAGTGGGCATCCCAGGTTGCTCGGTAGTAAAGAGTCCGCCTGCCAAGCAGGAGAGAGGGGTTCAATCCCCAGGTGGGGAATATCCCTTGGAGGAGAAAGTAGCAACCCACTAAAGTATTCTTTCCTAGGAAATTCCATGGACAGAAGAGCCTGGTGGGCTACAATTTATGGTCTTGGAAGAGTCTGACACAGCTGAGCATGCATACAAGCCTGGGAGGGCACTTGAATTCTCAGGTGACAACTGAGCTTCATCTGAGAATCGAGGGCACCCAGATCCCACCTAACTTGCCTAGTTGCCTCTCTTACCACCTATCCCATTAGTCCCAGCACTCTTTTTATAAGAAATATTTTTATATTCCCTGTTTGATCCTGAGCTACAAATCATAAAGTGTACTTTAGCTAGATACACAGTCCAAAAGTTTATAAAATGTCTAAAGAGATATAAAAGAACAGTAGAGAGAAGGTAATTTATTATAAAATACTATGTGTTTATATACATAAGTAGTTGGACACGACAAGAAGACACAATGAGATACTTAGATGTACACATCTCTCTATAGAATCACCTTGAATTTAACAGTTACAGATGCAGCATGATATGGGGGTGTTCAATGGTGATTCAGATATCACAGACAGAATTGCTGATGTAGCATGATTTTCCAAAATAATTTTTAGCAAATTTTTGGACGAAACAAGGTATAGTCATCTCACGATATTCATTGTAGTGGCATTCCTAGAAATTTTAGTGTATATTAAACTATGCATAAAATGCCTTATGTTTATAGTTAAAATAACGTTAAAGCCTAATTGTGTGTGTGTATGCTCAGTCGCTCAGTTGTGTCTGACTCTTTTGGATCCCATTGATTATAGCCTGCCAGGCTCCTCTGTACATGGGACTTCCCAGGCAAGAATACTGGGGTGGGTTGCATTTCCTTCTCCAGGGGATCTTCCCCACCCAGGGATGGAAGCTGCCTGTTCTGCATTGTGGACGGATTCTTTATGGCTAGCCACCAGGGAAGCTTCCATTCAGTCTAACCACTACCTACTTCAAAGAATTGCACTGAACAAGTGGTTTATGAACAAGCACCTATTTGAGAGCACTTGGTATCAACCAGGGATTGAACCTAGGCCACAGCAGCAAAAGCACTGAGTCCTAACCACTGGACTGCCAGGGAATTTCACCAGATTCTTTTCCATTATAGATTGCTAGAAGATATTGATAACCTTTAACTATTTCCACTTTTAGAGTCCAAGTAAGAGTTTCATCAATAAGTTTCATCCATGGAGGTGAATCTACACCGGAGATGTGGTATGATAAAGAAAGCAGGCTCAAAAGTCCTTCTACTTGTGTTTAAATAATGCTCAGCATTTATAAACTCTATGACCTTGGGTGCATAAATTCATGCCTCTGAGTTTCAGTTTCCCTATCTGTAAAATGAGGGTAATAATAGCATCAACTTTTTATGGGTTTTATTGGCATTTAAATGAGATCATGCATGTAAAGCACTTAACACACTGCCTGGCACATAGCAAACACTTAAACTAGTTCTTTCTCTGTTATGAGATTGACCTTCATCAGTAAGTTGTTTGAAAAGTATGTAATGCATTGGGGCTCAGATTACCTGTCTGCTGATGAGTCAAACTGATATATAACTAGAAGACCTCTAGCCCCCTAAGTGCCTTACCCTCAGCTGGAGTCCAGATGAATCTCTATCCCTATCTCAGAAGCAATGTTAGTCTGCATTAGCTGGGCATAAACCTGTAACCCTCTGTACGGCACTCATGGTCTCAGGGGTGCTGCAATACACTGGCCCCTTGTTTTGGCATCATCTAGCTCACTAATCTAAAAGGATGTAGCCTGGAAACTTAATTGACAAACTATCAGCTAAATTCTTTTCAAGATGTGCGTAGAGGTCCTTAGGACTATCCCCAAGTTCTGTGGCTCATGACTATAATAACCCTATGATGTTCATATATAAGTGTTATCCCCGTTTTATGGATTAAGATACTGGCATTCAAAGTGATTAAGGGATCTACTCATGATTACCAAAACAGCAATTGATTTGGAGCTTGAGCTCAAGTTACTACTTCTAATTCAGTTCACTCTCAAGCTGTACTTTTTTTCACTGTTCTGATTAGAAATACAAATGATTGTATTTTGAATCATCTATAAACATCTATCTCTCAGAGGAAATAAAGACTATAAAAGACAATAATCTCACCACTAATGACATACACATGTATTCACGCTTGTATATATGCATATGTATATGTATGTATGTAATGTATGTATTTTTTTTGTAGTTGTGTTAGCAGGAGTTGTGATAAATTCACACTTTTCCAGCTATGATCCTTTGATCCCAAGAGTTAGCTCAGATTTGGAATGTAGTCTGTGGCCCTAAAAGAGTAATTATGACTGTCCTGCATATAAACCTAACCTGTGATGCTTGTCCCAGCCAGTCTCCGGGTCCCAGTGTTATAGGTATGTCACTTGGATATTGCGCTCATTGAAAATGTTCCTTTTCATTATCCAGACTGTGCCACTTGCCTTGGCTTCTTACACTGTGTAAAGGAAGGTTTGAATTACACTGTCTCCAAAATCTCTTCATTCCATGTTCTACTGAACAATCTTTCTATATAGTTTTTCACTCTTTGGAGTTGGACATTGTTGCTTCTATATCCTGGACTGTCAGTCTAGATAAATAATGGCACTTAGTTTTGCAGTAGGATACTTTTTTGGGATGCATTGGAAGGCTTTTGGGATCTTAGTTCCCCAACCAGGGATTGAACCCTGACCCGCAGCAGTGAAAGGGCCAAGTCCCAACCACTGAACTGCCAGGGAGTTCCCTGAAGTAGGATTTTTATGTGATTTTTACTCTTTTGTATATATTTTTCCTTTGTTTTTCAAACTTCTCTGCTATCAGATTTCCAGATGTCCAGGACAGTATATTTGACAGGGAAAATACTGGGAGAAGGAATCAGTACAGTTTCTGTTTCAGTAGTACAGAAGTCCATGATGAGTCGAGTGAAAATAAGAGAACAAACTCAAGGTGATGATAAAGCTTTGTGTCTAGGAAAAATGATAGCACCAACAAAGCATGATGAGTCTGAACCGATGATAGTGGTAAATCCAAGTGGAGGTGAGGGCTGCTAAAAAACAGAAAAATTTAACCAGAACCCGAGTGAGTCATTAAGGCCTAGGATAGAGGGGAAGTGAGCTTTCTGAAGAGCACCATGAAGCAAGGTAAGAGAGGAACATGGACAACCCAGAATTAGGTGTGTGTGTGTGTTAGTCGCTCAGTCCAACTCTTTGTGACCCCATGGACTGTAGCCCATCAGGCTCCCCTGTCCATGAATTAGGCATATAGAAGACTCTTATAGTCTAACAGACTTATCGGTACTGAAACTACACACTTCCAAGTCCTATCCAGCTTCTGAGTCAACCTGGAAAAGACGAGAGCAAGTGTGCAAATTCCACCCTAATCCAGAAAGGAGGTTGAAGGAAGACTGTGGAGGCAACTAGTAGGGGAGGATATACAACACTTTGGCTCATTATCTGATTTACCAAAATAAGAATCCTGCACCTCTAGGAATTCACCAAACTGTCGCCTAATTCCTAAATTGCCATGATTGCCCACTCTATAGGAATGATTTCTTCCTAATTCCTGATTCTTACTCCACTTCCCTTCTGGGGGTGAAATATTGCCCTGAATCTCAGTGCACTTGCCCAAGGCCCCAACTTGTTACCTGGCTTAATTCAGGGCCCTCTCACTGAAGAGTGGACCATTGGCCAGAGTCCTGCTTCACATTAGAAACCTCTTCCTCTCTTCTCATTCCAACCACAGTTTCAAAACTAAGGCTAGCGGACTTCCCTGGTGGTGCAGTAGATAAGAATCTGCCTGCCAAGGCAGAGGGCACGGGTTCAATCCCTGGTGCGGGAAGATTCCACATGTCATGGAGCAACTAATCCCTGCATCACAACTACTGAGTCTAAGTGCTGCAACTGCTGAGGCCCATGCACCTAGAGCCTGTGCTCCGCAATAAGAGAAGCTACTGCAATGAGAAGCCTGCACACCGCAACTACAGAAAGCCTTCACAAGGCAACGAAGACCCAACGCAGCCAAAAATAAAATTAATTAATTAAAAATTTAAAAAGCCTAATGATAGAGCCTTCTGCAACCATCTCCCCCCATCTACATACTTTTGGACTATCAGCTCCACCTCGGATGGCACCATACCCTCTTGGACACCATGATTTGACTTTCTGCAGCCTCTTTGGATTGGAGAAATAAGAATAGGAGAGTGCGCCATCTCTGGAGACAGGGAAAGAGAAATTTTTAGTTTGCAAAAGCCAGTTTCAAAAGCCAGTTTTCAAGCCAGCCAGTTCCTGCAGAAAGATGAAAGAGAATGAGGTTGGCCTTAGGTTATTTAATTTGGTGAGAAATTGGTCACAGTGACATGAGAGAGAATGATTTCAGTAGCGCAGTGTAGACAAAAACCAAATTACAAGGGATATGGAATTTTTTTTTAAATGGAAAAACGCAGACAAGAATGAGTCAGTCATGGTGAAACCTTTATTTAAGTCTGTCTTTGCATACAAATCACTAAGAACTTGATCACAGAAGCTCACCCTAAAGACTCAACCCTTGTAGTTTCTCAGTGCTTCCAATTTCCTTCTTCCCTGTCCTCTTCAATCTTTCTTCTCTGTTCTCTTATATATCCTACTTACCCTTCCTCATTTTCAACTATGTTCCTAAACAGAGATACAGAAAAAAACCTTAGCAAAATAATGAAATCTCAAAACAAACAAAAACATGTCGGGATGAAGAAAGAAGCAAGGAAGCCTCCCTCATCTTGACCTTAGCAGAGTGAGAATCTTAATAAGCAGTGGTAAGAGAAAATTGACCTGTACAAAGAACTGGCCCTCCTTTGCCCTAAGCTGCTCAGGGGTCAGAAGTGGAAACACCAGACAGGAAAGATGTAGGGGAGTTGTAGAGGAAGGGAACACACAATTGTTAACTGAAAGCCCCTGTCTTCAAGAAGCTTTCAGGGAAGAGAGTAGGCTGGAATAGCAGCAGAATTCCCTGAAGAACCCCTGGAATACTGACTTCCCCTTTGCTGTGGAGACACAGAGCACCATACATCCCATTTGCCTCTTTCTTCTGACTGGAATGCCTCCCTCCTCAGACTGGTGAGTTTCTAGGGAACCTTCAAGATCCAGTTCAGTCTATACCCATCAAATGATGGCTTCCCTCAAAGAAGGCTTCCCTGGACAGAGTTCCCTCTCTGTCCTCTGGGCTTTCATACCTTCAACTGTGAGGCTTGTGGGGTGTGAGGCTCTTGTGAGAACTATGAGGCAAGTGTCCATACCTCTAAGTCCACTGTAAAACTTGTATTTGCTTACAAGTCTGTGTTCTGGTCAAAATCCCTGATCTTGGGGTCCTTAGTGCCTCACAGTGTACCTGGCACACAGTAGATAATTTCTAACTATGAGGGAGACAGGAGAAAAGATAGAAGAGAAGGGGAAAGGGGATGAAAAGCAGGGTGGAGGAAGAGAGAGAGGAAACATCTGACTCAGCTTTCCCTGGCCAGGAGAAAGGGAAATGGATTCAAAAAACTCTGAAAGAAAGGAACAGAGAAAGAAACCACTTTTCTGGGTCTTCTCTGCCTCTCTCCTCTCTGCTGCTTCCTCTCACAACTTAGGACCACACACCACAACTGTACCATTTTCCCTCCTGATCCCTCGATTTATCCCAAAGCGGAGGAAAGAAGCCAGTCAGCTCCTGACCTCTCCCACCCCATGCCCTCAAATCCTTCATCCCTTTCCACATGGACGCCTCCCTCTTTCTCCTCAACTTCCCCACCTGCAGCCTCCCTGCCTGGTTGCTCTGGCATCTCGGGCCCCTGTGCTATGCCGGGTCCAGGAGGGAAATTCGTCCTCAGATTGAAATCCAAGAGGCTCTTAGGGGCAGCCTGCGGTGTGTGGCTGAGGAAACGCTAGACTGGGTCTACCAGCTACCTGAGAAAGAACATCATCAAGAGGGTTTGGATGTCCCAGGAATTGGAGAGTAAAAAGAAGCAGCAGTTACAGTCCTCCCAACATACTCCTCAGCTCTTTTCACAGATGACCTTTCCTCATTTTTCTCCTTCATCCATTGGTCGGAATCATAATTTTCCTGACTGTTCTCTCACGGCCCCTACACCGATGCTTCATGACTGTCTTTCTAGTTAGATGCACTTTCCCCACCAAGAATCGAGCCAGGGTCCCTAAACCTTGTAGAGTTGCCCCTAGGTCTCTTCTCCTTACCTAGATATTCAACTGCCTCTCCTTCCTCCATACTCTCCCTAGGAATTCCAGAACCACCTTTTCCTCAACGCAGATCATATATACAAAAGCGATTTATGAGTTGTAAAGCGCTGCGCTAGAATGAAATGCCATGATGAACAAAGCCTTCTCTTTCTCCCTGCACTCATCGTCTCTATCCTCTCTTATCCCTTCCTCCCTCCATCCACCACTGCTGCCCTCTCACCCAGCAGGTTTAGTTTGATGCCGTGTGGGAACCAAAGCCACGTGCTGCACCGCGGGCAGGGTCAGGATGCAGGCAGGCATCTCAGCCCGAGGCCTCGGCAGAGTTCCCAGGCACAGCCATCGGCCCAGGCCAGGACAATAGGCATGGATAAGGTGGGAGGGGGCATAAGTACGGTGGCTGTAGCCCCCCAGCACCAGCAACTCCCCCTGCAGCACGGCACCTGCAGCTCCGACATGGGGGGAGGGCAAGGGGGTCAGCTGAGTCCAGCTACCAGTACTTGGATCATAGGCCTCGAAGCTCAGCAGATCCCCAGTCTGACCTAGACCACCTGCTACATACAGCCGCCCACCCAGAGAAGCCATGACGTGGCCAGCCCGAGGCACCCCCATAGGGCTCAGAAGTGTCACCGGCTTCTCAAGTTTGGGGTCGTAGTGCAGCAACGAGGCCTGGTACTGGCCAGTCTCACTGCAGCCCCCGCTCACGTACAGCTGGCCCTCCAAAACAGCAGCTGCGTGGGCAAAGCGTGGTGCGGGAAGAGGAGGTGCTGGCCTGTGGAGAACAGAGCACGTGGTCAGGCATCAGTCATCTTCAGCTCTCCTCCGCCAAGACCCCTGATGCCTGAAACACCCCCTTCCCTGCTCACCTCCAGACATTGAGCTCAGGATTATAAGTCTCCACAGACCTGAGGGCAATACCACTGTCTCGTCCACCCAGGGCGTAAAGCAGTCCATCCAGCGCCACCAGGGGAAAAAGGCTCCGAGGCTGGCACAAAGGTGCCATCTCTTCCCAGTCCTCTTGACTGGGATCCCACCTGGAGACAGTGGGACAAGAGATGGGAAGAGTGACCCTGGGAGTCTGCTGTTGGCTGGCCCACAAACTCCCTCAGCTACCCACCTTGGGACCTGCCACTCTCTGGAGCCCATCCATACCTGAGAGTCGAAGCCAGGGTGTTAGAGTGGCTGTAGAAATCCTGTCCCCCACACACGTAGAGCACACTTCCTGCTAGGCTCGCAGCCCCGTGCCGAAAGCGCCCAGGGGCAGGTAGGGCAGGCAGCCGCCCCCACTCCACAGTTCGAACCAGTCCTACGCCGCAGCGAAAGGCCCGGGCCCACCACACTCCTCGGGATGGCTGTCTGGCGGCCATGTCTGATCTGAGCCCGTCCCCGCCAATCACCACCAGTGCCTGGTCAGGCTCCCTCCGTCTCTCTTGTCCTGGAACCTCAGCCTCCACCATCAGCTGATGCAGCAAGTCGGGGCTCAAGGGTGGAGGCAGCCCGGCTGCCCTTACCCTCCGCAGCTCCCTGGTGGACATACGGCCAAAGCGGACGCATCGAAGCAGGGCCTTGGCCTCTGACTCCTGGGTGTCAGGGTTGGCAGCTAGCCAATGCCGTGCAGCCACAAAGGCCTCGAACTCCTCCTGCAAGTGTAGCTCATCACTGTCCAGGAGCTCAGCCAGGCAGGCTGCCGGTAAAGTAGGGAAAGTGGAGCACAAAGCCACAGCGGGCAGGTGGGTGAGGAGGTAGTGACGGGCTTTACTCCAGAGCCTCTCCAACCCTGGGGCTTCTGCCATGGGGATCAGGGCCAGGCAACGGGCAGGGCTGAGGCCTCGTGCCAGGGCTTTCTGGCACAGAGCCAGGCAGGAGGAGCTCTGGTACTGCAGAGCAGCCTGGGCAGCTCTCAGTAGTCCTGGCCACTTTGCCCGCACAACTCCAGAGTAGGCAAAAGAGACGAGGAGTCGCAGGTCCTGGGCAGAGATGGTGTGCAGAGACACCTCTGTGCCCTGGGATTCCCTCATCCCACTCAGGAGCATGGCCCCAAAGAACTCACTGCCACAGGCGAGGGCTGCTCGGTGCACTGCAAGAGGGAGAAGCAGAGGGGAATCCAGAGTGTTGCAAACCACTAGGCATGCTTTCAATTTCACAACCCCCACTTTGGGCCAACCACCCAAAACCACAGGCTAAACTGTGATATGCACAGAACACCACTAGGTGCTTGTTAAAATTAAATTCTCAGACCCACCCCCAGAGATTTTGACCCAGTAGCTCCAGAGGGAGATCCTATGAATTTGTGTTTTAACATTTTCAAGCACCCTGCATGATTCTCATGTTAGTGACCTAAAGACACTTTGAAAAACATTGTGTACACGTGCTCCGTCGTGTCCAACTCTTTGCAATCCCATGGACTGTAGTCTGTCAGGCTCCTCTGTCTATGAGATTTTTCATGCAAGAAATCTGGAGTGGGTTGCCGTTTCCTCCTCCAGGGGATCTTCCTCACCCAGAGTTCAATCGTGTGTTTCCTCGTCTCCTGCATTAGCAGGCAGATTCTTTACCACTGAGCCACCTGGGAAGCCCCTTGAAAAACATTGCTTTAGTTTTTTTGATGCAGGCCAATTAGAAAAAGGGTCTTGACTGATTACGTGGAGAAGAGGCTATAAAGAACATTTGCTAAAAGGGGGTAGAAAATAAACTGCAAAGACCAATGTGCAGCTTATATAGGTCTTTCCACACTGTGCACAGAATAAAGTTCTTTCCTCTACAATTAGAAGAGCCAGTGACATCAGCCATTCTGTTAGTCAGATTTTACTTGGAAAATGGTACCACACTCAGGAATGGCTATGACTCAACCTCATCTAACTGTCATCTTCTCTTACCCAAGATTTAGTGCTTAATACTTCCCACATGTTATAGTTTTTCTTTGCATACCCACCTCCTTGATAGAGTTATGGAATCACAACACTGTAAACTGGAGACCTTCAAAACCATCTAGTTCAATAGCTCATTTTAAGATAAGGAAACTGAGTCCTAGTGAAAGGCAGTGATTTATTTTTTATCTCCATGTAGTAGCTGTCTGGGAAGAGTGTCATGCACTGTGACTGCTGCCAGGCTGCATTGAGCATACTTGTGTATCAGTTCCCTGCTTATGCACATGGCCCTCATGACACTGAAAATGTCCTATTAAAAATTAAAAAGAAATAAATTATTTAAAATGTTGTTAGGGGACTTTCTTAGTGGTCCAGTGGTTAAGAATCCATCTTCTAGTGCAGGAGACATGGGTTTGATCCCTGGTCAGGGAACTAACATCCCATGTACCACGGGGCAATTAAGCTTGTGTTCTTCCGAGCCTGCACACCACAACTAGAAAGCCCTCGCGTAGCAGCAAAGACCTAACACAGCCAAATAAATATTTTTTTAAATGTTGTTAAATAACTAGAACTCATATGCTTGAAGGCAAAAGGAGAGGCGACAGCAGAAAATGAGATGGTTAGATAGCATCACCAACTCAACAGACATTGAATCTGAACTCCAGGAGTTAATGAAGGACAGGGGAGCCTTCCGTGCAGCAGTCCATGGGGTGGCAAAGAGTCGGACACAACTTAGCGAACAACAACAACATATGCTTCCTAATGTAACTCAATTTGAGGCAGTTGGCATCAAGTATGAAGTATTCTGACCAAAATATTTAACTTAAATCTAATCTAACCTTTAGATTAAATTCAAGTTTATAGGAAATTGAGAGGCTAAAAGAACAAATTAAAAAAAAAAAACACACACACAGAAGGAAAATGTATACAAATCTAGAAATTGGAGCTTTCTATGGGAAAACTAATCTTGTTTCTTCAATAAGTCAAGTTATAAAAAAAAAAGGGAGGAAAAAGAAAGGGAGAGAGGACTGGACAAGAGTAAAGGAAGTTTCAGAGACATCTGAATTCAGTGTAAACCTTGATTGGCTCCTGGATTGAGCAGAACAGCTCTAACATACACTATTTTGGACAAGTGAGAAAATTTCAGTGTGGATGAGGTGATATTGAGAAAAGGGCTTCCCTGGTGGCTCAGAAAGTAAAGAGTCTGCCCGCAATGCAGGAGATCTGGGTTCAATCCCTGGGTCAGGAAAGATCTCCTGGAGAAGGAATGGCAACCCACTCCAGTATTTTTGTCTGGAGAATTCCATGGACAGTGGAGCCTGTTGGGCAACAGTCCATGTGGTTGCATATGCATAGAGTTGGACATGACCGAGTGACTAACACACTAATTTTGCTAGATAGTGTGGTTATATGAGAAAATTTCCTCTTTTAGAGAGACACATACCCAAGTACTTATGAGTGAAATACTTTACACCAAAAAAATAAATAGATGAAACAAGTATGGTGGTTTAGTTGCTAAGTTATGTCCGACTCTTGCAACTCCATGGACTATAGCCCGCCAGGCTCCTCTGTCCGTGGGATTCTCCAGACAAGAATACTGGAGTGGGTTGCCATTTCCTTTTCCAGAAACAAACATAGTGAAATGTTAATTGTTTAGTCTGGGTGATGAGTGTTTTAGTGTTCATCTTAATATTCTCTTTTCTTTGCTATGTGTTTGAAATGCTTCATTACAGAAAAGCGGGAAAATGCTGCTAGAAGTCTTCTGAGGCAGGTCACACAGACCCAAGCTCCCAGTAAGGTTTATGAACCTCAGGCTACGTTGACCAGCTGCAGCATGTTCAGCTCTCTCAGAGGGCAAGTGATGTCAGCATGGCTTTCCATTGTCTTTTTAAGCAGTGGGTAGTAGCTCAGTGCTTCCCAAGCAGTAAACATTAGTGACAGCTTTCACATATATATTGCCCCGGGAACATCTGCATTCCTCAAAGCAAGTAGACCCTCTCCTCTTCCTTACCATCAATCAGCCTATAGCTCAGAGCCAACTGTCAAAGGAGTCACAACCACTTGTATTTTGCACCCCTTCTTACTCACCATTATTAAGTTGGAATGTTTCTTAAGAAAGTGAAAGCATCAATATAAGTATGTTTAAATTCCAAATCCTAGTGGAAACTTTATGAAATTTTAAATTCCCCTTCCATCTAGTGCTATCAGAAATTATAACAAATACTTCAAAATCTGTTATGGACTAAACATTTGGGCCACTCCCAAATTTATATGTTGAAGCCTTAGTCCCCAACATAATGGTATCTGAAGGTGGAGCCTTTGAGAGGTAATTAAATATGAGGGTGGAACTCATGAATGGGATTAGTGCTCTTATAAGAGGAGACATGAGATCATTAATCTCTCTGTGTCTCTCTCTGCCATGTGAAGATATAGTGAGAACATGGCCATCTACAAACTGGAAAGGAGGCCCTAACCAGAACCTGACCATTCTGGCACCCTGATCCAGTCTCCAGAACCAAGAGAAATAAACTTCCGTTGTTAAAACACCCAGTCCATGGTATTTTTGTTACAGCAACTCAAGTTGACTAAGATAGGATGCTTTTCCTTTGGGGAATCCTAGAAGCACTTTCGGAGAAGGCAATGGCACCCCACTCCAGTACTTTTGCCTGGAAAATCCCATGGATGGAGGGGCCTGGTAGGCTGCAGTCCATGGGGTCGCTAAGAGTTGGACACGACTGAGCGACTTCACTTTCACTTTTCACTTTCAGACGGGAAAGCCTGGTGGGCTGTCGTCTATGGGGTTGCACAGAGTCGGACCTGACTGAAGCAACTTAGCAGCAGCAGAAGCACTTTGGGTCCAAGTCATTTTCTAATGAGTAGTAGCTATGTGACTTTGGACATGTCTTTAAGTCTGATTTCCTTATCAGTAAGGTGTAAGCACTGAACTAGATAATAGCTAAACTAATCCCTTTTAATTTTAAACTTTTATATGTCTACACTCTGGCTCCATTTGCCAGGTGCTATGTGCCTTTGGTTTGGCTGCATAAGAAGCAATGTATGGACTAGTGAGAGCAGACTGGGCTAATGGATGTGGGCTTATATCCTGATTTTCACCAGTTAACATCTCTGAGTTTAATATTCTTTATCTGCAGCTAGAAATACCTGAGATTAAAAGAGATGGCATGAGTAAAAAACAAAATTTCTGGTACCCAGTACCTCACTAAATGTTAGTAGAATCTGAATAATTCTCAACGTATTCAATCCTCTTTAGCTTTCCTGGGGGCTTCCCTTGTAAAGAATCTGCCTGCAATGTGGGAGACCTGGGTTCGATCCCTAGGTTGGGAAGATCCCCTGGAGAAGGGAAAGGCTATCCACCCTAGTATTCTCGCCTGGAGAATTCCACAAACACGACTGAGTGACTTTCACTTTAGCTTTCCTAGTGATGAGCAGAGTTAACTTCAAAATGCCACAACCTGGTAGCCTTAGATTCTGGGAAAACAGTACCAGATCTTGCTCATGAGCTGTAGGGTCCTTGGTATAGGGTCTTGTAGTGCCATGGTGTCAAGCTCACTTAGGCAAAAGGACACACTATAAATTTTTCCACCGTGTTTCTCTAGCTTTTCCTATGTCTTAAATAGAAGATGCCAAGAAGGGGCTTTGGTTAATCTCTGTTTGAGTCAATCACCTTCTGCTTGTTCTACTGGCATGGACTATACCTTAGAGCCTGCCAGCTGAATGGAAGTTTCTTGTTTCTGGGCACAGGAAAAGCCACAGCATAAATCTGTCGGTGCGCCTAAGGAAAACAACTCAACTGCGCATGCCCCATTCTCAGTGGGTCAGGAGAGGCGCCAAGGCCACGCCCTGGGAAATTCTGATTTCAACAGGGATCAAAAGCACTATGCTAGGGATCGAATCAGCTACTGCTTGCACACACCATTCCAGGTGGCATATGCACCTGCCTCAATGCAATGCCCCCCACCCCCACCCCCAGGCCCTCACCCCGCTGCCGGCAGCCGCCTGCCTCCAGCTCCAGGTCGCACCCGATGCCTTCTTGGTACAGAAGCTCAATGCTGCGCAGGTTTTCTCTCAGTTCCTCTGCCTGGCTGGGCTGCTTTTCATCTTCCCGTCCACTTCCAGTCCCCTGGCGTCCCCACTGGGCCGCAGCCTTTATCCGGGGGGCTCCCAGGGCTTCAGCGGCGACCAGCACATCCTCCCGTGAGGCGGGTCCCAGCACCCCCTCGTAGGCAAAGGTCAGCACGGCCTCCCAGGCCGCCGGGGTTACGTCCAGGCTGAGGGGGGGTTGCGGACCTCTGCTGCCCAGCAGCCTGCCTCTGAAGAGGCTGCTAACTGAGGCCAAGATCACCCGATGCACGCCATACGCTCTCCCCCCGACTGACACCTCTTCGTCCAGCAGCAACCTCTGCTCTCGCAGCCGCTGTGCCTCCGCGAAAAACTGGCTGGGATGCTCCTCGCTGCACAGCCCCTCGGGCTCGGCAGAGTCTTCTCCATCCTCATCTTCCTCCTCCTCTTCTTCCTCCAGGGACAAGGCTGGAGAAGGAAGGCTCGCTGGGGTCATAGGCCTGGGGCCAGGCTCTTCCAGAGGAAAAGGGGGCAAACCAGGATCCTCATCCGGGGACGGAGGCCAGGAGGGGGTTCTCTGGGTGGGCAAAGGGAGGTCAAGGTCGTCCTTCTGGACCAGAAGAGAGACTTCCTCTGCCCCTGAGGGACCACGTGTGGAGTCCGAGAGGCTCATGGCCCAAGTTCTCTGGATCGCTACAGATAGAAAGAGGAAAGAGAAGAGAGTGTAAGAGCTGGACCCACAGAGGCCAGAGGAAGCCCTGCCTCCAGCCCCATTTCCTACTTCAACCATCTCCCCCTATCCCAGGGCTCTAGCATCTAGGCTACACCAGGCAACTATGAAGTGCACTGGGGGCGGCAAAGGCCAGAACAATGAGTAAAGATCCAGTGTCTGAAACTGTATCCCACCCATCTCGCCCCCATCCCAATAGTCACCCTCCTAAGACACCAGCGTCCCACTTATCCTCTCACTTGGGCCTGCTCTACTTCTGACGGAGTGGCAGAGGAAATGCAACCCTGTCCCTGTCAGTGGTGGCGCCTGTCTAATTATAGCCATTGCTGGCAGGCAAGGGGCTGGTCTCCGGGTGCCCAAACTCCAACATCCAATCCCCTGGGCCCGACCTGAGATTACCTCCTCCCTCTTCCACTTGGAGGTCGCGTCCTGGTGCTGAGCAAAGCAAACTCGGAAGCCAAGGAGGATGAGGGGATGTGGTGGAGTGGGCCAGCCCAGTGTCCACTGGGCTGGGCTGGAGAGGTGGATGAAGAACGTCTGGACTGATACAGGGGAAAGTTGGGAGAGAGTGAAGGGTGAGTTAGGGGTCAGTCCTGGCCTTTGTTGATTTTTCTGTGCATGCTAAAGCTGAGACCCTGGAGTGAACAGTACTGGGGTGAATCTCAGATATAACCCATCTGGTCCAAGAAAGGCAGAGGGGTGGGGGAGGTGAACGGGTATGGGTAGGGCTACCGACCGTGACCTACTCTTAGTGAGGGGTTTCCTTGTCCCGAGGTGGAGTCAGTGGTGACAAAGCCAAACCCAACCCTGGGGCTGCTATCCACCAGATGGGTCAACAGAGAGGCAACCTCTGGTTGTTCTGGCCTGCAAAATGGGTGATAGTGACTAACCTCTGCGTGGATCCTCTTATGGCCTCCCCTTCAAAAGACAAGGTGGCCAACACCTTGAGCCCCTACCAGGAAGAGGAGGAAGTGCTACCCAGCAGAGACAAACCCCAGGTCAACCCCTTCCTTCCCCTGCCAACAAGGACAAGGATACTGAACCCTGAGTTCTCTGCCAACCCCATGGTCCTGGGACAGCTCCACCACAGCCACATGTTTCAGGAAGCTCTGCTCAGCTCTGCCATGGTGAGACCCATAGTTCACAGCGAATCCACAAAGGTTGGATGAAATCCGCTTTTCTGGGCAATTGTCCATCCTCCATTAAACTCCTTGGGACTGATCTCCCTCCATAGCACCTCCAGGTCTTGTTGCTGACATGCTTGCTGGGGAGGGGTCTTGGCATCTCATTCAAGGGACATTATTTTTTCCACCTCTACTCAGGAGCCCCATGTGTAACCATGCTCCTAAGATCATCTGGAGAATTCAGGACTGGCAAGTCCAGACCTAGCAAGTCCCAGTGTGCGTTAGCTAGACCATGGAAGTCATGGTAACAGATTGGTGCTCAGGATTCTCAAAGGTTGGGGATGAAAGCATGAAAAGAGGATTTTGCTCCAGAGGAGAGTCTCAACGGTACGTCCGAGGGTAAGAGGGCTGAGGGTGACCTTGACTTCTCCCTCCCTACCCTACTTCCCCAGATCTATTGCATGCTGGACATCTGGGGCATTATCCTCTACCTGCTGCTGCCTTGGCTCACTGCTCAGACACAGGTATGGGCTCATCACTCTGTGGGACAGTAGGAAGGGCTTTAGGACTCAGCCTGAGTGAATTAAAGGAGCCCCATTCTTATCCCACTCCAGGGCTCAGATGGCTCATTATAATACTGCTCTCAGCTTCAGCCCCTAATACCACCAGCCTGTGTATCTCAGTCACCTCCACCAGTGCTAAGTCTCTTGTGACTCCATGATCTCTTAGGGCCCCTAGTCCTGTCGAGAGTTGCTGAGACTGACTAACTCTTCTCTCCTCTCTAGTGGCACCTACTTCCCTGTCTTGCATAGCTCGCGTTCTGAGTTTAGCAGTTCCATGGAATCATCTTTGCTTTTTCCAATGTAGTAGCCATGGCTATGCATATGGTAGGCTACATGAAGACCCTTTTGGACCTGTTCCGGATAAAGCCCATCTCCTTCCTTGGTGTGCCCTTTTCTCAAGTCCACTGACCATCCGGCTTATACTTTTGTGGCTCCAGCCTGGGCAAGTCAAATTTTTTTTTTAATTGGGAATAATTGCTTTACAATGTTGTGTTGATTTCTGCCATACAATGATGTGAATCAGTATATATGTATATCCCTTCCCTTTGTAGCCTCCCTCCCACCCACTCCTTATCCCACCCCTCTAGGTCATCACAGTGCCCTGGGTGATTTATTTTAAGAATTAGATGGAGGCATCAAATCACCCAATAAAGTCTCTGTGACCCCCCAACCTCTGTGTTCTGCCCTTCCAGGAGCATGGAGCACATCTACTAAACATGGATCCTATAAATGAGTTTTGGGTGGTGGGCCTGGTGACTGTGACTATCCTTCTGGGTATGGCACTGGCAGGCATGGAGTGGGAGTCCAAGGCAGGTGAAGGGGAATTGAGTTGGGGGTGAAAACACTAAGGGGATAGCAGTGAGAGCTAGACAGATCAGGAACAGACTGAATGTGGGGAGATGTGTGTGTGTGTGTTTGTGGTTGACAGAACTGATTTCCAGGGACACAAACCTGAAACCAGCCAGTTCTGCAAGGGGAGACTCCCCATGCCAGTTCTTGAAGGGGAGACACCCCATGCCAATTCTTGAAGGGGAAAGTAAAGAGGACTCCTTCTGAAGATCTGTTGGGATGAGCACTAGACATGATTACCAGGTGAGAGATGCCCTGTTTCGTGCTCCCAGATAGTTACAATCTTCAGATTCACCTCTAGCATGGGAAAGGATGCTTTGCAGTTTGAGGCAAGAAGGAAAAGGACAACCATTCAGCCACAATCCTTTATGGAAAGAGGCTGGCGAGAAAGGGAACAAGAGGACTGGAGAGAACAGTGAAGATGAGACACAGAGAGGGAGGAGGAAGAGTTGTTCCTTCTCTTCCACCACCTCTCTTTCTTTCTCTCCCTGGGGGAGTGGGGCGTGGGGGATGTCACCCGTCGAGTTCCAGGTGCAGATTATCTTCTTCCTCATCTTCCTCTCCTTTATCAACTACCTGCTGGGGACACTTCTCCCCACAAACCCCAGCCAACAAGTCACTGGCTTCTTTGGGTGTCAAGGTGAGACAGTGGGAAATTAACAGAGAAATGTGTACCCTCCTCAGAAAAGACCGCTTGACTTCTGATTCTCTATGTCATTCACAAGTTGGCCAGCAGACCATTCAGAGTCCTTGTTAAGTCCCTGGGCCAAAATTCCCTTATGCTTCCCAGCCTAACTTAAGTCACCAACACTAAACTGAGTAGAGGGGGTAATACTTTGGGCTGAATGAAAGAAGCCAGGAGAGCTCCTCAAAACCCCACCTCTTCTTTCTGTTCCTTTACATAGGAAGCATTTTCTTAGAAAATATGGCTCCACAGTGGTGAGTGTGGTCCAGAGGGCAGTGTCCTTGGTGCGTTTTCCATCTTCTTCTTAGCCACTGGGGTACTCACCAGGACCAAAACCTCTGGGGATCTCAAGGTGAGAAGGATGTCCAGGCCTGGAGCGCACTCTATTGCCCCTCTTCTCTCCACTAATGGGTAAACTTTTGTTAATATTACCCTACTACAGGTATCTCCACACGAACTGTCCTTGCCATCTCATGCACCACACTTTCCTACCTGAGCATCTCTGCCACAATTGGTAAGGTCCTCCACTTCTGCCTTCAGTGTACAATGACCTAGAACCCTGGTTTCTGCTTCTCTGAAGGGCTAGGTGATGAAATGAGCAAGAGGAATTCATCAATTATATTAAAAGTAGTTTGTATGCTAGTAGGCCCCCAGTACTTGGATGCAATCTCAAAAACAACAGAATGATCTCTGTTTATTTCCAAGGCAAACTATTCAATATCACAGTAATGCAAGTTTATGCCCTGACCTGTCATGCTGAAGAAGCTGAAGTTGAACAGTTCTATGAAGACCTACAAGACCTTCTAGGACTAACAACAAAAAAAAGATGTCCTTTTCATTACAGGGGACTGGAATGCAAAAAGTAGGAAGTCAAGAGATGCCTGGAGTAACAGGCAGATTTGTCCTTGGAGTACAAAATGAAGCAGGTCAAAGGCTAACAGAGTTTTGCCAAGAGAACGCACTGGTCATAGCAAATACCCTCTTCCAACAACAAAAGAGAAGACTCTACACATGGACATCTCCAGATGGTCAAAACCGAAATCAGACTGATTATATTCATTGCAGCCAAAGATGGAGAAGCTCTGCACAGTCAGCAAAAACAAGACTGGGAGCTGACTCAGATCAGCTGGCTCAGATCATGAACTCCTTATTGCCAAATTCAGATTTAAATTGAAGAAAGTAGGGAAAACCACTAGACCATTCAGGTATGACCTAAATCAAATCCCTTACGATTATACAGTGGAAGTGACAAATGGATTCAAGGGATTAGATCTGATAGAGTGCCTGAAGAACTATGGGCGGAGGTTCATGACACTGTACAGGAGGCAGTGATCAAGACCATCCCCAAGAAAAAGAAATGCAAAAAGGCAAAATGGTTGTGTGAGGAGGCCTTATAAATAGCTGAGAAAAGAAGAGAAGCTAAAGACAAAGGAGAAAAGGAAAGATACACCTATTTGAATGCAGAGTTCCAAAGAACATCTGTAAAGCATCTGCCTACAATGTGGAAGAGATCAGAAAGCCTTCCTCAGTGATCAATGTAAAGAAATAGAGAAAAACAATAGAATGGGAAAGACCTCTTCAAGAAAATTAGAGTTACCAAGGGATCATTTCATGCAAAGATGGGTAAAATAAAGGACAGAAATGGTATGAACCTAACAGAGGCAGAGATATTAAGAAGAGGTGGCAAGAATACACAGAAGAACTATACAAAAAATCTTCATGACCCAGATAACCACAATGGTATGATCACTCACCTGGAGCCAGATATCCTGGAATGCGAAGTCAAGTGGGCCTTAGGAAGCATCACTGTGAACAAAGCAAGTGGAGGTGATGGAATTCTAGTTGAGCTATTTCAAATCCTGAAAGATGATGCTGTGAAAGTGCTGCACTCAATATGCCAGCAAATTTGGAAAACTCAGCAGTGGCCACAGGACTGGAAAAGGTCAGTTTTCATTCCAATCCCAAAGAAAGGCAATGCCAAAGAATGCTCAAACTACTGCACAATTGCACTCATCTCACATGCTAGCAAAGTAATGTTCAAAATTCTCCAAGCCAGGCTTCAACAGTATGTGAACCATGAACTTCCAGATGTTCAAGCTGGATTTAGAAAAGGCAGAGGAACCAGAGATCAAATTGCCAACATTCATTGGATCATCAAAAAAGCAAGAGAGTTCCAGAAAAACATCTGCTATTGACTATGCGAAAGCCTTTGACTGTGTGGATCACAACAAACTGTGGAAAATTCTTAAAGGGAAGGGAATACCAGACCACCAGACCTGCCTCTTGAGAAACCTGTATGCAGGTCAAGAAGCAACAGTTAGAACTGGACATGGAACAAAACTGGTTCCAAATTGGGAAAGGAGTACGTCAAGGCTGTACGTTGTTACCCTGCCTATTTAACTTATATGCAGAATACATCATGAGAAATGCCAGGCTGGAGGAAGCACAAGCTAGAATCAAGATTTCCGGGAGAAATATCAATAACCTCAGATATACAGATGACACCACCCTTATGGCAGAAAGTGAAGAGGAACTAAGGAGCCTCTTGATGAAAGTGAAAGAGGAGAGTGAAAAAGTTGGCTTAAAACTCAACATTCAGAAAACTAAGATCATGGCATCCGGTCCCATCATTTCATGGCAAATAGATGGGGAAACAATAGAAACAGTGACAGATTTTATTTTGGGGGGCTCCAAAATCACTGCAGATGGTGACTGCAACCATGAAATTAAAAGACGCTTGTTCCTTGGAAGAAAAACTATGAACAACCTAGACAGCATATTAAAAAGCAGAGACATACTTTGCCAACAAAGGTCCAGGTAGTTAAAGCTATGGTCCAGTAGTCATGTATGGATGTGAGAGTTGGACTATAAAGAAAGCTGAGCACCAAAGAATTGATGCTTTTGAACTGTGGTGTTGGAAAACATTCTTGAGAGTCCCTTGGACTGCAAGGAGATTGAACCAGTCAATCATAAAGGAAATCAGTCATAAATGTTCATTGGAAGGATTGATGCTGAAGCTGAAACTCTAACACTTTGGCTACCTGATGTGAAGAACTGACTCCAAAAGCTGAACTTGGAGAAGACCCTGATGCTGGGAAAGATTGAAGGCAGGAGGAGAAGGGGACAACAGAGGATGAGATGGTTGGATGGCATCACCAACTCGATAGACATGAGTTTGAGCAAGCTCCGGGAGTTGGTGATGGATAGGGAGGCCTGGCATGCTGCAGTCCATGGGGTTGCAAAGAGTCGGACTCGACTGACTGACTGAACTGAAAGCCCCATCCCCTTTTTCAGCAGTTCTCTCCATCCTTCATTTCATTGATGAATTGTATGGTGTTCTTTGATTACTGAATTTGGTCCTCCCCCAACTCTATTCCTCTTTGGCACTGGTGATACCCAGACAGTCCTACTGCTTTGGGTTGGGGGTTCTCTCCCCATGAAGGAATACGTGTCCTAAAATCTCATTTCTGGGTTCCTGCATGATTTGAGATGTTGGGTCTTTTTTTTTTTTTTTTTTTTCACCAGGTCTTAGTCGTGGCATGTGAGATCTTTTTAGTTACAGCATGTGGGATATAGTTCCCTGACCAAGGGTTGAACTCATGCCCCTGTGGTGGGAATGTGGAGTCTTAGCCACTGGACCACCAGGGAAGTCCCTGAGATGTTTGAGGAAATGGGACTGACATGGGTGTACAGAGTGGGTGCTGCCTGGTGTCAGATTGCCAGTATGGCTGGTGTTTCAGCAGATATTTCAGAGTCACAGTCTTGCCTCTGTGGGCTCTCTGACTATGACCAGGTGAGTGAACCAGCGGGGAAAATTAAAGAGATAAATCTTACCTAACCCACTTCCCAGCATAGAGTAGATGCCCAAAAATCAGTAATGACTTAAGTGGATTCAGGGAGGAGGAGCCAAAATCTGACAAAAGAGGAATTTCTGTGATGGCGGGTACTGGCCGTAGGGAGAGTGGCTAGAGTCTCCAGCTAAATGTGTCTGAACCAGGCTTATGGTTACCAGTTTGGAAGAAATGCCAACAAAGCAGAAAAAACTGAAGAGTAAAGAAGCCCTCTATATCTAAACTCCCAAGGACAGAAATTTCAGGGGACACACTCTCTGTTTCCTGTTGAATCTGGGGTTTCCTTTCTCTGTAGCCAAAAGGCCTTTGAAGACTTGGTGGCCTTCTACGGAGTGCAGAAGCCACACCAAAGGGGGACCTGACATCTACCTCTCTCAGCACTCCTGTTCCTTCAGGCTATACCTCTGAGCAGGACCTGTGGACAAACCCAAAGCAGGTGGGTATACAGGAACTGCCCCATTAAAGTGGGGCACTTGTCCCAGAGTACAGACCGACAATGGTGCTTACCCTTGTCCTGCTCCTTTTCCTAACCATGCAGTCAGAGCGGCACATGTGCCTTCATGAAGTCCTATGGCTGCTCTCACAGACATGAGTCTGGGAAGATTCCAAGCTACAGGGTCACAGGGCTCAGGGGTTGGACTAGTTCAGTGGTAAAGAAGCTGAGCAACAGGTTCTCTTTCTCACAGAGCCTTCCATAACAGGAGCCTACCTGTCATCCCATCAGCCTGCCCTGGGGCCCTATACCTGAGCTGGCTGAAGATGCTGTCCAGGGGCCTGATGTTCCTATTGCCTTCATCTGTGAAAATCAGCAGGACACACTGAGCCTTTACTGTTAGTAAGAGGCTCAGGAAGTGAAACAGCTAGGAGGAGTTCATAATTTAGGACTCAAGGAGCCATTTTAATATGGCTCCACAAACTTCAGGCCTACTCGTGTGTAGCCCAAAGCTTTGGACATACAACGGTTTTGTTATTATTTTTGGTTGTGCTGGGTCCTCCTTGCTACACACTATTTTTCTCTAGTTGCTACAAGTGGGAGCTACTCTCTAGTCGCAGTGCGCAGCCTTCTCGTTGCAGTGGCTTCTTGTTACCAAACATGAGCTCTAGAGCATGTGAGCTTCGGTAGCTGTGGAACATGGGCCTAAGTTGCCCCATGGCAGTGGGCTCTTCCCAGACCAGGGATTGATCCCGTGTCCCTGCATTGGCAGGTGGACTCTTAACCGCTGGACCACCAGGGAAGCCCCATACAAGGGTTTTACAACAGCCTAAAGTTTCCTGGTGGCTTAGATGGTAAAGCATCTGCCTACCATCTGCCTACCTACGAGAGACCTGGGTTTGATCCCTGGGTTGGGAAGATCCCCAGGAGAAGGAAATGGCAACCCACATCAGTCCTCTTGCCTAGAAAATCCCATGGATGGAGGAGCCTGGTAGGCTACAGTCCATAGGGTTGCAGAGTCGGACATGACTGAGTAACTTCACTTTCACTTTAAAGTTTCCTGAGAGAACCCCCCCTCCACTGAACAATAAGAACTGCGGCTACAATGCCAAAGACAGCCCTTCTCCAAAATCTATTCCACCTCATGATATTAATAAAAATTTACAAATAAATACCTGAGGCTAATGTGTAATAACATACTTGAAAACTCCCTAAGCCTAGAGAAATACAGACAAGAATTTATCTTCTATCTTCCATCTCTAAGTTTCCACTTTAGACCTCTACCCCAAATGCATTTCAACCCATTTATGTCTATCCTTTGTAAAGAAAACAACTAAAGAATATTTATCATCATTTCCTACTTACTAAGTAATCAGAAACTGTCTCCAAGCTCATGTGATCTCAATTTTTAAAATTTTTTTGCCCAAGTCCTGTTTTATAGTCCTATATTTCTTTGGTTTAGTTTCCCATAAATTTATTCATTCATTCAGCAAATACTAATTGTAGTCAAATGCTCTACCACTGAGCTACGTGTGAGTAAGTCGCTTCAGTCATGTCCGACTCTTTGCAACCCCACGGACTGTAGCCTGCCAGGCTCCTCTGTCCATGAGTTTCTCCAGGCAAGAATACTGGAGTGGACTGCCATGATGGAACCTGTGTCTCTTACGTCTCCTGCATTGGCAGGCAGTTTCTTTACCGCTAGCACCACCTGGGAAGCCCACCATGGAGCTATACCCGCTAGCAAATACTAATTCAATGTCCACTATGTGCCAGACCCTATTTTAAGTACTGTGAGATGATATGTCAATGAATAAAACAAGATACTCCTCCTCTCAGGGAGTTTATATTCCAACAAGAGGACAAAGAACATAATAAATACAACCATTAGACTACAAGGTGATTAGTGCTATGCAGAGAAATAAAACAGGAGAGTGGGTTAGAAAGCACAAGAGTACAATTTTAAGTAGGGTTGTCAGGAAGACCTCACTAAACTAAGCTGAGCCAAGACCTCTGGGAATAGCCTCCCAGGCAGAGGGGGAAACAAGACCTTAGGGGTGGCAGACCTGCCGTGTTTAAGGAAGAAAAGACAGATGAGGCCGGAGCAGAGTGAATGACAAGGTAATAAGGTCAAAGCAGTAAAGGGGGAAGGGTGGGGCAGGTCATGGAGGTTCTCACAGGCCTTGAAAGGACTCTGGATTTTATTCTGAGGTAGGAAAACACGGGAGGATTTTGATAAGAGTGACATAATCTGGCTTCCACATTAACACTATTCACTCTGAATGACTGCTGATGAGAACTGACTGTAAGAGGGAAATGGTGGAAACACGTAGACCAGCTCCTGCAATAATCTTGGAGATAATTCTGGCCTGGGCTAGGATGGCAGCAGTGAAGTCCAGCAGTGGATTCTGGATATATTGTGAAGGTAAAGTCCATGTGATCTGATAAACTGGAGGAGATGAAAGAGGTGTCAAAGGTAATACCAAGGCACTTTGACATGAACAACTATAAGGATGGAGTTGTCACTGACTGAAATAGCAAAGACTGCAGCAGTAAGCTGGGACAAGTTCACATTTGTATATGTTAAATTTGAGATGCCTATTAAGCATCCAAGTAGAAATGCTGAGGGCAACTAGACATTCGGGATATAAATCCAGATTGGAGCTAAAAAATGGGGAGCCCACCACAATGAAATGGCTTTAATGTGTAAGACTGGACGACATCACTCAAAGTATGTATGTAAATAGGAAATAGTCCAAGGACTAAACTCTCAAGAGCTATGGAGAAACCAGCAAAGGCAACTGAGGCAAACCAGAGATTATGTCCTAAAGCCAAGTAAAGACAATGTTTCTAAGAGGGTGCGCCAAATCCTGCTGACAGCCTGTGTAATATGAAGCAGAAGATGCCATTAGATTTTGGTTCATGCAAGTCCTTGGTGATCATGGTAACAGCTGGGTGCAGTCAACTTAATAGGAAACTGGTGGAGAGGAAGTGCAGATGACTCTTTTAAGATGTTCTGCTATGAAATAAAGCAGAATGAATAAACTATAAAGATATATTAGTACAGCACAGGAAATATAGTATTTCACAATAACTTTAAGTGGAGTATAATCTATAAAAATACTGAATCACTGTTATACATCTGAAACATAATACTGTAAATCAACTATACTTGAATTTAAAAAATAACTCTTTTTAAAAAATTGAACAGGAAAATTGGAAGCAATTGGAAGGGGAAATGGGGTCGAGAGAGACTTGGGTCTTTGTTAAGATGAAAAAAATGACAGCATTTTTGCATGCTGATAGGATGCTCCAAGAGAGAAAGGAAAATAGACCCTACAGGAAAGGAGATAAGAGATGTCCTTGAAAGAGCATGGTACCAGCTGTCCAAGGACTTGGAGGGGAGCCTGGGCAATTTGTTTAGAGCAATGCTTCTCAACCTTGACATGAATAGCATTTAACCCCAGATAATTCTGTTGCAGGGAGCTGTTGTGTGTACTGTAAGCTATACTGCAGCATCCTTGCCTCCACCCAGAGCACCACCTCTCAGTTACAACCCAATGCCTTCTGGGAGCAAACTCAGTCCCAGCTGGGAACCACTGGTATGTAGTAACAGTAGAGAAAAATATAAACAACAAAAATAGTAAGAGGGAAAAAAAAGATACAGTAACAGGAGAAAAAGCAGAGCATATGGGTATAAATGCTGGAAGTTATGGTAAGCGTAGTGGTAGGAGCTTGTGAGCCTTTTCACTGTCTCTATTTTCTACCAAAAAGTGAGAATGAAGGGGATGTTGGAGATGTGAGGGGTCAGAAGGAATAAAACAGGGATCAGAAAAGAGGTAAGTGATGAATTCCCAACTTTGATGCCTCAAGCAACACAGAGTTCCCCCCCACCACCCTGGCCAAAATAGGAGGGCAAGTGAAAAGACTAGCAAATACTACTTTTAGCATACAGGACCCACTGAAGTTTCATGGTAATGAATTAAAAGTCAACTTGGCTGTTTTTCCCTAGCCCTTTCAGCTGAATGGGTGTAGGCACAAAGTCAGTGAAGAGTTGAGTGCGACAAAAAAAGTCAGTGAAGAGTTGAGTGCGACAAAAAAAGTCAGTGAAGAGTTGAGTGCGACAAAAGCAAGAGAAGCAGAAGAGACTAGTTATTTGCAATGAGGTGCTCATGACTGGCACTTAGTTGGAGGACAGAAGTGAAGGCATGTGGTGTCAATTGGAAAAACAGGAAGTAATGATGGGAGAATGGGATGTTTGAGATTGAGATATGGAGTAGCAGTAGGGCTGGAATACGACCAAAGGAATGAGTAGCTGAAGTGGGATTATAGGACAAGATCAGTGGAGGTGCAAAGAACTGAGACCAGAGTGTTAGCAAGATAATCTATATGGATATTTTAAAGCACCAAGATTTATGACAGATATTGTTTTAAAGCTGAGGTATGTTAGAGATGAGCATAGTCTAAAAATAGTATGAGGAAAAATGAGGACTCCCACACTGCCTCTAGGCCGGCCTAGTGCTACAGTGGGTGTGAGCGAAACCACCGCCACTACAGGTGGGAGGAGAAGCAGAATCCTCAGGAGAAACCAGGGCTCAGAGCACACCTGTGTACAGCGAACATTCAGAGATGATGTTGAGGATACATGGGATTTTTGCTAATGACTGGCTGCTAACTTCAGAGATCACAAAAGAATTTTAAGAGTTAAAAGAAGAGGGTGGACAGGGACAAAAAAGGGAGTGGAGAGTAATGGTTATTAGAGTTTAAAAGATGAGAGGTGACTTGATAGTCACACTTCTTATGGTGACTGGTATAAATAAAAGTGCATGATGAGGTTAGTTCTGGTGGTTGTGGCAGGACATGTACCCAGGGCCTCCCTCTGGTCTGCCAATGGAAATGTCTGTAGGCTTAAGTGTATGGAGGAGGGACAGTTTTACTTTTGAGTTATCAATTAGTATGAAATTATATCTGGCTTCAGGCTGTTTTCAGGGAAATCCTGAGTACCTACACTTCAAAGAATTTAAACAAGGTGATGAATGTAAAGCAATTAACACAAGACCTGATGCTAAAATAGTACCAATGATAATGCATTCCTAAGGGAAGGTTAGAATATCTCAGAGATTCTCCTCAATTTTAGCTCCAGAGCAGCAGCTCCCAAGGCTACCTGCAGTCTGCCAGGGTGCTGCTCTGACCCCTGCCATCCTTATCCATCGAACCATCAAAAGGATTTAACCATTGCCAAATGTGTATTTTTCCGGAACACAAGTCAATTGCCAACATATAAAACCAAAAATATTTTAATGCTGAGTCAATTCTTGAGGTTCAAATGATGAGACAAGGGAGTCCAAAGCCTTGTAAGCATAGAGATTAAGGCCTAGGGTCCCTTGGGCTCCACTCAGGGCACCAAATACTCCAATCCTGTTAACTTTGTTAGTCCCTCCAGGTCACTTCTACTTCATCTGTCCGATACCTGTTTAAAAAAAAAAAAAAGAAAAATTTGGTGGACAGTTATCCCTTACTCCATTCTTCTTTGCCCTCACGATTCTGGGTCCTCTTCCTGCTGGATTTTTGCCTACCTCCCATATAATGCTGTCTACCTCCTCCAAGGGGCCATTTACCTCTGTGTGATCCCAGATTCACTGAGAGGGGTCCTGTGTCCAGCCTGAAACATCTCCCACCCAGCCTGGGCTATCATGGCTCCATTGTCAATGCAGAATCTGGGAAGGAAAAGAGGTATGAAATTCATGATCTAAGGGTAGAAAATCACAGCAATTGGGGGGCGGAGGGGAGTGTGTGTGGGTGGGAGGGCCTCTACCTTTCATCTGTGGCAAAAAGCCGAGCTCCACGTTCCTGGCACATGGTCTCCATCATTTCCTGTAACCTCACATTACCTACAGAGGCAGGGGTACAATTAGCTTATTTTTAGCCATTTCTCCAGTCCAGCTACACACCTCATGTGCACTGACTTAGGAAAATGAAGTAGGTGCAAGGACTGGGAAACACAGGACAGAAACAAAATAAGTAATTTCCCCAAACCCTTAAGAGATTTAGAGTATCAGGAGCAAGAAGCACATGCCCCAAAATACAAAAGAGAAGGCCAGTCCAATGATACATACACCCTACACCTCCCACAATGAGGGCCTCCTGGGAGCCACAATGTGCCATGGCCCGCTCTGTGATCTCGACCAGCATTGCAAACACAGTTTCCTGCGGGGGGGCAGATAAGTTGAAAACGTCAGAGGCGATCCCAGTTTAGTTCTGTCAGCTCCACCTTTCTATCCCAGCTCTTCACTTCATTACCTGCAGAGAGAAGCACAGATCCTCCGGAGTACACTCTCCAGTGGCCAGCATCCGGTGGGCGACATCCTGTAGTTACAGGGGCAAACAGATAAAACAGTGAACTGTGGTCTGGGGATGACACGTGAGCAAAAAACTAACACACTTGGAGGATCACTGCATTTTACCACAATTCACCCATACCAGTATATCTTGCTCTTCACTGGCACTGAGCTATACATATAAAACCAGCAGCCTTCTTTCAAGATTCAGTAATCATGAATGCCTGCCCTCTCACTTTCTGCCCCCTACCCTGGTAAATTTTTCTCCAGACTTATCCCCATCTGACCCTTTTTATTTTTTTCCCATTTCTTTGTCTGTTTCTTTTTCTGTCTCCCTCCCTCCTCCCATGCCCCATGAAACTCATGCTCCAAGTAGGCAGATTTTTGTTTTGCTCCATCTAGTATCACTATTACCTTGAACAGCACTTGGTACACAAAAGATGTTCAATAAGTATTTGCTAGATGAATTTATTCAGCATCTAACATAGGCTAGTACTATGCTATACGCAGAAAATACACTGAGCAAAACTCGCACACTTCACTAAAAAGCATGAAAAGTGCCCATCTCCTCACCTCCCCACACTCACCTCAATAAAAGACAAGATCCCAGAGAATGAGACGTCCATCCCCTTTACAGTGTATGGCAGCTCAACTAGCTTCTTGCCTCTATGTGGGAGTGAGTATATGAGGCACTAAGCCTGTAGTCAGCTGGCTGCTCACCCTCCAAAGCCCTCCCAAAGCTCATTAATACATACACAGGGAAATCCTTGGCACCCCACCAGTCAGCCTCCTTCCGTCTTATTCCCCTTACCGCTTTGCCATTTGCTCAATGTTGTAGCCTGGACTTGGGTCATTGGAAATCTAGCAGAAGGAAAAACAGGATGAAGGTGGGTATCTATGAAGCAAAAGAAGCTAATTTATCTTCCCTTTCCTTTTCCATGGCTCTCCCAAAATTCATTCACAACTTATATTCTCTGTATCCTCAATGACTTACCTTCAGCACTCGAGCAAAACGATCCAGACAATTACCCACAGCAATATCGATGGTTTCCCCAAAGATGCGGTAACGATGTTCTGAATACGCAATCACCTAAGGGTGATGAGGATGTCCATGAAACCTCAAGTCTGTAAAGAGGAGCATTTGGCTTGGGGAAGAACATAGCAGAGGATCAACGTGGTCACTAGAACTTCAATAAGCAACGGAAATAAAGTACTTTCCCAAACCCTCAATAGGTACTTTTAAATAGCGCTTCCCTGAGAAGTCTATATACACCCTAAGGATTCCGAGAGTAGATTTCTAGTCTAAAGATGGTAACCTAGGTCAGGGGAGAAGTAAATTATCATTTTGGATACATTTTTCTAGCTTGGAGGTTGCTGATATTCCTTCAAAAGCAGTCAAGACAATGTGGACTAGGGAAAGCTTTCCTTCTTGGAGGCAGGGAACCAGACTTCTTCAAGATTATCCTACGAGGGTGGTAGTATTTGGAAACCACTAAGGTAGAGTTAAGAAAAAAAAAAAAAAACTCAAAAATCCCAGGGAACTCCCTGAACCTGGTAGCAGACGCATTCAGTCCCTGGCAGGAGAACTAAGATCCCACAAGCCACTTGGTGCAGCAATAACAACAACAAAAACAAAACCCCAAAATTCCATACTGGGTCAGACTAATTGCTCATCCAGCTCAGCACTGGCAACCAACTTCTGTCCACTCTTCATATGTGACCAACTTCTAGCACAGAGAGTATTTATCAGCCATTGATACATAAGCTCCAGACTTCTGACAGTACTTCCAAAGGATCCCCAAGTCCCTTTCCCTTTCTGGTGCTGCTAGGGATTTTCTTCCATTCTGATGTAGCCCTTACTCTACTGATAAAAGGCTGGAAACAAAACCATAAAGAAAAATTCTGCCTTTCTACTTCTGTCATCTGCTCTTCCCCAGTCAATCATCTTGTTTTTCACACCTAACCAGGCTTCAAAGGGAAAGAGGAAAAGAGAAACTTCCATCACTGCTCATCTCAAGTAAATCTTGTAAGCTTCCACTGTTACTTTCCACACCCCAAGTTCCTAACCTTGTATAATAAATATCCTTCAGGCCTCAACCAATTACTTGTTCTCTACCCATTAAAGTTCCCACATCATTTTCATAGAAATGTGTCCTTTATCTTTAATAACTATTTCACAAAATGAACTTTTAGAATATAATCCTTTCAGGAGAGAGGAATCAGTCTGGACAATAATCCCATCAGGTGTTAGGTGGAAAAGGAGGGCTAGAGTTCTCCAATCTCAACTTAAAAAGATCTTGTAAGGTATCCAAAGAACTCTGGCTTCATCTATAAATTTAAAACCTCTTCCGCCATTCATAAAATGTTTTTTAATTACTTACATTTTCACTCTTAAAAAAAAAAAGAAAAAAAGCTATATATTTATCACCAGTAACTAAAACAAAACAAATGTTGTAAAGAAACAAATGAGATAGTACCCTTTATTTTTTTCCTTTTTTAAAAAAAATTTTTCTGCCTGCACCTTGAGGCATGTAGGATCTCAGTCCCCTGACAAGGGATAGAACCCATGCCTTGAACCCATGCATTGAAAGCAGAGTCTTAACCACTGGACTGCCAAGTGCCCCTTAGTTTTAATCGCTAACATTCATAGGAAAAATAAGCTTCAAAATAATGAAAATAAAAATCCTTATTTTAAATACTTCAATCCTTACTATTCTTTCCTTCTCTAGGCTGGAAATTCCTCATCTCTATAGCCACATATAAAGATTATCCAATGTTCCAGTGTATCACATATTAGCTTCAGATGAGCCCAGTTTTCCTACCACTCAGGCAGAAAGTAAAAGTTGCTAGTACAGTGCCTCAGAAATTAAGAAGGAATGGTGGAACTTTTCTGCTGTAGTCCTGAATGGCTTCTGTCAAAATGGGCAAGTTCATGAAACCTGGGAGGTGGTGATGCCCCTGGCCAGTCATCATGAAGAATACCTATGATCTTGCTACCTTGCTAGCAAGGTACAAAGTGAAAGCTACCACGGGCAAGAAGCAAATTGCCAGGAGGTCAGAGAGCAAGTCTTTTGTGAAAGTTTGTAACTTGAAGTATATCACTTCAAGCCCACAAGGTACTCTGTAGGTATCCCCTTGGAAGAAACTATTGCTAATGAGAATGTCTTCAGAGACCCTGCTCTTAAATGTGTGGCCCAACAAGAGGTCAAGGTCAAGTTTGAGGAAAGATACAAAACCAGCAAGAACAAATGGTTCTTCCAGAAGCTGTGGTTTTAAATCTGTTTTGTTTCAGTTATTAAAAATACCCAAAAATCTATGAAGGGAAAAAAAAAAAAGAATGGTGAAGAATTCTAAATACCTGTGTATTTCCTCCACTGACATACAGCACAGTTGGGTTGGTGGCTCCAGTGATGAGGCGGCCCATTTCAATGTGACCTATACAGTGGTTAACACCCAGCAATGGCTTATTCCATAACTGGGCCACAGTACGGGCCACAACAGCCACAGAAACCAGTGGGGCACCCATGCCAGGACCTATGGGGACAGAATGGGGCTTAGAATCCTATAGAGATTGAGAAAAACAGAGTTGAGGGAAGTGGGGGATGTGAAGGTACAGCGGATATAGTGGTGGTATCAAAGGTGAGCTGCAGGCTATTTTGACCTAGCTGGGTTCCAGGTGTTCCCACTGTTCCAGGTGGTTCCACTGTTGCCCACACTTCTAGCTATACCTTTGGTGTATGCGATGCAATCAATATCCTCAGAGGTTAATCCAGCCTCTGTTAGTGCCTCTTGCAGCAGGTCCAGGATAACAGCTCGGTGGTGCCTGGCCGTATCACCCGGAAGGAATCCTAGGAGGCAGACACAAGTCAGAGATCCTAAGAATTTTCCTACAGAAAGGCACCTAGAAGTCAAAACAGACATTTGAGTAGGGTAGGAAGAGTCCCTTCCCTTTTCCTCAAACATCCTGTCTTCAGATATAGTTTTTTCAGCCTGTTCAGCTAAGCTAAACAGCTCTCAGAAATGCCCTTCTTCATACCCAACTTCTACTCAGGACTCAATGATACCTATCTCATACTTTTTGGTGATGTCCTGGAGTGCTGCGATTCATGGGGTCGCAAAGAGTCAGACACGACTGAGCGACTGAACTGAATTGATCTGTGACTCTACAAACACTGTGCATGGTAACATCATTGAAATTAACACACTATATGTAACATGTAACAATTAGAGCATTATAGTTAATCGGTACTTTTCCCAGCTTAACCATGAGCATCTCAAAGCACTACCTGTTTTATCTTTACACTCTTGGTGCCAAATGCCAGGAAGCTTGAGTGCTAAACATATATATCCATTTCTAACAAGTAACCTGTTACATCATCACCTGTTCAGGGACGCTTTTCAGGTATACACAAGCCTGCTGCCCTCTCCTATGGAAGGAGGTGTTTGGGGGGAAGGTAGGAAAGACACAATGCTGCTGCTGCTGCTAAGTCGCTTCAGTTGTGTCCAACTCTGTGCGACCCCACAGACGGCAGCCACCAGGCTCCCCTGTCCCTGCGATTCTCCAGGCAAGAACACTGGAGTGGGTTGCCATTTCCTTCTCCAATACATGAAAGTGAAAACTGAAAGTGAAGTCGCTCAGTCGTGTCCGACTCTTACACAATAGAACTTAGAAATAACATTTATGGAAAGTGGTCAATGTGTCTGGTACTTTAACTCTCCAGACCGAATGACGCAGGTATTATCATTCCCATTTTAAGAACAAGGTACAGAAGTCCAAAAACAACTACCGAATACTGCAAGGGAAGCCGATAATTAGCACATAAAAGGTGCTTCAGTATAGGCTGAACAACTCAGAAGATACAGTTCCAAGTGCCTATAACTCTTCTACCCATCAGCCTCGGGATAATGTGTGTGCATGCTTAGTCTTGTCCCAACTCTGCGACCCCATGGACTGTAGTCCGCTAGACTCCTCCGTCCATAGCATTCTCCAGGCAAGAATATTGGGAGTGGGTTGCCATTCCATTCCCCAGAGGATCTCGACCCACGGATCGAACTCAAGTCTCCTGTACTGCAGGCAGATTCTTTACCACTGAGCCACCTGGGAAGCCCTTTTACCGTTACATAATCTCAGAGAGTAGGATCAAAAATTAGGAGGCACAATGCGCACTCTTCACCAACGTTTAGAAAGATGGCAGGGGACGCTGTGCGGAAAAGTGCGCCACGAGTTACAAATCCCCAAGTCCTCACCTGTGCCGGGAGGCGTGACGTAAGTCCGCCGCGGGTTCGCCAGTACTTTGCCATCCCGTACCACTCCCACGCCAATCTTGTTGGCGCTGCCTTCAAAACCCAGCACCGCCGGCATGGCTCCGAGCTAGCACTGGAGCCAAGGAGCCCTCACCAGTCCGCGCTGGGACGCAGACTCCGGGTTGCCGAGTAGGAGGATGAGCCAGTGGGTGCTAAGCAGCCGCGCCAACCAGAACAACAGCTACCAAAAAATTCCCATAGGTAGCGCGCCGACGCCGGTCCCAACCTCTATCGTTACGACGACCCATCAAGACCCCTTCGAGGGCCTGTTCGCTTAACTGCCGGGAACGCTGAGCCGGCGTCTGCTCCTTAAATTCCTATCCGTTCCTCTGCTTCTCTCCCATGGTCCAGCCCAGCCTTTCCCCTGATTTCGTTCTCTCTTACACAGCTTTAGGATCTCTAGTCAGGGTGGCAGAAAGAGTTGTGAATCTGGCATATTGATAAACAGCCCAAGAATGGAGGTTGGGACCTTCAATGTCCCGGAGTTCACGAGAAGGGCGGGAAGCTTTCGGTCACGTGGTACAACTAGACCAATGACCCGTATTCCTCCGCCCCTGGAAGAGCATCTCAGATCATGTGACCACGCAACTTACCCACGTGGGGCACAGCGTGCTCCATTCTTTGTGCTGGGTTAAGGAGGAGGCATACAGGGGCCGCAGCAGGTCAGCTAAAGGGTAAGTGTTGTTTTGCCCATCTTAGCAGCTTCTCTGGACGTCTGATCCGCAAGGCCAGGTCGGGACTCTCAATTCAGTCCCTCGTTTGGCCGGAGGGCGGATCTCGCGAGAAGTGTGTAAGACGACGATGAAATGATCTAGTCTCGGGGGTGAGGGGCTGAAAGGCTGATGGTGCACAGAGGCGGGGAAAGAATTCAGAGATAATGCAGTTTGAAAGGCGGTACTTGGTACGTGGGCGTCGAGGGTGGAGTCTTCTGCTCTAGCTGGTTTCACGGCTTCTTTGCACTTGTAGGCAGCGCGATCAAAATACTGCTTCAGTGGGCGAAGTGGAACTGGTGCAGAAGGGCATACATTACAGTGATGCCGAAACGTGGGAAAAAGGGAGCGGTGGTCGAAGACGCGGAAGAGCCCAAGACTGGTAAGAGAATGAAATGGGCCCCTCTCCCTAGAGGCAGCGATAGGGATGTCTATAATTATCTAGCTGAACGGGAAGTACGGACCGTTGAACGGAAAGTCCAGACCGCCACCGACAGTATTCTTATTTGTGAAGAAGTCGCGGCAGCTGCTGGCTTAGTGGGTCTATAGTTAACTCTGAATCAAAGTTGGATACCGCCAACTTATATCCCATGATGTATTACTTATTTTATAGAGCCAGAGGCGAAGAAGAGTAAGGCAGGAGCGAAAAAGAACGAAAAAGAGGCAGTAGGAGAGGGCGCAGTTCTGTATGAAGACCCCCCAGATCAGAAAACCTCACCCAGTGGCAAATCAGCCACACTCAAGATCTGCTCGTGGAATGTGGATGGGCTTCGAGCCTGGATTAAGAAGAAAGGTTTAGATGTGAGTGGAATTAAGGGGGTGCAGAGGCTGATCTTGGGGTTTAATCATCTTTTTCCATCTTAGTCCCCAGCATGATAGTTTTCTTGTGGGAAAGGTACTAGGTTTTCACCAAAAAAAACCCTTGTTATTTTTCAAATGCCATTTCAACAGTTCTACTGCCATTTTCTTATTTATAATGTCCTCATCTCTTCCCTGGCATGTTGGGAAAACCTCCTTACTGGACTTGCTCCATTTTATTTCTTGCATAGCCAACATTTAAATAACTACTGCTTAAAAATCTTAGCTGGCTATCCAGGGCCTTTCAGGGAAAAAAACAAGAATTCCTCAGTGTTGCATGTAACACTCTTCTTGCCTCTTTGCCCTTCATTTATAAGTTTTAATATTATGCTGCTAGACGTTATTTCTGCAGAGACTGTGTCTCATCTGTATATTTCTAGTATTTCGCATATAGATTTTTCAGTAAATGGCTGCTGAATTGATAATACTTTTTCTACATTTAATTTCACTTACAGTGGGTAAAGGAAGAAGCCCCAGACATCCTGTGCCTCCAAGAGACCAAATGTTCAGAGAACAAACTACCAGTTGAACTTCAAGAACTGTCTGGATTGTCCCATCAGTACTGGTCAGCTCCTTCAGACAAGGAAGGGTACAGTGGTGTGGGCCTCCTCTCCCGCCAGTGCCCACTCAAAGTCTCTTATGGCATTGGTGAGACCCTATTGATTTTCTAAAGCCCAGTGCCTCCAAACTCATTACTGGTATCCCAGTCCAGCCCCAATTCTTGATTCTTTTATTCTCTCCTTTCCCTTTTCTTAAAACTTCTTTTTGCTAATTGTTCCATCATTTCTGTAGGTGAGGAAGAACATGATCAGGAAGGCCGAGTGATTGTGGCTGAATATGACGCATTTGTGCTGGTGACAGCCTATGTGCCTAATGCAGGCCGAGGTCTGGTGCGCCTGGAGTATCGCCAGCGCTGGGATGAAGCTTTTCGCAAATTCCTGAAGGGTTTGGCATCCCGCAAGCCCCTTGTGCTATGTGGGGACCTCAATGTGGCTCATGAAGAAATTGACCTTCGCAACCCGAAGGGAAATAAAAAGAATGCTGGCTTCACTCCACAAGAGCGGCAGGGCTTCGGGGAATTGCTGCAGGCTGTGCCACTCACTGACAGTTTCCGGCATCTCTACCCCAACACCGCCTATGCCTACACCTTCTGGACCTATATGATGAATGCGCGATCCAAAAACGTTGGTTGGCGCCTTGATTATTTTTTGTTATCTCAGTCTCTGTTGCCTGCATTGTGTGACAGTAAAATCCGTTCCAAGGCTCTGGGCAGTGACCACTGTCCCATTACCCTATACCTAGCTCTGTGACACCTCTTCCAAATCACATTGAGCCTGGGAAATAAGCCCACCAAGCTAGCTTTAAAATTCTTAACCCCCAAACTTCTTTAATAACTGCTATCTAGAGACATCTGCATTGTATTTCCCTTCTAAACTATGAATCCTTTAACCAGGTTTCTAATAATAGATGTAAGTTCTCAAGAAGGGTGTTTGTGTAGGGGTAGTGCTTTTTTCTTTTTCTTTTTTTACATTAATCAAAAGCTACTGATACTTCCTTTGAACTGTCCCTGTGAAAATAAAGAGCCATAGTTTCAGCTTTGGTGGTGGTGTATTCTATCCCTTCATGGGGCTACAAATTCCCCTCATCCTTTCATACACACAGATTAACAACTGGAAAAGAATAGAGTCATGACCTTATTTATTTACAAGCACAGGATGACTCCCTAACCTCTCCCATGACAGAGCAACCCTATCCAGCCCAGTTAAATAACCGCAACTGGGGCGTAAGGTTGAAAAGGAGGAATTATGGGAAATACAGGACTAGGGGACCATACCCCACATTAAATAGTTATATACATCAGTTCCTGTGGTTCTGTACAGAGCAGCGGCTGACCCCACCCCCACAGGACACAGAATGGGGGGAGAGGAGACTGAGGGTGCTGAGACCAGAGCCAGCCCCTGGTGAAGTGCAATAGCAGCAGCAAGGTCCTAATGGTGCACAAGAGGGAGGGAGACCCCCCAGGGCTACCCACCCCAACCCTGCCCTGGAATGTGTAAGGGACAGGAATGGCTCTCAGGGAGCATATAGGAAGGACAAGGCTAGAACTGTCTTTTTGGACCCAGGTTTAGGGGCAACTTCTCACCTACTTCACCCTAAACACAGCAACTGTTGGAGGAAAGCAGGTGGCCAGCAGTGGTCTTACCTATCCCTCCAAACCTAGGTGAGGGCCTGGTTCCTTCCTACCTCTCCCCAGGGAAAAGGAAGGCAGCTGCTTGGCTCCCCTTATGGAAGCCCAGGGAGCCTTTTACCACGGCTCCCTTTATAGTGTCACTGTCCCCACCAGGGAGGGGCCAGGCACAGTCTGTGGGTCGTCGTGGGGCTCAGGAGAAGTTCTGGACAGGGTGGCTGACCTTCATACAGGCCCAATAGAGAGCCCGGCCCAAACACAGCACTGCCAACAGGATGACAAATGCCCAGGCTGCATAGATGCCTCCATATCGTCGTGCATGCTTCCATGTGCCAAACTGAAGATGAAGAAGAACAATGGGGTTACTGTTGATCTCTCACCACTTTCCAGGAAACCTAGTAACAGTAACAAACAACTCAAGCTTCAGTTTCTGTCCCCTATCCACATGTGGCCACCTTCAGAGACCTTTTAAAAGGCCCAGTTGTCAAACTCCCTTCTGCTAGGCAGGAAGATAGTCAAACAATCCCAGACACCTGTCAGTTTTTCTTCATGTCTGACAACTTCCTATTAGCAACTGAATCTAAGCCACTTCTTTGTTCTATCTGCCACATAAAGAAGATAGCTGTTTTTACTCTGATAGTAATATTGAAGACTTTATTAGTCTTCAAATTTAGGTCATCTTGTTTGTTGAAACAACACAAACAACCTCTCCCCTCTCCCCCCCTCTCCCAGTTTCACTTCTTTTTAGGATAGCTATTTCCCCAATCTTAGCCTTAGAAGATGAGGCTGCAGAATGAAAGGGGCTGGATCAAGGTCTACTCACAGCAAGGCCAGTGGCAGTGACTGCCAAGAGTAAGCCAAGCAAGAAGCAGCAGATGCATCTCTTTCGCGGATATCTGCGCCCAATAGATGACCTGTGGGGAGGCAAACAGAAATGGATACTTGGAATGGCCTTGTAGATTTTACTCTATTCATTACCCAGCTCAAGGATGCTGCTCCCTAATCACTCACACTTTCCTGCAGTGTGGGCAACGGGCCAAGGTTCGGTCTGTGAACTCTGTCCACTATGGAGAAAGGAAAGGGAGAAACCAATTAATAGTAGAAGCAGGGTCATTTTCAATGAGAGCCTGGGGCAGTGGGAGATGGGGAAATGGTTCCTTATAGAACAGACCTTTTCAGGATTCATTATCATAACTCAGAAATACATTCATGACGACATTTCCACTCCTGCCCCTCCCTACCCTCAGCCTCCTAATACTTCTGCTCACCAGAAAAGTATTCTTGCAATGTCCACAGATGACCCTGACACCCACAGGTTGTGGTTCTGGACTCAAAGGTCCTGGATGCACAGGCCCCAGGTTGATGATTCTTTTGCTGTATAGAAGAAAACGACTATGTTTAGAAAGTTTTTAATCCTAAGGATCCCTACATTATTCCTCCCTCACATCCCCTACTCCCTGCCTTTAGAAGTCCCTCTGCTTCTCTGCACTGCCAGCCCTACCCCAGAGAATACTTGTGGGAAGAGCACGGCTTAAACTTAAGGTCTCTACTGTCCCTTTTACCTCAGGATAATTCACCCAGTCTCTGAGACTATCCATCTTCCTAAAGATGGAGTAGTCTTTTATCCTCATCTTTTTACTGAGATGAAAAAGATGGCTATAATGTTCTAGAGACACAGCAGCCCTTAGCTTTTTCTCCTTCTAAATAAACACCAGGCTCCCTCACCTTTACATTCTCTGTAAACATTCATCCTTAGGCTTTCCAATTTTCCCCACTAATGCCCTTCCCCAAGTTATTCCTCCTCACCAGTAGGGCCGAGGGCAGGCAATCCGCTGGGAAGTCACTTTGCAGATAAGGAGACAGTTGCAGGGACATCGAACATATTTTTTCCCTGGGGGTGCATTCTTGATTGGCTAGAGAATAATGGGGACATCAGTAAGCAAATCTCTAATCCCAATCCCTGTTCTTCCAAAAACACCTTCTGAGAAGAGATCAGAGAGACAAAATCTTAGCCAGGACAGAGAAATGAAAGGCATATAACATGAGATTTACAAACTAAAACTAAGCTTAAGTATAAAGATAGGTATGAAGATGAGGGATGGTAAATATTAGCCTGGTGAGTGGCTTCTGGGGAAATGGTGTGTGAGACTCCTGGAACTGAAACCTGGGTTTCAGGAAAGGCCCTTGGCCAATGCCTGAAGGTCCGGGTCTAGAATCAAGGGATCAGAAAGAGGATCCAGAAAACAGGGCCCGTTTCATAGGTTTGTATAACTCACAGTGGCTTCATTGCAGACGCCACATTTGACTACATGCTGATGCATCTTGCCTTCCACGTTGATGAGAGACTGGCAGACTCGGCAGGTGATCATGGGAGCACTCCCACTGTCCGGGCTGGTCAGGGGTGAATAGGGGGGTGGGTCTTCCCCAGGCAACACTGCTGGGTGTCCCTCGGGGAACGGGGGAAATGCTGGAGAGGAAGGTAAAAAGGGCTGGCATTACTTGCAGACACCCCCACTGATGCTACACGGAGTAAGGCAACTGTTTCTGGTCCTCAACCCTTCTGACAAGCTCAGCGTGATTGTTATGATCAGTGCTTCCATCAGATTCCTCAGAGCTCCCTTCTGCTCCCAAGCTGAGGTCGCGATTGCAGAGGGAAGGAAGCCTCACCCAGTCACAGGTGCAACAGCCCTGCACCTGGCGCTTGGGCCCCGCCTCCGCCCTCGGCCCCGCCCCCTCCGCCTGTCAGAGTACCCCTGGGAACACCTCGGACCCCGCCCCGGCTTACCCTGGGGCGGGGCATGTTTACCGGCTCCGTACGGTGGTGCGGAGGGGGTCAGGCCTCCCCCGGGCCCAGCCCCACTCCCGCCTGGCCCCACTAATCCGTTTCCACCGGCACCACCGTCGATGGGCTCGGAGAGCAGGGGGGATCGCTCTCCATCTGCCGCCATGGCCGCCGCCACCACCGCCTCCCGCTTCGGCCAAAGATACGGCTCTTCTCGCCTCTGCCGTCACCGCAGCCACCGCCGCCGCCGCCGCTACCGGGTCCCCAGGGCGCCTGCGCGCCGCGCGCCCAGCTCGCCCCGCAACCAGTGGCCTGCCCCGCCCCGTTCCGCCCCGCAGCACGTGATAGGCTATCCCCGCCCCGCCGTGCTGTTATTCGCAGAGACAGAGCAATTTCTGGTCCTGTGAAGGCAGCTCTTGTTTTCCATTGGGAAGCTTGGCGCCAACGTCAACTGTCACATGACTTTCAGGACGCCGCTGGGCCTGCAAAAACTGCACGTGACGAGAAGTTCTTCGAACCATTGGAAGTGTGGCCCATCGCGCTACCTCCAGACCAGGAGGTGGGGCAGGGCTGCTTCAGCTCACTGGTCACGTGTTTCAGGAAACCGCCAGTAATCTGTCCTTAGCCCAGAGCCGGCGCATAATCATTGCTCTTCACCGGCCCGAAGTCACCACTAAAAGACTTTTCTACTCTTTGCGGTTATAGTTGGCCTCTCATTGGTTGGAGGCTTCCCTTCCCTGGGCCTGCGATCCTTAGGGCGCAACTTTATTGGCCCGAACTTAGCCCCAGAACCTGGGGGCGTGGCTCAAAGAGAGGCAGTAAACGAGGAAGTTAGGGCTGTTCTGACCACGGAGAGTAGAAAGGAAAGGCATCAGTTAGCCACTCAACTCAAAGGAATACCTCTGAAAAGTCAGAGTGAAAATATGCCAGGAAGAAATGGATTAAAACGTTAAGATGTTTACCTAGTCTTCCTCGCTGAAGTCACCTCTGGAACAGTATACAAGACCGGCTTCTCCAGAAAGCTGCCTTGCAGAATCCACCCTCCTAGCATCTCCGGTTAAATTCTGAAATTTTCTTTACGTGAGTCTGTTTCTGTCACTACAGGGGTGTCTCATCGTTTTACTCTGTTTTCTGGCCCCCAGTTGTAAACATATGCGTGATAAGAGTGTTTTGACTGAGTTAACCAATCAAGTCCAAGGATATTTTTGTTCGTGTTTGGCATAGAGACAGCCTTTAGACTTGTCTCAACTTCACCACCAGCCATGAGACTGCTAATAGAGTTTATTCTAACAAGTATAGGAAAAGATCTTAGGCAGCTCCTGTGTTTAAACATACAGCCAATCCACCTAGCCATTCTCCTGTTCATCCATAGTCATCCAACCGTCCATCCATCCTCTACTTGCATAGCAAATAAGACTACTTTTCGAATCTATCAAGGTGATCCATTTCTGTCTCGGTTCAGACAGAAATGAAATGTGTAGAGTTCCCTCCTGTGGCTTAAAGGAACTTTTTGTTTCAGCCTTGTTGAGGATTCAAGCTTCTACCTGTTCTGGGTAGAGCAAGTACAGGTGGACAAAGTTATTATGCAATGATTTAGAAGGATTTCCTTAGTCATATGAATGCAGGGTGAGTAGACTGTTTCTCTGGAATTGATGATGGATGATAGGGTAAATGGCATCCCACTCCAGCACTCCTGCCTGGAAAATCCCATGGACGGGAGAGCCTGGTGGGTTGCAGTCCATGGGTCGCTGAGGGTCGGACGAGACAGAGCGACCTCACTTTCACTTTTCACTTTCATGCGTTGGAGAAGGAAATGGCAACCCACTCCAGTGTTCTTGCCTGGAGAATCCCAGGGACGGGGAGCCTTGTGGGCTGCCGTCTATGGGGTCGCATAGAGTCGGACACGACTGAAGCGACTTAGCAGCAGCAGCAGCAGCAGATAGAGTAAAAGTGAGTCACCTTAAAGAGATCTTTGTTTCACAGTGTAACTAATTGCCTTTAGTTGTGCAAGTGCAGGAATGGAAAGACCTCATTGTCATAAAAGGGAGTACCCAGAGATCAAAGGAAGTTGGTTCCAGCTCATACTCTTGGGAAATATCTGACTGCTCTGAATAGGAATATTTTAGCAGGTCTATTAATTGTAGGGGCTCCGTGACTGAGAATAATTCTGAATGGTTGCCTTTCCCTGAAGAAACCCTCAGGTGAGGGTTTTACCTTACCCTTTCCAAGAAACCAAAGCAGAATCCTAAGGGTCTCTCCATAACCTCTAAACCCAACCTTTGCAGACCAGCTTTCTTCTCCAGCCTCATGTGATTGTTACAAGAATCCGAACCACACTTCAGTTTCCCCCATTTCATAACCCAAAGTGTGACTGTCTTAAATGGATGAAGCAACAAGAAATTGAAAAACACAACTCTGAGGACCATGACTGGTTTAGCTAGAAGCCTCTCTATTGAGCCTAACATTGAGGAAAGTGCAGCCTGCCCCAAATACTTAATAATAAGAACAACTGCTGCTTTTCTAGCACTTGTAGCTGCTAAAGGAGCTGGAGACTTCACCTGAATTCTGATTTTTAGACACAGCTTTCCCAGGCCAGGTAGGTCCCACAGACAATTCAGAACTAAAGAACCTCTGAATACAAAATGGAGAGGGGGTTGTAGCTCCACAGGGGAACAGGCCAGTCTGCTGTTCTTTCTCTTGTTTCTGGGCATACAGATGCTCAAATGTTTGCTCTAGAGTGTAGTAGGGTTCATTACTTGCACCATGGTTACACATCATTCCACAGCCTGTTCTTTTGTGACTCTTCTCACCCTCACCAAAGCCATATTGGATGTTCATTTCATCTAGTTTTATAAAAATGTGGGAGAGTTGGAGAATTGGATACAGTACCAAGGATCCTAGAGGATGGTTGAGTAAAATAGCTTTTTGGGTTTTTTTAGTAATTTGGCCTCTTGGTGCTGTTTTCATCATAGGTTAAATATAGAAATATGTGCTCGACGAGTAAATGAAGAGGTAAGTGTTAACCAGTAGGAAGAATATTCTTTCTGACTGATATGTGAGTCACTGAAGGAGAGGTATGATGCAATAATCCTTGTGTGTTTCCTGTTACAGAGCTCTTTTAATGCTAGACTATCCTTTACCCATATAGGTGTGAGAGAGGGTGAAGGGAAGTACAGTGACTCTCTAAGTGCTCTCATTTGAAAGTGCCTTGTAATAAATTCCTTTGGGACCTGATTTCCAAGACTTCCTTGGAAGGAACCATTATGTACTTGGCAAATGGACTCATCACCGACTACATACGGTTCTAGGCATAGTACTTTAGAAGAAATCTAAGATAAGTTAATTGTCTCACCTGAGTGACATTACAACCTGGCAGTGGTCAGAAGTGACATATCCAGAAAGCAAGGTAATTTTTGAGAAGGACCCTAAAAGAAGTAGGAAAAATTCCTATCAGTGTGAAGGAGAGGAATCCCTCTTCTGGTCTTCCATTATCTCTTGCTGCATAATAAGTAGCACTCAAACAAAATGATAGGTTTTTTTCCTCATGATTCTTCGGGTTGGCTGAACAGTTCTTTCACTGGTCTCACCTGGGCTCCTTCATGAAAATAACTGAATGGTCCAAGATGGACTCTTCACATGTCTGGCAATTGTATATACTGGTTCAGCTAGCTTCTTTATAGCAGGTGGAACTTAGGGTGATGGTCCAACAGGGTGAGAGGAGAAGCTGCAAGACATTTTTAGGCCTAGGCTGAATCCCAGGGACAGAGGAGCCTAGTGGGCTGCCGTCTGTGGGGTCGCACAGAGTCGGACACGACTGAAGCGACTTAGCGGCAGCAGCGGCAGCAGCAGCACTGGTGTAACTTCATTCCTACCTCATTCTAGGTCATAGCAAGTCATTAGGCCTGCCCAGGTTCAAGGTGTGGGGAAAAGGACTTCAATTCTCTCTCTCTTTTTTTTTTTTTCTTTAGGACTTCAGTTCTTGATGGGAGGAGCTGCAAAATGTTATGGCCATATTTTTCAGCCTATTATAAATGGTAGAATTTCAGCAAGCAATACATCTATACACATTTGTTATGTATCTAGTCTGTGAAAAACACTCCTTAAGAAACTTAAACTCTGGGTAGGGAGGAATAACAATGTGAAAATTCATAGTATAAAATATCAACACTAGGGAATGTCCTAGTAGTCTAGTGGTTAGGACTCCATGCTTTCAGTGCCAAAGGCCTGGGTTCAATCCCTTGTAGGGGAACTAAGATCACACAAGCCATGTGATGTAACCAAAAGAAGAAGAGAGAGAATAAAATAAAATATTAACACAGGTAATGTTTTATTACATGGGAAAAAGTATCAATTCTAGATATCTAGAATTTCTAAATATCTAGAAATTCATGGTGCAACACATGCTTCATAGGATATGAATTAAACAGTCTACAAATTCAAGGAAAGAGGAAATCACTTCTATCCAGAGCAGCCAAAGAAAACTTTAAAAACATAAAGGATTATTATATTATTGTGCATTGATAACTTGGATTTGAGCTCTGCCTGAGCTTCCCTGGTGGCTCAGACGGTAAAGCATCTGCCTACAATGCAGGAGACCCAGGTTCAATCCCTGGGTCGGGACGATCTCCGGGAGAAGGAAATGGCAACCCACTCCAGTATTCTTGCCTGGAATATCCCATGGATGGAGGAGCCTGGTAGGCTATAGTCCATGGGGTCGAAAAGAGTCGAACATGACTGAGCGACTTCACTTGCGTGGGTCAGTAGGCAGAGTGATGCAAAAAGTAGTGATAATATTTGCTCACAGCTAATAAAGCAGTTTTATATTCATTTGATTTCAAAACCCACTGTAAGTTGGGCAAGGAAGGCAAGATTGTTTTTATTTTGCAGTCTGAAAACTGAGGCTCTGTAAGCTAGAGTCACTTAAGCTAAGACAAAGATTGAAATAAGATTAAAAGTCTAACTCTCCTTAAAAACGAGACCACTCCACAATCAGGTCTGAACACAGTCAAAACATGAACATTCTCCAAGCCAAAAATCCCCAGTAGCCCACCCTCCAGCAAATATGAATGACTGCTACTTCTTTACTTATTAGAGCTTTAGCCTCTGTTGTAGTCTTCTCTGCTTCTAGATAAAATGGATTAGATACCCAATTATAGAATTGCCCTAATTCCTAACAGCACCCAATCCAGAGCAAAATCCCATTTCTTTAAATCCTTTCAAAATTTCTTAACAAAAGCCTAATTTTATAACAAATCCTTTCTGCTAAGTCACTTCAGTGTCTGACCCTGTGCGACCCCATAGACGGCAGCCCACCAGGCTCCCCGTCCCTGGGATTCTCCAGGCAAGAGTACTGGAGTGGGATGCCACTTCCTTCTCCAATGCATGAAAGTGAAAAATGAAAGTGAAGTCGCTCAGTCGTGTCCAACTCTTAGCGACCCCATGGATTGCAGCCCACCAGGCTCCTCCGCCCATGGGATTTTCCAGGCAAGAGTACTGGAGTGGGGTGCCATTGCCTTCTCCAAAATCCTTTCTAGCACCCTCTTACTGACAGTACCTCAGTTCTTCATGGTTTGTGCTTTCTCTCACTGCATGAAGTAGTAAAACAATTTTTTTTTTTTTTAAATCCAGGTCTTCTGATTTATGGTTTAATGCTTTTGCACTCACATCATCTACTAGGCAGGTGGAAAAGGGCAAAAATTCAGGGGTGGCAGAGTGCATGGTATCTGGGATGGACCCCTTTTTATGCTCAATGCCTAGCCCATATAAGTTATTTAATAAATGACACTTAAATGATTTAATTACCTTAAGCTGTATCTTGAAGGTAAATTTCTTTTTTTTTTTAATTAAAATAGAGTTTATTAGCTTTTCTTTTAATATAAACATGAGGAAGAAAAACCACATAAGTTGTAGCATTCTTTTCAAAATAAAACTGCAATCAATACTTGAATCTCCAAGCTCCATAAACAATATTTTTTGAGGTGGTACATTGTAATATTTTTATATCTATTATTTATCATTTATGTCTGTGTCCTTTAAAAATGATGGAACCTGTGGCACTCAATATAATGTGAAGCCTTGCTATAAAGAGAGAAAGTATTTCTGGCCCAGAAATGCTTTGTTGACAGGCAAAATTCCTAGGATTACATTTGAGAAGGTAGGAGGAGAAAGATTTTACATAGTTGAGAACACTTTTTTTTTTTTTTAATGTTTCAAGTTTAGGTGACATCATTACCAATTTCCTAAAAGACTGATTACTGGACCTCCCTGTCTTTTAATGGGCTTCCTGGTGGCTAAGTGGTACCCTGTGTTTTAAAAAGCCTGAGGTAAGGGTTCCTAAGATTTATCTTTCCTCAAATAACACAACACACCTACAGCCAGGTCAATACACAGGATAGAAAAGCTGTTTCATATCACTTACTTTCCTATCGCTGCTGCTGCTGCGTCACTTCAGTTTGTCCGACTCTGTGTGACCCCAGAGACGGCAGCCCACCAGTCTCCCCCGTCCCTGGGATTCTCCAGGCAAGAACACTGGAGTGGGTTGCCATTTCCTTCTCCAGGTAAATTTCTATACTGAGCAATATTGTCAGCTGTAGTTCCAAGCAGGGTGGATATTCAGCTAAGACACTCCAGTGTGGCTGGCATCAGTTCTTTATGGCTGGCATTGGTTCTGATTGGTTGGTTCCTGTACTATACAAGTAGTTTCAGTATTACCCCCAGTACCAGGTATCTTACTTATAGGATGGGAGTTTCTCACTTAGATTGAGAAAAATCAGGCTATGAAAGTATATTAGTTTCTGGGACTGCCATAATATCACAGATTGGGTGGCTTAAACAATGAAAGTGAAAGTCACTCAGTTGTGTCCCATGGGCTTTGCGAGCCCATGGACTGTCCATGGAATTCTCCAGGCCATAATACTGGAGTGGTTAACCTTTCCCTTCTCCATGGGATCTTCCCAACCCAGGGGTTGAACCCAGGCTTCCCGCATTGTGGGTGGATTCTTTACCAGCTGAGCCATAAGGGAAGCCCAAAAAGACTGAAGTGGGTAGCCTTTCCCTTCTCCAGGGGATCTTCCTGAGCCAGGAATTGAACTGGGGTCTCCTGCATTGCAGGCGGATTCTTTACCAACTGAGCTATCACGATAGAAATTTATTTTCTCACAGTTCTGGAGCCTTGAAGCCCAAGATCAATGTGTCAGCACAGGCCTCTGTTCTTGGTTTTCAGATAACCACTTTCTCCACTGTGTCCTCACGTGGACTTTTCTCTGTGTGCAGATATTTCTGCTGTCTTTTCCTCTTCTTAAAAGGAATTAGGGCCCCTTATGATCTCATTTAACTTATTTATCTCTTTAAAGGCCGTGTCTCCAAATATGGTCAGTTGGGGTTGGGGCTTCAACATATGAATTTTGAAATAGTCCACGAGACTCCATAGTGGGAGGATATAAAGAACTGCAAAGATTTGGAAGCATTTTTTTCTTCAGGCTTCCAACCAAGTGGCAACTACTATCACATTGGGTAGATGACTGAGAATGAGGCTGGAGATATCCACCTGGCTTCTGCCACCTGGTGTCCCAATTTGACTTCTCTTTTCCACATGTCCTGTTTCTTCTTTACCCTTTACTGAAGTGATAGTTTATCACCCATGTGAAACCAACACAGTCCATTACTCTATTTCCAGGGCAAAGAATGTTTTTGATAATATGCAGAGTGAGTTAACAAGATAAGGAGTAGTGTCAGAGTTGGATGGAGTGGGGTAGGGTGTGGTCTAATTTTAAGAGATTATTTCTCTTTATCACTCTGAACATTTGCTCCCTTCTGTTCCTGGTCCTTTCCATGCCCCAGGTCTTTGTCCCTTCTTTTAGGGTGTAGTCAGCTTCCCTATCTGGGAGTGAGGGCATTAGGTCACTTTACTCCTACTGTGCCTACTGACTGAGGCACAGATAGGGATCTCACACAGAAATGAAAGTGATCCTTTTGCCACCAGGATAAAAACTAAACTAAAATAATATTTTAATTTCAGGAATTGTAGAAAATGGAAGGTAAAAGATTGTTGGTGATGGTGGGATAGGTATTTAAATAGGGAAACATCTATCTTGTGATATAGAGAGACTAATTTCAAGCGAGAGGAAGGAATAAGCAAGTTTCCTGCCTAAAACATCCTAAGATGTTGAGCCTGCTTCTATAAATGTTGCCACTGGGAGTCACTAACTCGAGACATCTTTCCACTCCATAAGCCAATATTTGGTGATTTAGAGCCAGCCACTTCCATTCTCCAGTTTCCTTGATATTGAGTATAGAAGATGGATGTGTTACTGCATATGTGCCTGGCCATGGGAGTCCCTCAGAAATAGAAGGAGGCATGAGAAGAAGATAGAAAAGGGGTAATAAGGCAGTAATGGGCCAAAATCACCATAAAGTTGATGATCGTTTGGTTCCTGACTACAGGAACCTTACAAATACAGAATAAAACATAGTTCTAGCTTTTTAAAATGTGGATACAGGGTAAGCAGTAACTAGAAAAGATTATGCAATAGAATAATAGAAAAAGATTATGCAATAGAATAGAAAAGTGTTATGCAATAGAACTTTCTGTAATGATTCAAATATTTCTATGCTATGTAGTGTGGTAGACACTAGCCACCTGTGGCTTTTGAGCAGTTGGGATGTGCTTAGTATAACTAAGAACTAATTTTTATCTGTTTAATTTTGCCTTTCGATTTTATTAAATTTAAATAGTCACATTTGGCTAGTGGCTCCTGTTTTAAACAGTTCAGGGTTAGAGTTGCTGCTAATGGGCTGGGCATACCTCTAGTTTTTGTTGTGATCCAATTCATGTTTAGATCGTTTAGAGAAATCAAAAATAATAGCCAATATTTTCCGTGTGCTTACTGTAATTCCAGGCACCTATCTGAACATTTAACTGGCATTTTATTTAATCCTTGCAATAAGAGTAAATACCATTATTATCACCATTTAACAGGTGAGAAAACTGAGGCATAACAAGATTTATTTTACTTGTTTTGGATCACACAGCTGGTAGGTAAGGAGTGGAGATGGAGTTTATTCCATGGAATTCACAAGTAGTTTGATTAGAGTTCATTCATTTACGGGACACATTTAGGAACAAGGTGGCAAGGAGTGCCCTGGGGCCACGGGGCCATAGTTCTCAAACTCTGTGCCAAGGGGCAAATTCACAGGGGTACCATGGTATATTTTAAAAATTTAAGGGAAACACAGCAATAGCTGACTTATCTCTTGTGTGCTATGCAAGCTGCAGCTGCTGCTGCTGCGTCGCTTCAGTCGTGTCCGACTCTGTGCGACCCCATAGACGGAAGCCCACCAGGCTCCCCTGTTAGCTCAAGGAAGTTCACAATTTGAACATTGGACTGTGTTACATTTCTTTTGATAATAAAATATCTTTGCAAAGCCAGACTTAGAAGGTCCCTTTGATAAAAAAGTAAGAACTGTATGAAAATCAGCATGGAACAGGAAATGAGGGTAAAAGTGTTGGACTCCAAGGTTTTAGAAGTTGGGCAGGGCCCAACAGGCACACACAGTCCATTAGTAACTATTTGTGCTTATTTAAGAAAAAAATATATTTTCTTTTAACTTATGTGTATTATTTTTTTTTCAAATGGTTACTAAGTTGTCAGGCACCAAGCAAAACTCTTAGGTGTTTCTTTTGATCTAGAAGTGCTGTGAAAATATTGCTGAGATCCTAAGTGCCCTATAAACTGAGAAACTGGAAACCTCTGGACTGGGATATTAAAAACAGATCAAAATGGAGTATGGAGACATGGCTTGTGATGGCCTAACGAGAAATAATAGACATTTAATAGATATTTCACATATGTGACCATTAAGTATTAGCTACATACCAGTGTTCTTAGTACCCCAAATACACACACAGACAGAATGTCTAAATCTGTTCCCTTTAAAGGTAAAAATCCTGTGAGGAAAAAAATCCTGTGGAAAGTAGTGAGAGATGTTAACCAACCAAGGTTAGGGGTAGGAAACCAAGGTAGGGTTTGAGGCAGTCTGGGGCCTGGGACCTTCTGGTGGATAGACCACTAAAATGTGTTCTGAAGAGGTCTGCTGGGCCTCATAGAGGAGACTTCTCACTAGGTCATTGGTGAATTTGAGATTAAAAAGGTTAGGGTCCAAATGATTGTGTATAGAAGCTTGGTTTCTGTACTTGAATTCAGAATAAAGTATGTTGTGTGGTTCTGATGGTTATGTGACCCTGGCCAAGGTGCAATCTGGTAAATTGTCCTTGCCTTTCATATAATAGTACATTTCTTTGGTGCCCAGAAAGTTTATATACACTTCTGACTCTTCCTTGAATGACACTGGAAAAACACTACAGAATATTGAGTCTTGTTCCCCAGTTTTCCTTTTGTAGATATATTTCATATCATCTTCACTTAATTTACATAGAGACCATTACAATTAATTGATTAAGGAACTGTCCCAGTTGCCAGTGGCTAAGACTCTGTACTCCCAATGCAGTGGGCCTGGGCTCAGTCCCTGGTCAGGGAACTAGATCCCACACACCACAACTAAAGATCCTGCAGGCCTCGACGAAGCTCAAAGGTCCCAAGTACTACTACTAAGACGCGGTGAGCCAAATAAAACAGTATTAAAATAAAACAAAACAAAAAACAAACTTAATTAAGGGAATTCCCTGGCAGTCCAGTGGTTAGGACTTGGTGCTTTCACTGCCAAGGGCCTGGTTCAATTTGTGGTCAGGAGCTAGGATCCCACAAGCTGAGTGGTACAGCAAAAATAATAATAATTGATTAAGTTTGGGTTTTTAGATATAATTATGTTCTGTTCTTGTCTTTTGAGTAAACTGAATTGGATTTGGGGTGTTTAACAAGAATATTTTTTTACTTCCCTGGTGGTCTAGTGGTTAAGAATCTGCCTGCCAATGCAAGGGACACAGGTTCGATCCCTGGTCTGGGAAGATCCCACATGCCACGGAGCAACAAAGTCTGTGTGCTCTGCAACAAGAGAAGCCACTGCAACAAGAAGCCAGAGCATCAAAAGGAAGAGTATTCCCTGCTCACAAAAGTAGAGAAAGCCTGTGTGCACCAACGAAGACCCAGAGCAGCCAAAAACAAGTAAGTAAAATAAGTAAATAAGTAAAATTTTAAAAAATAAATAAAAAAAAACCTTTCAGGGACTTCCCTGGTGGCCCACTGGTTAGGACTCCATGCTTCCAACATAAGGGATATGAGTTGGTGAACTAAGACCACAATGCCATGTGGCACAACCAAGAAAATTAAAAGGAAAAAAAAAACCTCCAGCAATTGAATATTGATAGATATTATACCTGGGCTGATTTTTTCTTATGACTGAACTTATCCATCATTCAAAATCATGGTTTCCATGTCTCAATTGTACACACATATCTAAGGTGAAACATTACTTTTGGACTACCCATTTATTACCTTTGCTAAAATTACTGGATGAATAAGGAAAATAATAATAAACCAATAATAGTGATAGAATAAATCAGTCATTTGACACTGCACTCAGTTCTTTATATATGTTATTTTTGTTTTTATATATATTGGAAAATTCCACGGACAGATCTTGACTGGCTGCAGTCCATGGGGTTGCAAAGAGTCATACACAACTGAATATGCACCCATATTGTCATTATTCTTATGTCCCTAGCACAAGAACAGTTCTAGTACATAGTTGATCATGAATGAGTTAGAAACAGGGCTGGGAAACATTGGTTTGGGCCATAGTGTTGGGTAAAAGGGCCAGCAGGAAAGGTTTGAGTTCAGGAGAGTGGAAATAGGTGGAGGATTCCAATAACTAAGTAAGGACCATTGATTTGTGATTTGACGTGAATTTGGTTAAACTTATAAAAGTAGGGGCAGAAAATAGCAGAATTCTTACAAAGATGTTATGTTTAGTAGTTCTGTTACAAGAATTTTCATTTTGGGGAAGAGTTCTCTAATTATCTGAATTCTTTGCATCAATTATTGTGTAAATCAAGAAATTGTCTGTCATTTTCTCATTCGATCCCCACCTTATCCCTATCCTTTGTCTGTGTCAAGGATCCAGGAATTGTGTGTGTGTGTGTATGTGTGTGTTTTCCAATAAAACTTATTTACCAAAACAGACTGACAGCTGTATTTTGCTTGCTATTAGAATACCACCCAATAATATTCACTGACAGTTTACAGCATTTGACTATCTGTTACAAACTACAATTCTTTGTAAATTCTATTATTTCTTAATCAACAACTTAAAAATATATATCCATAATAATGAGTAAAGAATGTATGGAAATATTTTATAAATGACGTAATTTGGAAAACATGGGGGAAATTCCTATTTCTCATTCAGTTCAGTTCAGTTCAATTGCTCAGTCATGTCCGACTCTTTGCAGCCCCATGGACTGCAGCATGCCAGGCTTCCCTGTCCATCACCAACTCCTGGAGTTTACTCAAACTCATGTCCATTGAGTCCGTGATGCCATCCAACCAGCTCATCCTCTGTCATCTCCTTCTGCCTCCAATCTTTCTCAGCATCAGGGTCTTTTCCAATGAGTCAGTTCTTTGCATCAGGTGGCCAAAGTATTGGAGTTTCAACTTCAGCATCAGTCCTTCCAGTGAATATTCAGGACTGATTTAGGATTGACTGGTTTGATCTTCTTGCAGTCCAAGGGACTCTCAAGAATCTTCTGCAACAACACAGTTCAAAAGCATCACTCTTCGGCGCTTAGCTTTCTTTATGGTCCAACTCTCACATCCATACACGACTATTGGAATATTTCTCATTACCGAATCCCAAAGCTTAATACCCATAAGGAATCTGGTTGAAAACACCCAGAGAAGGGGATTTGCTGCATCCTCCTGTGATGATCTGGGAATTCTTGCCACTAGAAACCTTTTCTTCTTCTCTGGGTCTAGATTTAGATCCCTGATTGTTGTTCAGTTGCTCAGATGTGTCCAGTTCTTTGCAACACATGGACTGCAGCATTCCGGGCTTCCCTGTTCTTTACTATCTCCCTGAGTTTCCTCAAACTCATGTCCATTCAGCTGAAGACACAATCCAACTATCTCATTCTTTGTTGCCTCCTTCCTTTTCCACCCTCAATCTTTCCCAAAGTCAGGGTTTTTTCCAATGAGTCGGCTCTTCCCATCAGGTGGCTGGGCATTAGAGCTTTAGCTTCAGCATCAGTCCTTCCAATAAATATTCAGGGGTGATTTCCTTTAGGATTGACTGGATTGATTCCTTGCTATACAAGGGACTCTCAAGAGTCTTCTCCAGCACCACAACTCAAAAGCATCAATTCTTTGAAGCTCAGCCTTTTTATGGTCCCACTCTCACATCCATACATGACTACTGGAAAAACCAGTAGTCTTTGACTATACGGACCTTTGCCTAACTTTGACTAGACAGACCTTTTGTCAGCAAAGTGATGTCTCTGCTTTGTAATATGCTGTCTAGGTTTGTCATAGCTTTTCTTCCAAAGAGCAAGGATCCTTTAATTTCATGGTGCCACTCACTGGCTGCAGGGATTTTGGAGCTCAAGAAAATAGTCTATCACTGTTTCCATTGTTTCCCCATCTAGTGATGGGTAAGTGATGGGACATCTGCATATCTGAAGTCATTGCTGTTTCTTCAGGCAATCTTGATCCAGCTTGCATTTCATCCAGCCCAGGATTTCATGTGATGTACTCTGCATGGAAGTTAAATAAGGAGGGTGAAAATACATAGCCTTGATGTACACCTTTCCCAAGTTTGAACCAGTCTGTTGTTCCATGTCTGGTTCTAACTGTTGCTTCTTCATCCGCATACAGGTTTCTGGTAAGGTGGTCTGGTATTCCCCTCTCTTCAAGAATATTCCTCAATTTGCTGTGATCCACACAGTCAAAGGCTTTGGTGTAGTCAATGAAGCAGAAGTAGATGTTTTTCTGGAATTCTCTTGCTTTTTCTACAATCCAATGTTTGTTGACAATTTGGTCTCTGATTCCTTTGCCTTTACTAAATCCAGTTTGTACATCTGAAGTTCTCAATTCACATATTGTTGAAGTCTGACTTGAAGGATTTTGAGAATTACCTTGCCAGCATGTGAAATGAGTGCAATCGTGGGGTAGTTTGAACATTCTTTGGCATTGCCCTTCTTTGGGATTAGAATGAAAACTGACCTTTTCCATTCTTATGGCCACTGCTGAGTTTCCCAAATTTGCTGGCATATTGAGCACAGTACTTTCACAGCATCATCTTTTAGGATTTGAAATAGCTCAGCTAGAATTCCAACACCTTTACTAACTTTGTTAATAGTGATGCTTCCTAAGGCCCACTTGACTTCACAGTCCACCATATCTGGCTCTAGGTGAGTGACCACACCGTCATGGTTATCTGTGTCATTAAGATCTTTTTCGTATAGTTCTTCTGTGTATTCTTACCATCTCTTCTTATCTTCTTCTTCGTTTAGGTCCATACCATTTCTGTCATTTATTGTGCCCATCTTTGCCTGAAATGTTCCCCTGGTATCTCTAATTTTCTATTTTCTATGTACTCTGCATAGAAGTTAAATAAGCAAGATGTAAATGAGTTTATTTTTGGGGCTCCAAAATCACTGCAGATGGTGACTGCAGCCATGAAATTAAAAGACGCTTACTCCTTGGAAGGAAAGTTATGTCCAACCTAGATAGCATATTCAAAAGCAGAGACATTACTTTGCCAACAAAGGTCTGGCTAATCAAGGCTATGGTTGTTCCTGTGGTCATGTATGGATGTGAGAGTTGGACTCTGAAGAAGGCTGAGCACCAAAGAATTGATGCTTTTGAACTGTGGTGTTGGAGAAGACTCTTGAGAATCCCTTGGACTGCAAGGAGATCCAACCAATTCATTCTGAAGGATGTCAGCCCTGGGATTTCTTTGGAAGGAATGATGCTAAAGCTGAAACTCCAGTACTTTGGCCACCTCATGCGAAGAGTTGACTCATTGGAAAAGACTCTGATGCTGGGAGAGATTGGGGGCAGAAGGAGAAGGGGACGAGAGAGGATGAGATGGCTGGATGGCATCACTGACTCGATGGATGTGAGTCTGAGTGAACTCTGGGAGTTGGTGATGGACAGGGAGGCCTGGCGGGGCTGTGATTCATGGGGTCGCAAAGAGTCAGACACGACTGAGCGACTGAACTGAACTGAACTGAACTGAACATAGAGGAGATCTCTAGCTTTTCCCATCCTATTGTTTTCCTCTGTTTCTTAGCATCATTCACTTAAGAAAGCTTTCTTATCTCTCCTTGCTATACTCTGCATTCAGATAAGTATATCTTTCCTTTTCTCCTTTGCCTTTCCCTTCTCTTCACTTCTCAGATATTTGTAAGGCCTCCTCAGACAACCATTTTGCCTTGTTGTATTTCTTTTTTGGGTATGGCTTTGATCACTGCCTCCTGTACAATGTTACAAACCTCTGTCCATAGTTCTTCAGGTACTCTTTCTATCAGATCTAATCCCTTGAATCTGTACGTCACTTCCACTCTGTATTCGTAAGGGATTTGATCTAGGTCTGACCTGAATGGCCTAATGATTTCCCCTACTGTCGTCAATTTAAGCCTGGATTTTCCAACGGGGAGCTCATGATCTGAGCCACAGTCAGCTCCAGGTCTTGCTTTTGCTGACTGTTTAGAGCTTCTCCATCTTCAGCTGCAAATAAAATCAGAGTTTGATATTGGACATCACCATCTGGTGGTGTCCACGTGTAAAGTCATTTCTTGTGTTGTAGGAAGAATGTGTTTGCTATGACCAGTGTGTTCTCTTGTCAAAACTCTGTTAGCCTTTGCCCTGCTTCATTTTGTACTCCAAAGCCAAACTTGCCCATTACTTTTGACTTCCTACTTTTGCATTCTAATCCCCTATGATGAAAAGGACATCTTTTTTTGGTGTTAGTTCTAAAAGGTCTTGTAGGTCTTCATAGAACCAGTCAACGTCAGCTTCTTCAACATTAGTGGTCAGGACATAGACTTGGATTACTGTGATAGTGAATGGTTTGCCTTGGAAATGAACTGAGACCATCCTGGTCATGTTTGAGGTTGCACCCAAGTATTGCATTTCACACTCTTTTGTTGACTATGAGGGCTACTTCAGTTCTTCTAAGAGAATCTTGCCCACAGTAGTTGGTCTTCCGAATTAAATTCGTCCATTCCCGTTCATTTTAGTTCACTGATTCCTAAAAGATTAATGTTCACTCTTGCCATCTCCTATTCGACCACTTCCAATTTACCTTGACTCATGGACCAACATTCCAGGTTCTGCTTTGGCTCAGCCTCTTCATTTTTTCTGGAGCTATTTCTCTTCTCTTCTCCAGCAGCGTATCTACCATCTACCAATCTGGAGGCTTCAGCTTTCAGTGTCTTATCTTTTTGTCTTTTCATACTATTCATGGGGTTTGCAAGGCAAGAACGCTGAAGTGCTTTGCCATTCCCTTCTCCAATGGACCACATTTTGTCAAAACGTTCCACCATGACTCATCTGTGTTGGGTGGCCCTACCCTGCCTGGCTTATAGTTTCACTGAGTTACAGAAGGCTGTAACATGTGATCCATGTGATCATCTTGGTTAGTTTTCTGGGATTGTGGTTTTCATTCTGACTGCCCTCTGATGGATGAGGATAAAAGGCTTGTGCAAGCTTCCTGATGGGAGGGACTGGCTCTGGGGAAAACTGAGTCTTACTCTGAAGGGCAGGGCCATGCTCAATAAATCTTGAATCCAATTTTCTGCTGATGGGTGGGGCTGTGCTCCCTCCTTGTAATTTGGCCTGAGGCAGCCTATAGTCTCTAAGGTAGGGCTATATGTTTTTCCAAATCCTATAATCTCCAGATCAGCTTAATTGCTAGTGAAATTTGCTCAGTCATGTTCTATTCTTTGTGACCTCATGGACTATACCCAATATATAGGATAGATGCCCAATATATAGGGCACCTACCTAGCTGGGGAGTTCATCTTTCAGTGTCACATGTTCACGGGGTCCTCAAGTGAAGAATGCTGAAGTGGTTTGCCGTTCTCCTCTGCAGTGCATGGACTATACTGTCCATGGAATTCTCCAGACCAGAATACTGGAATGGGTAGCTAGCTGTTCCCTTCTCCAGGGGCTCTTCCCACTCAGGGAGCAGCACCCAGGTCTCTCGCACTGCAGGCGGATTCTTTACCATCTGAGTCACCAGGGAAGTAGAATCACCCTTTTTCCTTTGTTCAGGAAGGAACTCAGACAGAGGCTACTTAATTTTATTTCGAGTTTGCAGGATCTAAGGTTTAAATTTTTCTCTTTTCAAATCTCTCATGATTTGCTGTAGACACGGTCAGGAATGGGGGTGCAGACAGATGGTTAGAGGTTCTTCTTCCGGACTTCTAGCCCTGTTCCCGCACAGGCTTCCAAGCTGGAAACCCGACGTGCTGTAAGGACTGGGTGCAGAGGCACAACACTGGACGCTCCCACCTCCCTCCGTCCCATCTCCGCTCCCACTCCGCCTAAGCTAAAGTGCAGCTGGACTGTGGCTGGAAAGAACTTCCATTAGATTTAGAGGCTTGCCCGGGGCTCTTGAGTCTGGGCGGGTCACCATGGAGACGCAGCCAATGGCTGAGTACTCGCTTGCCATTGGCTGGGGACTCTGGCGCTGGGGATATAATGAGCCAGCGCGGTGCAAACAGTCGCTGGGTGGGTAACACTCTGTTACTGGAGCCAGCTCAGCTCAGCGGAGCAGATATAAACCGAGAAGGGCCAACTCATCGAGAGGGCGTCTTCGGGACCATGGCGAATGGGTAAGGCGGGGACCAGGCCCAGGGGATCCAGGAGGACCCTGGGGAGAGGAAATGGCTATCTTCGAGCCCTGAAAACATAGCACTCTGGGTCTCGAGATTGCCAAGAGAGGGAACGAGTGCCCCGGAGATGCAGAGAGTCCTGGCTAGGAGCATGGTATCAGGGGCAAAGCAGCAGAGCGGTGGTGCGGCCCGCCCTGGCAGGGGCGCCGGCGGGAATCGAGCAGGGTGGCGCCATCAGAGCAGGAAGGGGACTGGTTAGTAAATCGTGGACTACTCCCTAAAGGACCCGGTGTTTGTGTGTGCGTGCGTTGGGCCACGCACTTACTGAAGCGAGTATGGAGAGAGCGTGCTTCTCCACCCACATGTCGGGGAAGAGGTGTTCTTAACCCATATGCTCGTCACTGATTCCGATTCGACAGTGTAGGGAAAGCCGCGAGGTACTTTTGGCGCCCGTATCTAGAGTTCCTCCTTCCGAGGAGAGAGTACACCTCGTCCCTCGCGAACACTTCTCTTCCCTCCTAGTTGGAGGTCCAATTAAGTTGCGGATGGCCTCTCCAAGAAAATGAAATTCTTACTCATGACAGATCCTTCCCATTCCCTGCCACCCCTCCCCCACCCACACATCCCACCCCGCACTCCCTGGCGCCCTTGCCTTTGAAAACCTTTATTTCTGCTTTTGTCCTTGAAATCCCTACCCAGCGTTAGGGATCACGGTGGCTTCAGGGTGCCCAGGGATTCGGGGCATTCTTGGAATATTGATGGCTAATGAGGAAGTCCTGTAAGCTGTGGCTTCGACGTGCTTGATGAACCAGGCTTCACTACTATTTTCCTTTCCTTTGCACCTTTTGGGGGTGATATTTGATTAATATCTACCATCTCACTGCTTTTCTCATCTCCATCATCCTTTGACCCCAATTCTATTGCCTCTACCCCGTCCCTTGCCCAGCTACTTGCCTGAGGGTAGCCCAGTGTGAGTCATTGAGTTTCCAAGGCAGTACTTTTGAAAGAAAAAAAAGGTTTCCTCTGGAGGTTTGGTTAGTTAGTTGTGTTCAGCTCTGTCACACCTAGTCTCCCCACCTCCCTTCTTGTTTTTTTTCCAGATAGGTATGAGAGAATTGGACTAGAATTGTGAGAAAAATTCCCAGTTGATTCTTGGGGGTGTCTGGTTATGTCTTTAGGTCTCTGAAAGGCAAAGGACCTTGGATCTTGATGAAGAGAAGGAAAGATGGGAGAAGGCAGGGAGGAAAAATACAGGCAGGGGGAAGAGTTGTAAAAAAAAGGGAAAAAAAAAAAGGTTCAAGTTCTGTGGACCTGTACCATGATTTTATGGACTCAAACGTCTTTGGAGCTTGTTAGCAAGTTTTTAATTCATTTTCAAACAGAGCCTATACAATAGGTGAGGCCAATCACATTCCCTTGCTTTACCCTAGAGAAAAGAATTTGAAGCACAAGTTAACTTGCTTAAAAAGACAAAATCGGGACTAGAATCCAGATAAGAGTTCTGCTTCCCTTAGGCCAGAATTATGAAACCTGTTTTCGGATGAAAATTGCCTGAGGCACTTTTGTAAGAAATAGAGATTCTGGGGCCTCTCCCCAGAATGCTGAATCTGTAGAGGTGGGCTCCAGAGTCTGTAGTGTTCACAAGCTGCTTCTGAGAAACTTACACAGTCAGTTCTCCCCCAGTTCTTGACAACCAGATTTGTGGCCTGGATTTGCTTCTTTGTGCAGTAGCTTGGTCTAGCTCCTTGGCCAACTTCTGTATCCCCTGTCATCTTGGTACCCCTGCCAGCCTTTCTACACTGAAGGTTATTATTTTATGATACCGTTGGGTTGGGAGTGAATCTCACCTTGGTTTTCCATTTTTTCCTGCTAGATATACATATGAAGATTATCAAGAGACTGCAAAATGGCTTTTGTCTCATACCGAACAGCGACCTCAAGTGGCAGTGATCTGTGGTTCTGGGTTAGGAGGTCTGGTTAACAAATTGACTCAAGCCCAGACCTTTGACTACAGTGAAATACCAAACTTTCCAGAAAGTACAGGTACTGGCAAAGGGAAGGGGGGATGAGACTGAGGGATACTGATGGGATTGTGATGGGAGGGCAATGCTTCTATACCTGATCCTGGGTATCCTCTGTAGCATTTGACGAGCAACAACTGTTGTGAGAGAGGGAAAAAACCCATCAAGAATCGGAATGACTTTAGAAAGAAATTCCTCCAGTAGAAACATTTTAACAGACAGAGCATGTGTGTGTGTCAATGGTACTGTATGATGACATATTTCCTGTGCCTAATGACTCAGTTCCTAAAGCTTTACATTACTTCCTGTAGACATCCTTTCCCCCCACACATTGTGGTCAGCACATCCTCATACACCTCGCTCATTTCTTTCAGTCTGCATCCCAAGTGGAAAAAGAAGTGCTTGTAACCTCCCGGGACAAAGTCAGCCCCCCACCCCCACCCTATCCTGTGTGTTCCTACCATTCTCAGTCTCCCCAGCTCTGGCTCCAGTCCTAGAATAAGGCACACACTGCTACATTCCAGCAAATGAACACACTGACTGCCATGTTCTTGCAGACAAATACCCAGGTAATATATGAAAACACAAGAATTGCTTCACACTGACCTTTGTTGGGGGCGGGGAAGGGCCCCCTGTGCACAGTGGAGCTCTGAGGGATCTGAGGAGAGTGTATCCAGCATCTCAATAGCAGCCGGAAGCTCCAAGGCCAGACTTCCCTGGAAGTCCAGTGGCTAACATTCCACAGTTCACTGCAAGGACTGGGTTCCATCCCTGATTGAGGAAGTTTCTCATGCCAAAGGTGAGGCTTAGAGGAGGGTCAGATGAGAAACGGCCAAGTTTACTTGGTCAAGGACAAGGGTAGTTTATTTGGTTTAATTATTAATTTCTCAGGACTAACTTCTGTTGGTTTATTATTAATTTTAAACTTTGTCAACTTATTTTTTATATACTATTTGGGTTTTCCTAACTGTATCACCTCTGCTCTATTACAGGTAACTTTTTCATATGCTCCTCAATCTCTGAGTACCCTCTGAGCTCTCCCTCTTTGTTTTGGTTCTTCTCCCAGACCATTCATTCCCTTCAGAAATGTTAGATGAGAGAAATAGTAATAATTGTTACTATGTCTGTGTGAGGAGTTATCTTTGCAGTCCCACGCCCCTACCTGTCACATACAGGACATGTATTCCCACAGGACTATTTTGTGAGTCACAAAAAAGATTTGTATGGGTCCAATGTCAGCCCCTTTCCTTGTTCATAGCCTTTATAGGAAGCTAGGCTATACCATGAGCTGCCTTTCACGAGTGAGGAAGCATATAGCTTAGTTATGTTCATAAGAATATGCATTTTGAGAGTTTTGAAAGTTTTGGAAAAGAGGTCTATGATTACAAAACTCACTGCATTCATTGTTACCCACTTACTCTATTTTTACCCACTATTCTATTACCCACTTATTTCTTTTATTTTCTTGTCTTATGTCTTTCTCATTCTTTTAAAGGTCTTTAAAAAGTAACTGGTGTATATTCGCATTAAACATCTTTAGCCCCATCGCTCTAATCTCAGAGTGTACTTGTATCTAAGTTTATGATTAATTTCTGTCTCCCCCCCCAGTGGCTTCCCTGGTGGCTCAGTAGTAAAGAATCCACCTGCAGTACAGGAGACCCTGGTTCAGTCTCTAAGTCGGGAAGATCCCCTGGAGAAGGGAATGGCAACCGACTCCAGTATTACTCTTGCCCAGAGAGTCCCATGGACAGAGGAGCCTGGCAGGCTATAGTCCATAGGGTCACAAAGAGCTGGACACGACTGAAGCGACTGAGCACACCCCCACCAGACTTAAACTTTCTGAGAGTGGAGAGGATGATGTTTTCTATTGGTTAATTATACCCTCACATGTTGAACACAGTGAGTCAGGCCAGTGTAGGTGCTCAGGGGATATGTGTTGTATGAAAGCATCATTCCATGCATTTCCTTGTCTTTTCTGTATACAGTGCCAGGTCATGCTGGTCGACTGGTGTTTGGGATCTTGAATGGCAGAGCCTGTGTGATGATGCAGGGCAGGTTCCACATGTATGAAGGCTACCCGTTCTGGAAGGTAAAACAGGGGCACAAGCTTGACTGGGTCTGAAAGAAGGGAGATAGAGCTCTCTCTCCTATTTTACTACCTAGCTGATTAGGCAAGGTAGATTTTTGGTTCTCTCCTTTCTCTTCTTTCATGAGGTATGTCATGTTTATCTGCATGGGTGTATTGGTAAAATTTTAAAGAAAACTCTCTGATGTTTTATCTTTCACTTCTAAGGTGACATTCCCAATAAGGGTTTTCCGGCTTCTGGGTGTGGAGACCCTAGTGGTCACCAACGCAGCTGGAGGGCTCAACCCCAACTTTGAGGTTGGCGATATCATGCTGATCCGTGATCACATCAACCTACCTGGTTTCAGTGGTGAGAACCCTCTCAGAGGGCCCAATGAGGAAAGGTATCTATCCTGCTTCTTTTTGTTTAGATGGGTCAGCTTGGGAGAGCTCCCTGAATTCCATTAATCTGACATAATCCAACCTGTGCTCTAGGTTTGGAGTTCGTTTCCCTGCCATGTCTGATGCCTACGACCGGGATATGAGGCAGAAAGCTCACAGTACCTGGAAACAAATGGGGGAGCAAAGAGAGTTACAGGAAGGCACCTACGTGATGTTGGGGGGCCCCAATTATGAGACTGTGGCAGAGTGTCGCCTGCTGCGGAATCTAGGGGCGGATGCTGTTGGTGAGAAGGGGAACTTGGCTGGTGGCTTCATAATGTGGGGGGACTTTTTTTGTCTTTTTTTTTTTTTTTTGGCTGTCCTGCAGGGCATGTGGGATCTTAGTTCCCCAATCAGGGATTGAATCTGCAGTCCCTGCATTGAAAGCACAGAGTCTTAAACACTGGATTGCCAGGGAACTCCCTTGACTTGGAGGCTTGCAGAGAGGATCCTGGTAAAATAGGTTGGAAAAGAGTAAAAGATTGTAGATTTAGATGATACACTGAGGGAGGGGTCTGCTGTAAGGGAAGGTTGAATTTACTGACTTTAAAGGTGACTGGGAGGTTTGCACTGTAGCCTCAACCCATCACCCAGCACCAAGGACTTTAACCAGTGTAATGCTAATGTGAGAACTTTCCACTGTGTGATAACTGTTTTTGATTGTTTTAACAAATATTATAGGCACCTTCTATACCTCTGGCTGGAAAATAGAATTGCAACATTAGAACTAACTTTAAAATGATCACAAGCAGAGATAGAAATAAAGTATTGCAACGGTGATATTATAAGAAGTGTGTAAAGCCCCCTGAAGCCCAACTCTTTTAGGTAACACAGAACAACCTAAGCTTGACACTAGTTTAGCTGCTTGGTTGGATGTTTTCTTAGTGTCGAATTGTCAACGCGGTGATGAATGGAGGTGAGGCTAAGGGTCATTTGGGGATTCTGACAGTTGGTTTCCCTCTTTCTTCACGTCAGGCATGAGCACAGTACCAGAAGTTATAGTCGCAAGACACTGTGGACTTCGAGTCTTTGGCTTCTCACTCATCACAAACAAGGTCATCATGGATTATGAAAGCCAGGGGAAGGCCAATCATGAGGAAGTACTAGAGGCTGGGAAGCAAGCTGCACAGAAATTAGAGCGGTTTGTCTCCCTTCTTATGCCTAGCATTCCAGTGCCAGGGCACACCGGTTAACCAGCCCCGGAGTGGGTTGGCCTCTCCATTATGGGATCCGGGGAGCTGCTGCCTATTTCAGCCCTTGCTGGAGTCACGTGCCTTTGCCTTAGGTGGCGGCAGAAAGGAGGGTCACCTTCCCTGCTTCTCCCACCAGACCTTACTGGTGCTGAGCCCTCTTCTAGTCATTTTGTCATCTCAAAATGATTTCCACTCCTATTCTTCTTCAAGAACGGAGCCCCAACCCTAGCACACATCCAAGGATTTAGTTTGGGGCCCTCAAACTCAGCACAGGAACTATTACTGGCTTAAGATGGTCCTTTCACATTCCTTAGAGCTCAGTTCTGCCTCCTCAGAGCATTGGCGACCATACAGGGAAGAGCCTATTGCTTTTGGATTTTTATGCTATTGTATTTTGAATAAAGACAAAGATGAAATAATTTCTTCATTTTTATGTGATTTGGGATAAGGTTGGCATATGGACCGAGAGTGACAAGAAACCAATCATAAGACCACATTTTGTTCGACTCTGTGCTTCTCAGACAGCGAAGAACTGAGATGAGGTGGTATGTGAATTCAGGGTAGGATGAAGCAAAGGCAAAGAGGTGAAAGTGAGAGGAAGTGCTAGAAGATAAGGAAAGGCTAACTTCGGGCACATAATGGCTACTTCCCTTGGATCAGTCTTCCTCTGCCCCTTTGCTTTCTGGTAGTTTCTGTCTACTCATGAATATCTGAATTAGTTCACTGACCTCAGCTTGTGTTCCATAGTTGCCACTTCCTTGTTATGCCCTAGTTGTATTTCCTATTGATTTCCTTCAGATCCCTCACCCAAACACCTGCCATAATCCACAGCAGCCATACACTCCTTCACTCCATTCTCACAGTGCAATGGCAAATACCCTTTGCTGCCCGCCACGCCACTGCTGATGAGAGTGCTGCCAGCCCTTGCGAGCCTGACTCATACCCTGGCCTCTTCTCTTGGAGCAGCCCTTTTCCTCCTATTGCTTTCTTCCTGGGCGTTAGCCTTCTCACTCTGCTTGATCAGAACCTCCCTGTGACGTAAGCCCAGGCATGACTCATTGGCTCACTGAACTCTGTGTGCTTATTAGCTTGCCTTCAGCTGGCTGGCATGTTTGCCTTTTAAGAGAGGGTAGAGCTGGGTCAGCCTCCAATAGTGGTAACATTTCAATTAGAAGTAGTATAATATAGAAGAGAAATTTTGGCAGGAAAGCTTTCCAGAACTCTTAGAAATAATCCTTTGTTTGGTAACTGACCTACTTAGCTGAACCGAACACAAAAGCATCCCGGAGGGGCAGTATGACTACTCTTCCTTTCATCCATTCTTCTTTTCATCAAGTTATTGAATATTTGTTTAACACCGTTAACTAAGAGAATGTTAAGTTCAGAATATAAAAATGGTTTTTTCCTCTCAAGGGCCTTACAGTGCCCTACAGAAATTTTGTTCAGTCTCCACGTGGTGTCTGACTCTGGAACCCCATGGACTGCAACACACCAGGCTTCCCTGTCTCCTGGAGTTTGCTCAAACTCATGTCTGTTGAGTCCGTGATGCCATCCAACCAACTCCTTCACTGCTGCCCCCTTCTTTTGCCTTCCATCTTTCCCAGCATCAGAGTTTTTTCCAGTGAATCTGCTTTTCACATCAGGTGGCCAAAATATTGGAGCTTCTGCTTCAGTATCAGTCCTTCCAATGAATATTCAGGACTGATTTCCTTTGGGATTGACTGGTTTGATCTTGCAGTCCAAGGGACTCTCAAGAGTCTTCTTCAGCAACACAATTGAAAAGCATCAATTCTTTGGTGCTCAGTCTTCCTTATGATCCAACTCTCACATCCTTATGTGACTACTGGGAAAACCGTAGCTTTGACTGGATGAACTTTGGTTTGCAAAGTGATGTCTCTGCTTTTTAATACACTATCTAGGTTTGTCATAGCTTTCCTTCTAGTGAACAAGTGTCTTTTAATTTCATGACTGCAGTCACTGTCTGCAGTGATTTTGGAGCCCAAGAAAGTAAAATCTGTCACTGCTTCCATCTTCCCTCCTTCTATTTCCCTTGAAGTGATAGGACTGGATGCCATGATCTTGGTTTTTTTAATGTTGAGTTTGAAGCCAGCTTTTTCATTCTCCTCTTTCACCCTCATCAAGAGGCTCTTTAGTTCCTCTTCACTTCCTGCCAGTAGAAATACACATTTGCAAAGCTATTACGTGTCCATATAAGGTGGTATAAAATAGGGACAAGTCACATGTTATGGGAGCCTAACGGACAAACTGATTTTATACACTGGATTGTGAGGATTGGTTACTTAGAGAAAGGTTGTTTAACTTTGAGCTTAGTCTTCAAGGTTGAAAGGGAGGAAAAGGATTTCACATGAGGGTGAGCCAAAGTACAGAGTAATGAAAAGCACTAGGCATGTTCATGGGTCATTGTCACAACAGGTGTGACTAGAACAGAAGACATGGAGACGTAGCAGATGGGCATTTGGAGGTTAGAGGAGGGCTGCATTTTGGTGCTGGGCTTTCATACCCCAGATCTGCAGTGTGGTAGGTCAGGAACTAGAATAGTGCCATCTGAAAAATATGTCCCAGAGAGACTTGGAATATTTAAGGGCATTTCTAGAGTTTTTAAAGGGAATCTAGACTTTGTGTGTGTGTGTGTGGCCACTGTGCAGCATGCAGGATCTTAGTTCCCTAACCAGGGGTGGAATCTATGCCTCCTGCAGTGGAAGTGTGGAGTCTTAACCACTGGACCACCAGGGAAGTCCCTCTAGCCTTTTAGATTTAGAAGGTGTCGTGTATTTCATAATAAAATACTAGGCTAATAAGGAAGATTATGCACTTGATGTCCTAATTCCAAAGTCTAATTACTTAGATCTAAGTACAAAAAGTAGGACTCACCTACTTTATACAAGTATATATTACTGTATTCATGTTAGGACATTAAATATACTTTCACAGTGACAGAAAATTGTGTATTCTTTATAGTACAAACTAAGCTATGACAAGGAAAGTAGGCAAAGGCAAGTAATAGTAATAATTACTAATTCTAAATCCCTAGAATTCTAGGTTCAAGGGGATATAGGTTGGAAATAAACATGAACACAAAGTGTCTTCAATTTAAAAAACAAAAACAGCTTTACTGAGATATAATTCACATATGATAAAAATTCATCCATTTAAAGTGTGTAATTCAATGATTTTTAGTATATATGCGGATATGCACAATCAGCCATCATCAGAGTCCATTTTAGAACACTTTCATCACCTCTAAGGGAAATCTGTACCCTTTAGCTATCATTCTGTACCCTGCCCACCCCTTACCCCATGCTACCCTCCTCAGTTCAGTTCAGTTCAGTCGCTCAGTCGTGTCCAACTCTTTGCAACCCCATGAACCGTAGCACACCAGGCCTCCCTGTCCATCACCAACTCCGGGAGTCTACCCAAACCCATGTCCATCGAGTTGATGATGCCATTCAACCATCTCATCCTCTGCCGTCCCCTTCTCCTCCTGCCCTCAATCCTTCCCAGCATCAGGGTCTTTTCCAATGAGTCAGCTCTTCGCATGACGTGGCCAAAGTATTGGAGTTTCAGCCTCAGCACCAGTCCTTCTAATGAACACCCAGGACTGATCTCCTTTAGAATGGACTGGTTGGATCTCCTTGCAGTCCAAGGGATTCTCAAGAGTCTTCTCCAACACCACAGTTCAAAAGCATCAATTCTTTGGCACTCAGCTTTCTTTATAGTCCAACTCTCACATCCATACATGACCACTGGAAAAACCATAGCCTTGACTAGACGGACCTTTGTTGGCAAAGTAATGTCTCTGCTTTTTAATATGCTGTATAGGTTGGTCATAACTTTCCTTCCAAGGAGTAAGTGTCTTTTAATTTCATGGCTGCAATCACCATCTGCAGTGATTTTGGAGCCCAGAAAAATAAAGTCAGCCACTGTTTCCACGGTTTTCCCATCTATCTGCCATAAAGTGATGGGATTGGATGCCATGATCTTAGTTTTCTGAATGTTGAGTTTTAAGCCAACTGTTTCACTCTCCTCTTTCACTTTCATCAAGAGGCTCCTTAGTTCCTCTTCCCTTTCTGCCATAAGGGTGGTGTCATCTGCATATCTGAGGTTATTGATATTTCTTCCCCTTTCTGCCATAAGGGTGGTGTCACTGCATATCTGAGGTTATTGATATTTCTTCAGGCAATCTTGATTCTAGCTTGTGCTTCCTCCAGCCTCATGAGGAACTGAGAGAAAGGTTCCTCCAACATTTCTCATGATGTACTCTGCATATAAGTTAAATAAGCAGGGTGACAATATACAGCCTTGACATACTCCTTTCCCTATTTGGAAACCGTCTGTTGTTCTATGTCCAGTTCTAACTGTTGCTTCCTGACCTGCATACAGGTTTCTCAAGAGGCAGGTCAGGTGGTCTGATATTCCCATCTCTTTCAGGATTTTCCACAGTTTATTGTGATCCACACAGTCAAAGGCTTTGCTACCCCTGGCTGCTCAAAAGCCAATAGACAGGCCAGGCTGATAGAAAGGATAATTTGCTTTATTTAAGGTGCTGGTGACTGTGGGGTGAGGGTAGTGGACATCTTTTCAAAGGCCTACTCCCCACCTTCCCAACAAGCGGAGGGTAAGAGCTTTTATAGACAGAGTTGGGAGTGGAGAGGGTTACATGCAGAAACAACATAGTCATCTGTAACAGTCATCTTCATCTGGTCCTCAGTGATCTGACCAACATCATCTTTATTGTCACTAAGATTGGTACAGTTAATCTTTAGTTTTAGGGTCCATTTGTTCCCGTTTCTTGGCAGTCAATTCTGTGGTAGCTCATGTCCTGGGTACAGTCTGGTCATCATGTGATTAACTTCTTTACCTGTTGTTTTAGTATCTATAAGACAGCTCACAGGATATGGCTCAGAATATTATATAAAGCCCTTGAGAAAGAAATAAAGGTCCTTGACTATGCTTAAAATGACTACATTATTATTTTTACTCTCTTTTGACTGTTTTCCTTTGTTTCAGCATTTCTCACTTCTCGGATTAAACTTATTCTTTGACTAAAGTTTTCTACAGATGAAAGGCAGGCAGAGGACCCCGTGGGGGTGGGCAGGGGGTGGGGGGAGTGGGCACTCAAGGACCATAGGGTCTTGCTCCATTTCAGAGTGAGCTACTTTGGACTGTTTTTCATGATTCTATGACTAGAATCATACATGAAATCACATGGACTTTTGTGACTGGTTTATTTCACGTAGCCTAGTGTTTTCAAGGTTCCTCTAAGTTGTCACATGTACTTCATTCCTTTTATAACCAAACAATATTCCATTGTATGGCTACACCACGTTTGGTTTATCAAGTATTTTCAATTTCAAAATGTCAACCAATTCAGCCCAAAATGAATGTATCAGTTGAGGTGAGCAAAAGAATAAAAGCACAAAGTCAAGGCGATAGGGGCCAACTAGAGAAGGATAGTTCTTGGGGAAAAACTCTCCAGAGGGGCCTACAGAATGCCTGAGAAGTGGGTTTAGCTTCTTGAGTCTCATTGTATATGTCAAAACACACATACTCCATCGAGTCGTGTGTGCTTGTGAAGCTGCTTCAGTCATGTCTAACTGTGACCCCATGGACTGTAGCCCATTAGCCTCCTCTTGTCTATGGGATTCTCCAGGCAAGAATACTAGAGTGGGGTGCCATGTTCTCCTCCAGGGGAACTTCCAGACCCAGGGGTGGGACTTGCATCTTTTGCAGGTCCTGTATGCATGTGGATTCTTTACTGCTGAGCCACAGGGAAGGCCACCCCATCAGTCAGGGTCATCTTTACTTTTATCAATACTATCATTAATCATGTACTTTATATAGAACATTGTCTTTAAAACCATACTATAAATTGGTGAAAAGACAAAGTGCTTGTAGTTTAGATGGAAGACAGAATAAATGCATTAAAAGGGGGGAGGGAGTGGATTAGTTGTACTCTCTATGCCTACTTTTAGTCTTTTTGTGTGTTATACTGTCACTGTGTTGCAGGGAAGAGCCAATTCTGACTCCACATTGAAACTATTTCTTTGACCTGTTTTTGCTGATTTTATTGTAATAATCTTACATAATGGCCTGACTCAAAGAACCCTGCCCAGCCGTAAATAACTTCAAGAGAGAAGAGATTAAAACATCACTTTCAGAGGTTGGTCATTCCCAGAGATGTTTTGCAAGACTGATAGCCCTTTTGGTTTTACTTCCTCATTGCCTCTCTCTATATATATTCTTTCAGGGAGAGAGAGAGGCAATGCCAAAAGCCTTTTGACTTTAGTTCTTCACAGCTTCTCTCTCTGGTTCTATAAAAGATCCTGTCATCCAGCAACACCCCCTCTCCCCACCCCCACCCCCATGCACTCACACACACACACACACACACACAAGATGGTTGTTTTGAGACATTTGTTGTTGTTCACTCCTTAAGTCCAACTCTTTGCGACCCCGTGGACTGCTGCACACCAGACTTACCTGTCCTTCACTATCTCCCTGAGTTTACTCAAACTCATGTCCATTGATGCTATCCAACCATCTCATCCTCTGTCAACCCTCCTCCTCTTGCCCTCAATCTTTCCCAGCATCAGGGTCTTTTCCAATGAGCTGGTTCTTCACATCAGGTGGCCAGAGTATTGGAGCTTCAGCTTTGGCACCAGTCCTTCCGATGAATATTCATGGTTGATTTCCTTTAGGATTAACTGGTTTGATCTCTTTGCTGTCCAAGGAACTCTCAAGAGTCTTCTCCAGCACCAGTTTGCAAGCATCAGTTCTTTGACACTCAACCTTCTTTATGGTCCAACTGTAGCGCAACTGGTAAAGAATCTGCCTGAAATGCAGGCGACCCCAGTTTGATTTCTGGGTCAGGAAGATCCACTGGAGAAGAAATAGTCTACCCAACCTAGTATTCTTGGGCTTACTCAGTGGCTCAACTGGTAAAGAATCTGCCTTTGATGCAGGAGACCTGGGTTTAATCCCTGGGTTAGGAAGATCCCTTGGAGAAGGGAACAGCTAGACTGCAAGGAGATCCAACCAGTCCATTCTAAATGAGATCATACCTGGTGTTCTTTGGAAGGAATGATGCTGAAGCTGAAACTCCAATACTTTGGCCACCTCATGTGGAAAAGACTCATTGGAAAAGACTCTGATGCTGGGAGGGACTTGGGACAGGAGGAGAAGGGGATGACAGAGGATGAGAAGGCTGGAGGGCATCACTGACTCCATGGACATGAGTCTGAGTGAACTCCGGGAGTTGGTGACGGGCAGGGAGGCCTGGCATACTGCAATTCATAGGATCGCAAAGAGTCGGACATGACTTTGTGACTGAACTGAACTGACGCACTCCAGTATTCTGGCATGGAGAATTCCATGGACTGTATATCCATGGGGTCTCAAAGAGACGGACATGACTGAGTGACTTTCACTTTCACTCATATCCATACATGACTACTGGAAAAACCAGTAGTCTTTGACTATATGGACTTTGTCAGCAAAGTTATGTCCCAGCTTTTTAATACACTGTCTAGGTTTGTCATAGCTTTTCTTCTAAGAGGCAAGAGTCTTTTAATTTCATGCCTGCAGTCACCATCTGCAGTGATTTTGGAGCCCAGGAAAATGAAATCTGACACTGTTTACACTTTTTCCTCATCTATTTACTATGAAGTTGTTGAAATGAAAATATCTCATGCCCTATTAATCAACAAGAAATGTTACAGCCTTCAGTGATTTCTGGCCTCCAAATGTGAATCAGGGCTTCCAAAACTTAGATCCAGAGGATGCTACCACACCACACAGTGATTGCTGAGGAGCTAGCAGAATGCAAGAAACAGGATTGGCCCCAGATAGCTGATGAGAATATGAAAGGAATGAATTCAGTGAACCAAGAGGCTTGTATCTTCCCACACACAAAATGCTAAATTTCTTGATACCTGATCTTTGATGTTCAGACTGCCTGCTCCCTTTGTTACAAACTTGTATTTAGCTTGACTTCTCCCCTGTCTCCTTGGAGCAGTTTTCTCAGAGCTACTGAGATGATATCTCCCGGGCTTAGAGTTGTAAACATTCCCACCAAATAAAATAACTCTCTACTTTCAGGTTGTGACTATATTATTTTTGTTAACAAAATGATGGGACCGGATGCCGTGATCTTTGTTTTTTGAATATTGAGTTTTAAGCCAGCTTTTTCACTCTCCTCTTTCACCCTCATCAAGAAGCTCTTTAGTTCCTTTTCACTTTCTGCCATTAAAGTGATATCATCTGAGGTTCTTGATATTTCTCCCCACAATCTTGATTCTAGCTTTTGAGTAATCCAGCCCAGCACGTCACATGATGTACTCTGCATATAAGTTAAATAGCAGGGTGACGATATACAGCCTTGATGTACTCCTTTCCCAATTTGAAACTAGTCCATTGTTCTATGTGCAGTTCTAAAAGTTGCTTCTTGTCCTGCATACAGGTTTCTCAGGAGGCAGGTTAGGTGGTCTGGTATTCACATCTCTTCAAGAATATTTCACAGTTTGTTGTGATCCACACAGTCAAAGGCTTTAGCATAGTCAACAAAGCAGATGTTTTCCATGATCCAGTAGATGTTGGCAATTTGATATCTGGTTCCTCTGTCTTTTCTAAATCCAGCTTGTACATCTGAAAGTTCTCTGTTCACGTATTTTTGAAGTCTAACTTGAAGGATTTTGAGCATAAGCTTGCTAGTGATTGGGTGCAATTGCACAGCAACTTGAACATTCTTTGGCATTGCCCTTCTTTGGGATTGGAATGAAAACTGACTTTTTCCTATTTTCCAGTGGCCACTTCTAAGTTTATCAAATTTGTTGGCATATTGAATGCAGCAATTTAACAGCATCATCTTTTAGGATTTGAAGTAGATCAGCTGGAATTCCATCACCTCCACTAGCTTTGTTTGTAGCAATGCTTCCTAAGGCCCACTTGACTTCACACTCCAGGATGTCTGGCACTAGGTGAGTGACCACACCATTGTGGTTATCTGGGTCATTAAGAGCTTTTTTGTACAGTTCTTCTGTGTATTCTTGCGACCTCTTCTTAATATCTTCTGCTTCTGTTATGTCCTTGCTGTTTTTGTCCTTTATTGTGACCATCTTTGCATGAAATGTTCCCCTGGTATCTCTAGTCTTTCCCATTCTATTGTTTTCCCTTATTTCTTTGCACTGTTCACTTAAGAAGGCTTTCTTATCTCTCCTTGCTATTCTCTGGAACTCTGCATTCAGTTGGGTTTATCTTTCCCTTTCTGCTTTGTCTTTTGCTTCTTTTCGTTTCTCAGCCTCCTCAGACAACCACTTGGCCTTCTTGCATTTCTTTTTCTTGGGAATGGATTTGGTCACCACCTCCTGTACTATGTTACAAACATCCATCCATCGTTCTTCAGGCACTTTTTGTATCAGATCTAGTCCCTTGAATTTCTTTGTCACTTCCAATATATTAACTGTAAGGGATTTGATTCAGGTCATACTTGAATGGTCTAGTGGTTTTCCCTACTTTCTTCAATTTGAGCCTGAATTTTGCAATAAGGAGCTGATGATCTGAACCACAGTCAACTCCAGGTTTTATTTTTGCTGACTGTATAGAGCTTCTCCATCTTTAGCTGCAAAGAATATAAACAATATGATTTCAGTATTGACCATCTGGCTATATCATGTGTAGAGTCATTTCTTGTGTTGTTGGAAGATGGCATTTGCTATGACCAAGGCATTCTCTTGGCAAAACTCCTTTGCCCTGCTTCATTTTGTACTCCAAGGCCAAACTTGCCAATTACTCCAAGTATCTCTTGAGTTCCTACTTTTGCATTCCAGTCCCCTGTGATGAAAAGGACATCTTTTTTGGTGTTAGGTTCTGAAGGTGTTGTAGGTCTTCATAGAATTGTTCAACTTCATCTTCTTCGGCATTAGTGGTTTAAGACATTAGTCTGTTATCTTCTCGGTCAGTTGGCTTGCCAAATAAAGTGGATTCCTTGCCACAAAACCTTCTTTCTCAGATTTATTGGCCTGTTGTGCGGCAAGCAGAGTGAGCTTGGACTTAGTGACGATTGTTTAGAAAAATTGTTTTTGAAAGAGCAATATAATAATGTGAAAAGTAGCATGTGCTAAGTGCCAATGATCATATGTGCTACTGAGAATTGGGAGTGGGAAAAGGATTGGTAGGACTTGAGGTAGGCTTTACTGGAAAGATAGATGAGGAAGATATAACTGAAGGCAATATACACAGTCAAATTCAGGCGTTTGTAATCATTTAACAAATTGAAATGGTAAAATTGAAGAAATCATGAGAAGGAGCACTTGGAGATAAGGTGGAGAGAGGTTAAAATTGTTTAAGGCTCTGATTTCAGGCTGAGCAGTAAGAATCTTGTTTTCTAGGCAAATGGCCAGCCACTGAAGGCTTTTTAACTGACTGCTAGTTGAAAATCACACTATAGTAAATATTTTCATATACTAAAGCCTAAGTAGAACCAAGGTGGCTTTTTTGATGGTAGAATTAATTTCACCTCAAATTAGCTGGGTGGTGTGACATATTTAATTTTTAATCTGGTTGAGGTCTTTTGTAGTGTTTGAAAGAAAATGTTGTTATAAAATGAAACATAAAGGCAAGAATGTAAGAAATTTAGAAATGAAAATGTACAGTTAATTCAAATTAGTTTTCTCCTTCTTTTAGATTAAAATTTGAATAGGTGATATAATCACATAGCTAAAAAGTTAAGCAAAAAAAAAAAAATGTATACAGCGAAAATATTCACCTCAGTTCTGTCCTCCATCTGCCCTTCCTTCCCTATCCCACTAGGAGTCACTTTTATTAGCTTCTTGTATATTCTTCCAGCATTTATAAAAAATACAAATACAATTTTTTTCTCCTATTATTATAATACACTGAAGCTAGCATGTTATTTGTATTGTTCTGCACTTTGCTATTTTATTTTATCTTAATATATCTTGAAGATCTTTGCTCTTTAGTAAATTAGTGTGCTTGCTTCATGAATTAGTCAATGCTGTCAAGAACACATGTCTGTCATCTCAAATTTTTTAGAACTTAAGGAAGAATATGCTTGGATTTTGTTTGTTTGTTTTTAGCTATTTCCCAGCCTGCTTGTTGATTAGTATTAGGAGTACATGTCCCTTTAAAACAAGAAAGTGAAAGAGAATGAAACTGTTTCTTCCTTGCTGTGCCTTGCATCTAAATTTGATCTGGCTTAGATCTGCATTGCTCTTTTCCTTGGAAATAGGCCTCTGTTTTCATAATTACATTTTGTTCCTAAGGGACACCTTTTGAATAAATACTGGCTATCTGCCTTGCTTTCCTGTTATTGTAAATTTGGATTTTAATAAAAGTGTAATATTTCCTGTTTTCAATCTTTTTTCCAGAGTTGTAGCTTTGGCCTAAAATAGATTTGATATTGTTTGGGATTAATCTGTCTTTGTTTTCCTGTTTTGGGGTCAGAGAGCCCTTCCCCTCCACCCCCACTGGTTTTCATTTTCACTCCATCCTAAGTATGTTCAGGAGGTTTACTTTAGCTCCCTTGCAAATCTCTTTTTTTTCTTGTTCTCTTTCCCTTCTCTCTTTTATTCATTTTTAAAAAATGAATGTCAGCCAGCTGTTTGATTTTAGCCTTAGTCTTTCCTTTTCCTATTTTATTTTGAGCTATTTCTACTTGAACTTTAGTTGTAATTTCATAATAAGAGATTAGTTGGAATTTAGTACGACTTTATGTGTAGCCTGACATGTCCTAGGTCTATCCAGTGTTCTTTTTACCCTTCAAAAACTGTCTCGGGTTAATTCCAGTTCACAGTTTTAATCTCCACTGCTCCCTCTAAATAATAAGGTAGAGCTTCTACCATTGTTAGTATCCCACCCACTCTATCAAACAAAGTATGGAAATAATTTAACTGCCATCAAGGAATAAACTTGATGTTTGGTGCCGTGGTTGTTTGTGATATGTTTGTTTCAGAGTGGGAAGGTTCTCACTCTGGACATCCACTGATAGACCTGCAAGATTTTGAATCTGGGGAGACAGAAGAAAGCCATTGGGTTTCCTTGAATGCTTGCCCCCCCAGATTGCCTCTATCCTTCACAAATAGATAGGAATCACCAGTGTTTAAAAGAGAAACATGGAAATATGGTAAGGGTAACTCTGAATATCTTCTGCCATTCTGCCATTCTTTATGGATGTCCAGCATCTAAAATATTTCTTACCTATCAGCTTGTTATTTTAGTATACCTCCATGGTTGATCCAAAGGCTTGTTAGCAAGACTCCCAAAGATCTAGAAAACTGATCCCTGGTATGGTTACACAATACTGGGTTCAGGAATGTTCTCAGACCAGAATGTACTAGCCTAATGGGATTTCTTTGGAAGGAATGATGCTAAAGCTGAAACTCCAGGACTTTGGCCACCTCACGCAAAGAGTTGACTCATTGGAAAAGACTCTGATGCTGGGAGGGATTGGGGGCAGGAGGAAAAGGGGACGACAGAGGATGAGATGGCTGGATGGCATCACTGACTCGATGGACATGAGTCTGGGTGAACTCCGGGAGTTAGTGATGGACAGGGAGGCCTGGCATGCTGCGATTCATGGGGTCGCAAAGAGTCGGACACGACTGAGCGACTGAACTGAACTGAAGAGAGGTACCTTAGAGAACCAAACTGAACCCTGCAATAGGATTGTACATTGTATAAACCAGACATATGAGGTGCTTCTACCTGAAGGGCTTGGGGCATATCCTTACTTGCTTATGAGTACATAGAGTTCCATAGGCCCTAATATGACTCTCGCTTAGCATTTCCAGTAATAATACACCCTCTGGTGAAGGTTTTGGAATTAAGATGTTTGTACTTCTTTGTTTTAAAAAAACTTTTTATTAGAGTACAATCTATTTACAGTGCTGTGTTAGTTTCGGGTGTACAGCAAAATGAATCAGATATACATATACATATATCCACTCTGCTTTAGATTCTTTTCCCACATAGGTTATTATAGAGTACTGAGTGGAGTTCCCTGTGCTATACAGTAGATCTTTATTAGTTAGCTATCTATTTTATATATAGTAGCGTTTTTATTGCTGTTTGTTGTTGTTTAGTGACTAAGGTGTATCCGACTCTTTTGCCATCCCATGGATGGTAGCCGGCCAGGCTCCTCTGTCCCTGGGGTTTCCTAGGCAAGGCAAGAATACTGGAGAGGGTTGCCATTTCCTTCTCCAGGGAATCTTCCCAACCCAGGAATCAAACCCATGTCTCTGCTTGGCAGGTGGATTCTTTACCAGTGAGCCACCAAGGAAGAACTAAGTGTGTAAATGTCAATCCCAATAAGTTTGTTTTCTAAGGTGTTTGTACTTTGGTCTAAACTGAAAGACTTCGTCATCTCTCTAATTGAGCTGAATTTGTTCTGTACCCTTTGGATAAGTAGTGTGTTTGATTTACTCAGGTGATGTTTGTGTCAGGTCTTGTTATCAGTCATTGCCCTCTATTGATGGTTTTCAACATATTGGCCACTCAGATAACCAAAATGTTTACTTGACAATGCTGGATTGCATCGACGTTTGTCCATTTTTTCCACATTTATTTTGAACTGTGTCCCTTTGATAATCAGATGTATTAAGACATATAGAGATGCTGAGGTATATGTGTGTGTTTGGGCATACATACACGTGCATATACACACACATTTGTGTGCTAATCCCCAAATTATCAACTTAGAAACTGTTTTCTGCCCATGAAACCTTGGGGAAGCTAGAAGCTTTTCAATGTCTCAGCAAGGTACTTGCTGAGTGTACCTTTCTAGGCTGTTGTGCAGAGAGAAAAATAAACACATGAGGAGGGTATGTTTATCCATCCATTTCCTCAACAAATGTTCCAGGGATTAGGGAAACAGAAGAACAAGACAATGTTCTTGCCTTCAAAGAGTTTATATTTATTTGAGGAGTTAGACTACAAATAAATACAAATGTTAAAAAAAAATCTCAGGTAATGGTAAGTGCTAAGGTCAAAGTAAGGGGATGGAAAGTAATAGAGGAAGGAAAGGCAAGTTAAAGCTACAGTGAGATACCATTTCATACTCACTATTATGTCTATAGTAGATAAGAGATATTAACAAGTATTGGTAGGTAGGATGCAGATAGACAAAAACCCTCATACATTGCTGCTGGATGTAGTACTTTGGATAAAATGGTGTAGCTACTTCGGATAAACAGTTTGGCAGTATCTCAGAAAGCTAGGTATAAAACTATTTGTTATTGTTGTTTAGTCACTAAGTCATGTCCAACTCTTTTGTGACCCCAGGGACTGTAGCCCACCAGTCTCCTCTGTCCATGGAATTTCCCAGGCAAGAATACTAGAGTGGGTTGCCATTTCCTTCTCCAAGAGATCTTCCCAACCCAGGGATCATACCTGGGTCTCCTCATTGTAGGTGGATTCTTTACCACTGAGACACCAGAGAAGCCCAGCAAAACAATAAAACTATTCTTTTGTATTTCACCCAAAATTCTGTCTCTGAGATTTACTTCGGTGTCAGGGTACAGAGGCTAGATTCGACTCCAACACCTTAATTGGACTATACACCAGAAAGAATAAGAGATGAGGAAGTAGAGACAGCGTGTACAAACAACTCATTTGAGAAATTTTGCTACAAAGGAGAGAAGTGGCTAAAGAAACATGTGAGGTCAAAGAAAGAAGATTAATTTTTTTTTTAAATTTGTACCAATGGTAGACATCTTGAAATAGAGACAATATGAAGGAGGAAACTAGATGATTTCTACTGTTGACTGGGAGTTAGATGGGACCTTGAATAGATCGCTGATGCAGTATGCTATGACTTGCTTATAGTACAGTTCCAGCTGTACTGTTGATAGGGACTTTTGATAATGAAATAAGTCCACACTGATAGCTTTGACTTTGACTTGATAGCTATCCACAAAAGGGCAGCAGAGAAAGAGCATGGCAAGATTGTCCTTGCAGGGTAATGTTCAGTTCAGTTCAGTTCAGTTCAGTCGCTCAGTCATGTCCGACTCTTTGCGACCCCATGAATCACAGCACGCCAGGCCTCCCTGTCCATCACCAACTCCCGGAGTTCACTCAGACTCATGTCCATCGAGTCAGTGATGCCATCCAGCCATCTCGTCCTCTGTCATCCCCTTCTTCTCCTGCCCCCAATCCCTCCCAGCATCAGAGTCTTGTCCAATGAGTCAACTCTTCGCATGAGGTGGCCAAAGTCCTGGAGTTTCGGCTTTAGCATCATTCCTTCCAAAGAAATCTCAGGGCTGATCTCCTTCAGAATGGACTGGTTGGATGTCCTTGCAGTCCAAGGGACTCTCAAGAGTCTTCTCCAACACCACAGTTCAAAAGCATCAATTCTTCGGCGCTCAGCCTTCTTCACAGTCCAACTCTCACATCCATACCCTTCAAAAATATTAGGGAACTGAACCCTTCCAGGCCACAGGACTGGAACAGGTCAGTTTTCATTCCAATCCCAAAGAAAGGCAATGCCAAAGAATGCTCAAACTACCACACAATTGCACTCATCTCACACGCTAGTAAAGTAATGCTCAAAATTCTCCAAGCCAGGCTTCAGCAATATGTGTACCATGAAATTCCAGAGGTTCAAGCTGGTTTTAGAAAAGGCAGAGAAACCAGAGATCAAATTGCCAACATCTGCTGGATCATCGAAAAAGCAAGAGAGTCCCAGAAAAACATCTATTTCTGCTTTATTGACTATGCCAAAGCCTTTGACTGTGTGGATCACAATAAACTGTGGAAAATTCTGAAAGAGATGGGAATCCCAGACCACCTGACCTGCCTCTTGAGAAACCTATATGCAGGTCAGGAAGCAACAGTTAGAACTGGACATGGAACAACAGACTGGTTCCAAATAGGAAAAGGAGTATGTCAAGGCTGTATATTGTCACCCTGCTTATTTAACTTCTATGCAGAGAACATCATGAGAAACGCTGGGCTGGAAGAAGCACAAGCTGGAATCAAGATTTCTGGGAGAAATATCAATAACCTCAGATATGCAGATGACACCACCCTTATGGCAGAAAGTGAAGAGGAACTCAAAAGCCTCTTGATGAAAGTGAAAGAGGAGAGTGAAAAAGTTGGCTTAAAGCTCAACATTCAGAAAACGAAGATTATAGCATCTTGTCCCATCACTTCCTGGGAAATAGATGGGGAAACAGTGGAAACAGTGTCAGACTTTATTTTTGGGGGGCTCCAAAATCACTGCAGATGGTGACTGCAGCCATAAAATTGAAAGACGCTTACTCCTTGGAAGAAAAGCCAAGACAAACCTAGAGACAGTATATTAAAAAGCTAAGACATCATTTTGCCAACAAAGGTCGGTCTAGTCAAAGCTAATTTTTCCAGTAGTCATGCATGGATGTGAGAGCTGGATCTTGAAGAAATCTGAGCACCAAAGAATTAATGTTTTTGAACTGTGGTGTTGGGGAAGACTCTTGAGAGTCCCTTGGACTGCAATGAGATCAAACCGGTCAATCCTAAAGGAAATCATTGGAAGGACTGCTAAATACTAAATACTCATTGGAAGGACTGCTGCTGAAGCTGAAGCTCCAGTACTTTGGCCACTTCAAATGAGGAGCCAACTCATTAGAAAAGACCCTGATGCTGGGAAAGATTGAAGGCGAGAGGAGAAGGGGTCAACAGAGGATGAGATGGTTGGATGGCATCACTGACTCAATAGACATTAGTTTGAGCAAACTGTGAGAGTTGGTGAAGGACAGGGAAGCTGGCATGCTACAGTACCTGGGGTTGCAAAGAGTCGGACACTGAGCAACTGTACTGAACTGAGAGAAGAATTTAATCTGTAATGAGGCATGGGGAGGGGAAGATTCACCTGCTTTGACTGAATCTTCAATGTGAATAACCACAGCATGTAACAGGTACAGAGTGCTTTACAATCGACAAAAGATTTTACAGTCTGTTCTTTTTAGTTTGGGCATTTATGGAGACTTGAGCAATTACCATTAATATTATTCTCATTTTCATTCTTCAGATGAAAAAAGAGGCTTAGCGATAGGGTCACTTGAATTTCCCACCATCACACACAGCAAAAGAATGACTAAACCAGGACTAATAGTCACAACTTTTGACTCCTTATCTTTGAATCTACAGAGAGTGATACAGGAGGGTAATGTGTGGAAACGCATCACATGTTTAGGCTAATAGAAAAAGTCCAGTGGAATTCCTGCTGCTGCTAAGTCGCTTCAGTCGTGTCCGACTCTGTGAGACCCCATAGACGGAAGCCCACCAGGCTCCCCCGTCCCTGGGATTCTCCAGGCAAGAACACTGGAGTGGGTTGCCATTTCCTTCTCCAATGCATGAAAGTGAAAAGTGAAAGTGAAGTCGCTCAGTCGTGTCTGACTCTTAGGGACCCCATGGACTGCAGCCCACAAGGCTCCTCCGCCCATGGGATTTTCCAGGCAAGAGTACTGGAGTGGGGTGCCATTGCCTTCTCCACCAATGGAATTTCACTTTGTGGCAAATTGGAGATGAAATGGAGTAGTGAAAAACTGTCTTCTATCATTCTAAAAGATTGTTGATATAAAAGAAGAGTTAAATTTATTTTGTGCAACTTTGGAAAGTTAAGATTAGACTGGAAGGAATTTCTCTGGCAGTTCAGTGGTTAAAACTTTAGTGGTTAAGATTTCACACTCCTGTTGTAGGGGGTGTGGATTGGAACTAAGATTCCACATGCTCAGGGTGAGGCAAAAAAAAAAAAAAAAATTAGACCAGAAAACAGACTCCACTCAATTTGTGAAGAACTCCACAAAAAGGAAATTATATTCTCTTTTGTGATTAAATTCTTGAAGTGTGGAAGTATGGGCTAGATAAGTATTTGGCAAAGTCATAAAGGAATTTCTTTGATCTTAAAATCTCTAAAATTCTATTAATCTCTAAAATCTCTAAATCTATTAATCTCTAAAATCTCTAAAATTCAAGTAGCTTGAAACAATAGGACTTGTTTGAATAACTCTGGTACAGTTTTCCAACACAGGTTGAAACATTAGGACTTGTTTCAAAAGCCTGAGTAACAAAAGTACATTTCTCCAACACTTAAGTTATATGGAAGGAAGGTTAAATGTTACCCTGTACACTCATTTTGCAATAACTATATATATATAGTAATACATAATCATATTGCAATAATTGCAATAAATATATACATATATAAATAATTTTATGCATGTCCATTTCTTCTTGATCAACTGCAAGGTAAGAGACGAGGAGTTGGGAGGCTAGAAAAGGAAGAGTTGGGAGCTGTGATTAATCTCAGACCAAAGTGGAAGCAATTCCACTACTTCAGCAGACAGGAAAGTCAGCAGCTGAGAACTCTTTAGCAGCGCACCTGGAGAAATTCACCAGGGGACTGAAGCAGTAAGTTAGAAAAGGATAGATGGTGGAAGGGTTACACAGGAACTTTGAAGGAGTGATTTATGGGCAACAGCCTTGCGCAAAGGTGCAGTCAGTGGTAAAAGAAGCCATTTGTTCTGGGAGAGTAGTTTAGAGGGAGTGTGTTTTGTGTGGGCGGTAGTTCATGAGCAAAGTGTTTGTGGGGAAGGGAGATATGGGGCTAGTGAGAGGCATGAAAGCACTTGTGGAGAAATATGCCGTGTAGGAGGCTTGTTTTGCTAGGGCTATGGCACAGGGTGGTGTTTGGCACTGAGAGAGGCCACAGGAGCCAAAGGAAGAGTCCTTGCAGTGGCCTTTAAAAAATATATGCATATACATATTTAAAAATCGAAATAAAAATCTTATTTGATTACAAAAACAATATATGTTAATGTTGAACAACTAGATTATATAAAGAACAAAAAAGAACCCCTATGTTGTCTCAGCCAAGATAAGCACTGCTACCAGTTTGTGTACTTATTATGGATTTAAAAACTTTTTTTTGGAAAAGTTTTGAAAATATTCTTGATTTACAACATTGTGTTAGTTTCAGATTATAGCGAAGAGGTTCAGTTATACATATGTATGTATATTCTTAAAAAACATTTCCATTATAGTTTATTAAAAACCATTGAATATAGTTCCCCATGCTATACAGTAAATCTTAGTTGTTTATTTTGGAAAATTTTAAAGTCCATTTTCTCTCCAACTGTTTACTTTGAAAATCTTAAAGCCTGAAGAACAGTAGAACAATAGTGCGTCGAACACTGGCATAACTTCCACCTATGAGCTAAAAAAATATTCACAACCTCAAAGTGGAGAGTTATATTTTTTTCAGTGGGAACTTTTAGGACTTCAAGCCAGGGAAGCAGCATCTCAAGTAACCTTGATAAAACTGTTCTGAGGAGGCCAGTCGGGGAGCTGAGACATATAACAGTTTTGCAACAAGGGCAGGTAGTCTAAACATCAAAAGATTATTATTAATTAAAGAAAACCAGATATGCCAAGTTAAGGAATTTACCGCTTTTCTACGTATGGGAAAATACAAGAGTCTGAGCACTGAAATCATTCTTTAGATGTACACCTCAGCTGTCTGGGGCCACTAGCCTGCATTTTCACATCCTGAGTATCCTCAGAGCTCATTAGCTCACCATTGGCTGTAATTATAATCACTGAAGACTGTGACATCTTCTGTTTCCTGACATAGCAAGCAATAGTCCATTTATTATACCTAATTCATCAATTTTTAACAATTAGCCTCATATACGCTTCCTTTTTTCCTGAGCCATTTGAAATTAAATAGTTTCAAACATCATGGCAGTTCATTTTTTAATACATTAGCATGCGTCTCTAAAAATGACATTCTTTTACGTAATAACATTACCATTATCTCACCTAAGATCAACATTGGCTTCCCTGGTTGCTCAGAAGGTAAACAATCTGACCTGGGTTCAACCCCTGGGTTGGAAAGATCCCCTGGAGGAGGGCACAGCAACCCTCTCTACCATTCTTGCCTGGAGAATTCCATAGACAGAGGAGCCTGGTGGGCTACAGTCTATGGGGTTGCGAAGAGTCGGACATGACTGAATGGCTAAGCACAAGATCAAGATTAATTCAGTAAGGTCTGCATATATCTTAGTTATCAATATGTTTTGCTACAGATTCTAAATGCTTTCCCTTTTCTTATTTCTCTGTTGACTGAAAAAAAAAATACACACGTGCATAATGAGAATTATGTTTTATTCAGTGGACTTTCTGAGGACTTAAGCCCTGAAGATAGCTTCTCAGATAAGCTCTGAGGAGCTCTTCCCAAGAGGTAAGGGAGGAGCCAGTATATATAAAAGTTTTTGCAACATAAACCAAGTGTTAGAGCATCCAAAGATTACTGTTATTAAAGGAAGCTGAGGTTTCCCTGGTGACTCAGATGGTAAAGAATCTGCCTACAATGCGGGAGACCTGGTTTCAACCCCTGAGTCAGCAAGCTTCCCTGGAGAAGGGAATGGTTACCCAATCCAGTACATTTTCCTGGAGAATTCCATGGACAGAGGAGCCTAGCAGGCTACAGTCCATGTGGTCACAAAGAGTCAGACATGACTGAGTGACTACCTCAATTTAATGATTTTAGCATTTTTCTGTGTATGGGAAGATACAAGAGTCTGGGCTCATTGAAATCATTCCTTTGATATGCATTTCAGTGGTCTCGGGCCAGTATCCTGTTCTTTCCCATCCTGAATCCCCTCAGGTACATCATTGGGAGTGCCTGTAGTGGCTGATGGCAGCCTGTTTTTCTGTGTTTTGTGTTCCCTCAGGACTCACCACCAGGGGCAGCTGTAGTGGCTGATGGCTTGATGACCCCAACATTCTTTGTTTACTGATATGGCAGGTGATTCTTCGTCCATCTTTGAAGACAGAACTGCAATCACTTACCTGGTCAGCTGAATCAAAGCAGCTGTGTACTAGGGGAGATAAGAAGGAGAATCCCCAAGAGCATGGGAACCTGGAAGCCTGTCAGAAGGGCATCTCTGTGAGGAGTCCAGGATGCTCTTTCTCCCCTGAGCTCATCTACACAGCTCTCCTCCAGGCTGTGGGCTAGATAGCTTTGCTTTGGCCTCCCTCCCTTCCTTCCTCTGTGCTCCACCAGGCTTTACCATGCACCAATTCTGTGCTATGTTCTGCACCAGAGTCTGCCCACCCAAGTGAACTTGGTCCCTGATCTCAAGTACAGAAAAGGTAGAATTTCTCCTCAGTGAGTGGTTCTGTCCTTGGTCTGCAACCTGTTATTCAGGAGCATCATTCCCATAGGACTGGCTTACCCATCTACTGACCTTAGAGTGTATACGAGGAGCTTCATGTGGCAGTCTGTGTTGTTTGAACTGACGGTTGCCCTGATGAACATCATTACTTGACCAGAGCAGCAGACACAGTTTCAGGAAGAGAAAGCAAGCTCCTTTACCCTGAAATTTTAGTTGAGTTGCTCCCCTTGGGACAATTCTTTGTGCAAGGAAATATCTGACTTGCAAATTGAAGGGCATCTGTGATTACTTAGTTGACTTAGACTTTGTTGTTTGTTTGCTTTTGGATATAGTTGTTGGCTGTCCTTTTAAAATCGTTCCTGGGTATAAGAAGGTAAACACGGAGATCTGTGAGCTAATTTTAACATTTCAGAAATCTTAATGAAGATCACAAGTTTAGTCTAAATAAGACACGTACTAACTAAAACTAAATCTATTTGAATGATGTCAATCCATTATGGCAACCCTGGTTATCTCATTCTTATCAAAAACTTTTTGGCAAGTTTTTCTTTTTTATTAATATGAATGAGAAAACTGAATTGTGGTGATTTGTAAGTATAGCAGCAGACTTTCCTTAAAACTTGAAATTTTTGGTGCCATCTGAAAATTAAATCAGTTGGTAAAGAGTAGCCACTGTGGAAAAAGAACATCGCCTGCCATTCCAGTAAAAAGCAAATGTTACCACCGCCAAGTCAGTGCAACCACCCTGACACCACACCTGGGCTATACCCCTGAGGGGAATTCAAGATGGGAAAGTACAGGATACCAGCCCTAGATTAAGATGCATATCTAAGGAGCAATTTCAGTGAGCCCTAGATGGTTTATCTTCCCACACATGCAAAGAACTAAAATCATTAACCCCAGATGTCTGTTTTTGTGATTAGCAGTGATCTTTGGATGTGCTACCACAGTTTGTTTGTTTGTTTTTCAGCAAACCCCAGCTCCTCCCTTACTTCTTGGGAACAGTTCCTCAGAGCTATCTGAGAGGCTGTCTCTTGGGCTGTAGTCCTCAATAGGTTCACGGAATAAAACACAGCTTGCAACTTTTAGTTTGTGTGTTTTTCTTCCTCTGACCCCACCATGTGTAAAAACAAACTACGGAAATTTCCAATCAGTGGAGTAAGGGTGACCCACTCCACAGATTCCAGTTTGGGGACCAAAATGCAGGCTTAGGGGAGTACAGTGATTTTAGCATCCTCACAAATAAAAATATAATCAGTCAAAGTGTATCCTGCCTTTTTTCTCTTACCCAAATTTGATTTGTGTTGCATTTATTGTGGGTAGTTTTATAAGCTACCTTTAATCCTGCCTTGAAATAGGTGGACTTTAAAAGAACACCAACCAACAAGATATTAATATATTTTAAGGAGGAGATTGAGAGGCTTAGAGATTAGAAAGGGAAATTCTAAATTTGGGGAACTGCTTCCTTGTAAGTCACCACCGGTCAAGGGTGGGATGCTGGCTCTGTCATTAATTCTGAGAAATATTTCCTCACCCTCATCCTAGCCTGAATTAACCTCAACACTACTCCCCACCCCTGCTTACCAAGCAAACATCTGTTCATGGTTTACTTTCCCACTGAAGTCAGGGAGAAAATATTGAGGCAGACTCATTTTTCACTACACAGATTTCTCAATGTAGCTCTTGTTTATTGTTCTATTTTGGAATTGGTTGCTGTGAATCAGTCCTGTGAGACTGAAAACTTCCAGAAGCACAGACAGAATCAAACATGGACCTGTGAGTTGAGGATGAACCCAGTGTGACCTCGGTCATTTCGCTGCCTCCACCACCTGAAGCCTTGCCTGTGTGGCCATCTGGCTCCGCTGGATGCTTTTGTTATCTCACCTTAGTCTAAGCCAGAGAAATCAGTATAGCTTAACAAGTGTAGCTTATCAGAATGCAAGAGGTCTGGGAGTAATAACATGGTCTCTGGTGATTAAAAGATTAGAAGCCACCAGTTTGTAGTTGTGGTTGTTGATGTTGTTTTGGTTGTACCACATGGCATCTCCTGGGCTGTAGGGAGATCAGACCAGTCAATCCTAAAGGAACTCAATCCTGAATATTCATTGGAACGACTGATGCTGAAGCTCCAATACCTTGGCTATCTGATGTGAAGAGCTGACTCACTGGAAAAGACCCTGATGCTAGGAAAGATTGAAGGCAAAAGGAGAAGGGGGTGGCAGAGGATAAGACGGTTAGATAACATCCCTGACACAATGGGCATGAATCTGAGCAAACTATCTGGGAGCTAGTGAAGGACAGGGAAGCCTGGTGTGCTGCAGTCCTTGTGGGTACAAAGAGTCAGACACGACTTAGTGACTGAACAACAACATGGCATGCAGGACCTTACTACTCCCCCCAGGGGCTGAAACCAAGATGCCTGCGGAGGAAGTGCAGTTTAAACCACTGGTCCACCAGACATTACTAACCCACCCAGGAACTGAAACCGTGATGCCTGCGGAGGGAGTGCAAAGTCTCAACCCTGGACCGCCAGAGAAGTCCTAGGAAGCCATCAGTTTAACTGGCATGTCCTCTTTTGACTCAGAGGTTTTTTAGCATTTGAGGTATGAAACTTGTTTGACAGCTGCCTCAAGCTGAAATACCACACAGTGACATGAGATTGGTTCTGTTTCTGAGAAATTTACTGTTTTTGTGTCATTCTGCAGTCCTTGTAAAAGAACTGTGTTACAATTACCTTCCAGCTATTTCACAAATGGTCACCTTCCCGCCAAGAGACAAACATACCACACATTTCTTTCCTAGCGCTTTTTCTTTCTCACTCTTAGTGTCTAGTACCACTATGCACCACAGGAATTGACAAGAATGCCCCCCTGACCTAAGGGTCTATTTCCATGCTTCTTCTGTCTATCCTAGAACTTCCAAGAACATCATTTTTTAGTCAGACAGATCTAAGTTCAAATGCTGTCCTTGTCATTTCCTAGCTCTGTGACCTTGAATATTTCACTGAAAGTTCCTAATGCTTTGTTTTCACATTTATAAAATGGGGATAGAGTATCAGTTACCTCACAGTATTAGATGAGAGACTGTAAATAAAATGCTTAAGAAAATTCCCTGGCATTTAATTAGCACTTCATAAATGCTGGTTATTATTTCATCTCTCAGTGGCAGTGTACTTTGTTAAAGGAAATCACACTAAGTTGATATTGACTTTATTTTTTTATTTTTTTAATTTTTCGAATTCATTTTTATTGGAGTATAATTGATTTACAATGTTGTGTTAAGCTAAGTTGATACTGACTTTAAACCCAAGGAATGTTTGTAGTCTAATGCAAATGAACAACTTGCATTCTTTTTCCTGCTTTCTTTCTCCCAGGGCTCCACTGCTTCCAGATTCCCTCTTTTGAGGTAGGGAATGACAATTAGAGGGCGCAGTGCCCCCTAACCTTTCTTTTCTCTCCTGGCCTCTGGCACTGATTAGGCCCACATACATTCCCCCCGCCCCCACCTTGTTGTTAGACCTTAGAACATTCCATTCCTATTCTGTTCAGGGCAGTATCTGGCCACTGGCCATCTCAGATCTGACACGGCTTAGCCAAAGACCCATGTGGAGGGAATCTTGCCAGGGCCGACTCAAGGCACTTCCTCGCAGAGCTCACATTTCCCTGAAACCTCTGACATTTTGCCTATCTCCCCCTACCCACATCCGCCAGCTGTCAGCAGGGCAAAGCAGAGGTGACTCAGAGTAGTTTGAACTATTATATGACAAAAACCCTAAACAAACAGAAAAACTGCCTGAGCTTACTTCCTCCCACACAAAGCCCTCAGATTTCCTTGTTATCCTTTCTTTTTCCTTCAAGGTAATTAAAAAAAAAAACTTTATTATGAAAAAGTATGATTAGTTTTCAAGTGCCCACCACACACAACTTCAACAATAGAGTTTTGCCCATCTTGTTTTATTTCTCCTTTCATTTTAATTTCTTAATCTGTGCTCGTTTATTCCTAAAGTATGTTTAATGCTAATTATGAGTTTATTTTTAGGACTCACCTTCTCCCTGAGTTAAAGGTGGGATTTGGGAACCAAGTGTGGACAGCTCCTTGCCCAGCCTCCCTGGTGTTCCTGACTGCTTCACAGTTGAAGTCTGGTGCAAATACAATTTCATAACCTGATCTTTTTTTTTTTTTTTTTGACCACACCAAGTGGTATGTAAAATCTTAGCCTGATCAGGGATCCAATGCATGCCTCCTGCAGTGGAAGTGCAGAGTCTTAAACACTGGACCACTTAGGGAAGTCCCCTGATATTGATTTTTCTAATAAATAATGTTACTTACCTTCTTTATGCCGGACACTGGGCTAGGCACTGAGAACAGAAGACAGATAGACGAAGAAACTCTCAGTTCACTGGAAAATATTAACAGCAAAACGGCAAGACTGTTGGTTTGGCCTGATTATTTGTGCAGGTGCAGCAAGAGTGTTAATTTATCATATAGGTTCCTTTAGTCTTTATAAATCTAGAGTTGTATCTACTGATAAGGCCACAAAAGTATTTTCTTTCTAGAATTTTCCTTAAAGAATTTCAGATTGGACTTTTAAAAGGCTCTATTATTTGTTATCTTGAATTTAGAAAAACCAAGCCTGAGCCTAGGAAACTTTTTCCACCCGATTTTACCCATAGTACATATAAATTTGGGTAAATCCCTTTCTTCTCAAGATTCTTATGATTTCGTAAAGTCCGTGGCCAGTAAGTGGTCTTCCTACCTCCTGCAAACCTGGGACCTGATAAGCCAGGTCCTAGATGAATTTCCCTGAGAAGACTTTGTAAATATGATTTCATCACACAGATTAAATGAACATCATTGTCAGAAGTGATATCTGGACAAGGTCTTGGTTGCATAACTGATTTTTTCTTATATTTCAGTAAAATAGAAGCAGATTCTTACTGAATCTATCCAAATAGCTATATTGCCAAGAAAAGTAAGGAGATTTGGTAAATTTATGGCTCAAGTGTGTGGGTCAGCGAGAATCAAATATCATATTTAAATGTTTATTTCAGTTATAAAAAGCAGAGTCTAATAGTTTTCTTTGGCTTACTGAGAGTTTAAGAAGATAGAAAAAAGCCTTATTTATAGTAATATATTCAGAATAGAACATTAAAACATTAACATTAATGTAGAACAATATTCCTAACAAATAACCACAAATGTTCCTTGTTAGTTCATTTGGTCTTATACAGCTAATTCTTGTTTTGTTGGCTCTTGAGTCAGTAGCCTCAGAAGCTATCTGCTTTTTGACCAAAAAGAATTCTAGAAATCCTGACTCAGTTCACTGGTTTGGTATGAAATATGTCTAAGTGGTGTTAATTCAAAACCTGTACAGTTATCTCTTGGTATCCACAGGGGATTTGTTCCAGGACCCCCATGAATATAAAAATACAGGGATGCTCAAGTCCCTTGTAGGCATAGAATGGTGCTGTACAACTGGCCTTCCGTATTCCTGATTTCCCCACCTGTGGATATGTAAGTGAAGTGAAAGTCGCTCAGTCCCATTCAACTCTTTGCGACCCCATGGGCTGTGTTTTTAATATATTAGTTTTTACACAAGTAATATATGAAAACCAAACACACAAAAAATGAAGAAAGCATTTTTAATCTTGCAGTACAGTATCTTAAAAAGTACAGTAGTACAGTACAACAGCTGGCATTAGGTGCTGGCTCCAATGAACAAGCAAGAAGAGTTACTGACTGGAGGAGAGAGAGGAGGGGTGAGATGGTAGAGCTGCAGGATCATCAGCAAAGGAGACAGAGGGCAAGCTGCAATTTCACCCATGCCTGACACTGATGGCACAGGTTCTGCTTCCTTGCTGCATTCAATTCTATCTCATCATGCTCATAGTCAGGCACTTCAGTCATGTCCAGCTCTTTGCAACTCTATGGACTGTAGCCTGCCAATCTCCTCTGTTCATGGGATTTTCCCACCAAGAATCCTGGAGTGTCATGCCCTCCTCCAGGGAATCTTCCTGACTCAAGGATTGAACTCTGCCTATGTTTCCTGCATTGCAGGCAGATTCTTTACCGTTGAGCCATGAAAGAAGCCTTCAATTCTATCTACCCTCTTGAAAAAACAATCCAATGATGTCTGGTAGTTGCCCTTTATTTCTCGTCATAGATGACATGGTAGCCCTGGGTTGTATTATGAATGCCTGCTGCAACCTTCATGTATCGTTCTGTGTTCTGGTCCTGTGCCCCCAAAACTATTAGTGCCTCCACAAATAGAGAAAATCTCCTTGCCATTTCCCGTGTTGTAAAGCTCTTCAGTTCTTCAGTCACTTCTTCCTTTTGTCTCTCTTCATCCTTTCTCTGGGCCTCCAGTTCCATCGGGTCTTCATTAGTTAGCTCCTTGTGTTGGACAGCAAGTTCCACCATTGCTTGGTGCCGCTTAGCAGTACCAACTACATGACCTCTGCTTTACATTTGCTTTCGGACATCCTGGGCTGGAAAGATTCTGTACTACTGTACTCTGTACAGTAAAGTACACAAAAGCACAACCACTTCTAGAGGATGTATGCACGTGGCAGTGTACACCAGACAAGTGAACTAACTTACATGAGTGCACATACAAACACATGTTCACATCTTTGAAAGCTCACAACTTGAAGGATTATATGTAGGGGACTTACTGTAGTGTAACTTACAGGGAAACTTATTTGCTTCTTTGGCATGCAAAACCAGTTAATAAATCATTTCCCAAAAAAATGCTGTACAAAATGTCTCAAAAGATAATTGTAAACCTGTTTCAAAGAAGTCAGTGAATGTTACACTGATTGATAAAAATGGATGAACGTAATTTTTATAGAGAATACAATCCAGAATGTCAGTGAGCTGGCATCTTTCCTAAAGGTGTAGCAAAGGTGTAGGCTGTGAGAAGACAGAGAACTTAGAGGAGTCAAAGTTCGGACGTGATTTGGGGGAGCTCATTATTTAGACTTTATTGGTTCTGAAAGTTCCTGTTGTATCAGGTTGTGGGCTCATTCATGGATCATATGTTATTAACAAAACTCCTCCAATGTCATGAAGCTGCCAAAGTCACTCATTTAGAAAGAACAAGACATAGTTCAATAATATCCCCATAGGGTCATCTACCAAATGGTCTAAGGCCTAGTCAGGACCTGAAGAGGTAAAAGCCTGAATTAGGAGCATTGCAGTGATTAGAGGGGGATAAAAGAATTATAATAGTGAAAGATCTGGCAGAGGTTAGAAGGGCTGGGTTCTACAGATTGTGAGCCAGTCTGTGTACCACATTTTACAAACGTGAACTGTTAACGATTCTCAACAATAGCTGAAAATATGCATCTTACATTTGCAAGATAGTTTCGGGCATCAGTGGTAACTGATTGTTCTCTAGATCCAGGAGGAAATGACTTCAGCTGGAACAAATTACCAGGGGCAAGGAGGATAGTGTACGAGAAAGAACAATCTGTGGAAGTCGTTAGATCTGGGTCCCATTCCTGTTCTTCCACCCTGCCACCCACTACCAATGTGGCCTCAGTTTTTTGTTTTTCTATGTTTTTGCTGCACCTCACCAGGCAGCATGAGGGATCCTAGTTCTCTGACCAGAAATCCGACCCCGTGCCCACTAGTGGAAGAAAGGGATCTCAACCACTGGACCACCAGGGAAGTCCTTGGTGAAAGAAAGAGAGAGAGAGGTTGGAGGTGGGGGAGGGAGGAAGGAAGGAAGAAAGAAATTCTAGTGCTTCTTACTTTGTGAAGAAGTTGTAAGGGTCACATGAGGTCATTTCTGAGCCAAAATGCGAAGCCATCTATTAGAAAACCAAATGGTGTCCCTGGTGGCTCATCCAGGAAAAGAACCTAATCACCACATTTGCATGAACTGGGAAAAAAGTCACTTCCTCTCAAGGATGTCAACTCTCTTCCAGTTTCTACAGTTTGCCAAGCAGAGCATGTATTAGGTTTCACTCTCTACTTGAGAACCACTGTTTAAAAGAATTAGTGGTGGTCAGGGTTCTTTCTACACTGTGGACAAGGGAATTGCCCCCTCATTTTTCAGTTGCAAGTGTTACTCTTTAGTAACAATTAGCTGCATATAAGAATCCAGGTCAGCCTTGGGCTGGAAGATTTCCAATTGTGAGGAGTTTCTTAGAATGGGAGACAGAAACAAAAGAAGGGAAAGAATGCTAAACAAAGGCTTACTAATAAGGAATCTAACTCTGCTTGTGTGCCAGATAAGTATTAGGTTTTTTCCCCCAGAGTTTTTGTCACTCACACACCCTCCAAATACACAAAAGTCTTGGTTTGAGGGGGGTCATTTTTTTCAGAACTGGAAAGATTATTTGAGATGACCTGATATCTAAACACGGATCTCCATTAGATTCCAGAGTGCTCAAATGTGTGCAGAACTTGGCATCCATTTACCCTGACCCACAGAACACAATGAGGTCTAGTCTACTAAGGGTATTTGGCAAATATCTTGCTAGTGAATAATTCCTCATTATATTATGTAGTGTAGTTCTTACAGAAATGATTCTAAAGGTTAAGAAACTCCTCATAGCAAAACATGTGGTATGCCCCATTTACTATCGTGTAGTGTAATTCACAGATAAAATAACACGTTTACACTCATAAACCCAGGTAATGCACTTTCAGAGTCTGGGCACTCAGAATCATTGCTCTAACAATTCTTTCCTTTCCCTCCTGCCTAATCAGTTTTTCCTCTCTGCTTGGTCTTTATTATCAATAAGCAAGCTGTTATTTTTTCCTGTCTTAAAAAAAAAAAGCAACAAAGTAGAACACCAACCTCCTCTTGATACTCAGTCTTCTCCAGTCTCATGGCTTTATATACCTCAGTTAAGTTCAGTCGTTCAGTCGTGTCCAACTCTTTGCAACCCCATGAATGCTTATGTCTTGTAGGTCTTCATAGAACAGTTCAGTTTGAGTTTCTTCAGCATTACTGGCTGGGGCATAGACTTGGATTACTGTGATATTGAATGGTTTGCCTTGGAAACAAACAGAGGTCATTCTGTTGTTTTTGAGATTGCATCCAAGTATTGCATTTTGGACTCTTTTGTTGACTATGAGGGCTACTCCATTTCTCCTAAGGCATTCTTGCCCATAGTAGTAGATATAATGGTCATCTGAGTTAAATTCACCCATTCCAGTCCATTTTAGTTCACTGGTTCCTAAAATGCCAATGTTCACTCTTGCCATCTCCTGTTTGACCACTTCCAATTCACCTTGATTCACAGACCTAATATTCCAGGTTCCTTTGCTATATTGCTCTTTACAGCATCAGACTTTACTTCCATCACCAGTCACATCCACAACTGGGTGTTGTTTTTGTTTTGGCTCCATCTCTTCATTCTTTCTGGAGTTATTTCTCCACTGATCTCCCATAGCATATTGGGCACCTACAAACCTGGGGAGTTCCCCTTTCAGTATCCTATCATTTTGCCTTTTCATACTGTTCATGGGGTTCTCAAGGCAAGACTACTGAAGTGGTTGCCGTTCCCTTCTCCAGTGGACCACATTTTGTCAGACCTCTTCACCATGACCCTTCCGTCTTGGGTGGCCCTACATGACATGGCCCATAGCTTCACTGAGTTAGACAAGGCTGTGGTCCATGTGATGAGTTTGGTTAGTTTTCTGTGATTGTGATCAGATTCTCAGAGGGCACAAACAGAACCTCGTGTGCACCAAGACCCAGGAGAAAGGAGCAGTGACCCCACAAGAGACTGACCCAGACTTGCCCGTGAGTGTCCAGGAGTCTCTAGTGGAGGCGTGGGTTGATGGTGGCCTGCTGCAGGGTTGGGGGCATTGAGTACAGCAGTGCATGCATGGGACCTTTTGAAGGAGGTCGCCATTATCTTTATCACCTCCACCATAGTTAGTAACTATAAGAGCAAAAGCTAATACATTTACCCTTTTACATGCAGTGCATTGTATAATATTCATATCATCCCTATGAAGAGCTACAGAAGATGTGAAAACTGTAGCCTAAAAAAGGAAAAAACAAGAATAAAAACCTATCCAGGGCTTCCCTTGTGGCACAGTGATAAAGAATCTGCCTGCCAATACAGGAGACACAGGTTTGATTCCTGGTCTGGGAAGATCACACATTCTGTGGAGCTAAGCCTGTGTTCCACAACTATTGAGCCTCTGCTCTAGAGCCCAGGAGCTGCAATTACTGAGCCCAAGAGCCGCAAATACTGACTCCCACAGGCCTAGAGCCCTGTGCTCTGCAACAAGAGAAACTAACTACAATGAGAAGCTGATGCACTACAGCTAGACAGTAGCCCATGCTCATCGAAACTAGAGAAAAGCCTGCACAGCAAGGAAGACCCAGCACAGCCCCCAAAATAAATAAATTAAATAAAGTTTAAAAACCTGTCCAGCCTAACGGTCATACTTAGACCACAGACATAGATCTTTTCTTCATATTGAATCAAGGGTTGATTTCAAATCCCTAATGCTGCTGTTGCTGCTGCTAAGTTGCTTCAGTAGGCAGCCCACCAGGCTCCTCCGTCCCTGGGATTATCCAGGCAAGAATACTGGAGTGGGTTGCCATTTCCTTCTCCAATGCATGCATGCATGCTAAGTTGCTTCAGTCGTGTCCAACTCTGTGCGACCCCATGGACAGCAGCCCACCAGGCTCCTCTGTCCACTGAATTCTCTAGGCAAGAATACTGGAGTGGGTTGCCACTTCCTTCTCCCTCAAATCCCTGCTGCTAAGTCGCTTCAGTCATGTCTGACTCTGTGTGACCCCATAGATGGCAGCCCACCAGGCTCCCCCGACCCTGGGATTCTCCAGGCAAGAACACTGGAGTTGGTTGCCATTTCCTTCTCCATCAAATCCCTAATAGTAACCAATTATAAAGAAGCAGGTGGCTTTCCCAATAGCTCAGCGGTAAAGAATCCGCCTGCTAACGCAGGAGACGTGGGTTCGATCCCTGGAGGGAGAATATCCCCTGGGACAGAGCATGGCAACCCACTCCACGATTCTTGCCTGGAGAATCCTATGGATACAGGAGCCTGGCAGGCTACAGTCCATAAGGTCGCAAAGAGTCCAACATGTGTTAACACTCATAAAGAAACAAATGGTGTATAAAGTTGGATGTTTTATCCCTGCTGACTCCAGACAGCTATTGGGCTCAGCAGAAGCACCTTTACTCAGCCTTCACGTCAGAATGAAAAGGCAGAACAGACACCAAAGCTGGATAGCATGAGCAAATTGTGAGGGTGAAATGCAATAGGTGCCCAGCATGAAGTAAGTGCTCCATAATAGTTCGTTGCTGTTCTTATTAGGCTTCCCCCATGGCTAACTGGGTAAAGAATCCACCTGCGATAGTCACAGGAGACCTGGGTTAGATCCCTGGGTCAGGAAGATCCCTTAGAGAAGGAAACGGCAACCCACTCCAGTATTCTTGCCTGAAAAACCCCATGGACAGAGGAGCCTGGCAGGTTGCAGTCCAAAGGGTTGAAAGAGTCAGACATGACTGAGCGACTAAGCATGCACGCTGTTATTACTGTTACCGAATCAACATCGGCAGTGTAGAAGTCAGCCTGATAGACTTTGCAGATCACAGAAGCTGTTCCTAGACCACTATTTGAGAACTCCTGCCTGAAAGACACAGCAAATCATCCTCCTAAAGTTCTCTGTTTATGTCTAAAAAGGATTTTCATACCGCTTTAATGAGCTCCAGGATGCTTTAAAAATATCTCATCATGTCACTTTCAGCTAAAGAAATAAGTAGAATCAACACTATAACCTTTTGACTGTACTCACCAAGGCCATAGGGACTGACAGCTGCTATGGATATTCTCTTATCTAGGACTAAATAATCAGGTTTCCAAAACTTGACATGAATTTATTGGCTGAGGGTTGGAAACAGGAAGTGGAGAATGGAGAGCTGGAATAGGCTTCATAGATAAAGATATGTAAACAATCATCATTGACTCAAATAGCCAAATTCCATGAAGTCATGATACAGTTCTAAAATGCAAAAAGCAAAATACCATGTTGGAGGAGGGAACCAAAAACAGTCCAAAGATTTTGAGATTTCAGAAATGACAGGGAAAGTTGAAAGGAAATACATGCAGAAAATAGAAGGAAATGACTGAAATTTAAGAGCAAGGTCAGGCTGCTATGAACCACAGGATAGTGGGTATAAATCAGAAGTGGAACAATTGATTGGATAAATAAAACCATTTGCAGTTTTGCAGTTTTCCAGACTGGAGACATTTCCGATCTTGGATGTCTGGATCTGTTTCAATATCCAAGTAGCCTTACTTCAAAGTGTTCATGGGAGCAGAAAGGACAATTGGCTGTGTGTTTATTCAGTGCTAGATAGAGGGAGTGGGAGTGGAAATGGGTGTAGGAAGTAAGTCTGAGTTTAAGAGCCCAGGAACCGCAAGAGGATAACCATTTTTCTCCAGACCAGCATCCAGAGTACTTTTCCGAGAAAAGTAAAACCTGGGAGGGACAAAATTGGAAACCAAGAAGACACAAGCATCTCTGAAGCTATCTAGGTATGTAGGTAAGTCACAGTGTTGTTGGGCACTCCAGGGAAAAACATGAGAAATTCTCTTTTTAAAAAATTAAAAAAATTTGAGGGAATTCCCTGGTGGTCTAGTGAATAGGACTTCATGCTTTTGCTGTGGAAGACTTGGGTTTGATCCCTGGTTGGGGAACTAAGATCCCATAAGCTGTGCGTCATGGTTAAAAAAAAAATTTTTTTTTTTAGTATTTGTAACTTTACAGAAAAGTTACAACAATAATACAGTTCAGTTCAGTTCAGTTGCTCAGTCATGTCCAACTCTTTGCGACCCCATGAATTGCAGCATGCCAGGCCTCCCTGTCCATCACCAACTCCCGGAGTTCACTCAGACTCACGTCCATCAAGTCAGTGATGCCATCCAGCCATCTCATCCTCTGTCATCCCCTTCTCCTCCTGCCCCCAATCCCTCCCAGCACCAGAGTCTTTTCCAATGAGTCAACTCTTCGCATGAGGTGGCCAAAGTCCTGGAGTTTCAGCTTCAGCATCATTCCCTCCAAAGAAATCCCAGGGCTGATCTCCTTCAGAATGAACTGGTTGGATCTCCTTGCAGTCCAAGGGACTCTCAAGAGTCTTCTCCAACACCACAGTTCAAAAGCATCAATTCTTCGGCGCTCAGCCTTCCTCACAGTCCAACTCTCACATCCATACATGACCACAGGAAAAACCATAGCCTTGACTAAGGAACCCCTAAATACCCTTTGTCCAATCACAATATTTAAAATTTTTCTTTCCCTCATTAAACGTTTTTTCTTTCTTTTTCTGTAAACACACATGCACAGACATTCATATGATCTACCTTTTTTTCTTTGGCCACACTACCTGGCTTATGGGAAGTGTGGCTTATGGCCACACTACCTGGCTTAGTTCCCCCAACCAAAGGTTGAACTCAGGCCCTATGCAGTGAGACCACAGAGTCTTAACCACTGGACTGCCAGGGAGTTCCCCATATGATTTTCATTTTGAATCTTGAAGAGGAAGTTGCTTGTATTATGCCCCTGAGCAATATTTTAGGATTCATTTTCTAAGAACAAAGATATCCTCTTTGACAATTGTAGTATAAATTGCAAATTCCACATATTAAACACTGACATAGCACTCCTATCTACTGTAGCATGCCTCTACGGGGCATGAGGCTGGCATAGCAGGACAAAGGTACGTGCTCCTCCCAGCCTCTTTAGGATCTCTACTAATGATGGAACTCCAATGCTCATTTGTTTGGTTTACTTTTGTTCCATTCTTAGTCCCTATCCTCCTTAAAGAGTACAAAAACTGATCAGCAGGAAATACCCAAGTGCTAAGTGACCAATAATAGTAGAAAAGATTTGACTTGACAAGATTCAGTTGCAGCAAGGGGAAATTTGGCTCCCTCCCCACACCCTCCCCTCCCCAATCTCCCTTCCCCATTAGCCTCAGCTTAGGAGTGAAAATGAACTATAGTACTTTTTCTATTCTTTTTGATCTTTTGGGGGGAAGGTGGGTAGCTGGGAGAATAATAAATACTTGAATGAGCAAAAATAAATTTGGGGAAAAAAATAGGGAGTTGGTCTCCTATGGTAATTCTAGTCTTTTACTGAGAATAAGAGTTTCTACAAGAATTTCTCTCAAGGAAAAAGTGACACTGTATTTGTCTTTTTACCTATTCTTTTTGGTGACTTGGAACTAATTTCTGTTTAAAAGTCAATTGATGTCAACCTTCCCCCCGATTCCCCATATGTGAGCCAATTACAGAACAGCTTCCCTGGTCATCTTGCAGTAGTGCAGGATCCACATATTATTCCACAGCAACAAGGAATGAATGAGAGGGCAGGAGAATGGGAAAAGATTGAGAAAGGATCTCAGCCTTGGGTAAGGGATGGGTTATGTGGAGAGGGGGAGGAGAAGACCCCAAAGACTATGCTCTCGGGGTTTTGGGGAGTTTAGGATCTCTACTGGAGCCAAGTTTCATCTCAAAGTCAGTCCTCTGTTTCCCTTCTTCCCACCAGGCAAAATGAAGCTGACTCTGGTGCAGATCTTTTTCATGATGTTGCTGCTGCTTCTGGGCCTAGGGGTGGGCCTGGGTGTGGGACTCCAGATGGCCGCAGCTGTCCTGGAGGAAAGTGATCAGCTACTGGATGAGTTTCTGTCCAGTGACTCACAGGACAAAGCTGAGGCTACTAAGGAGGGACTGGCCAGCCGAAGCACAGAAACCCTGCTGGTTAGCAACAAAGAAGTGGTACAACCAGAAGACACCATCATCAGTGAAGATGAAGTTGGAGGAGACAGGATGCTCAGAGCTGAGGTTCTTTTACACAGCAACAAAGACTATCTTAGATCTGACATGATGGACAGGGAATGCAATGCCCTGATGGCACTGAAGGTGAAGTCAAAAGACCACACTTGCATACCCCAGTACATATTTATCCATGAGGAACTAGATGCAGTCAAAGCTGTCTGTAAGAGTCCTGCTGTTGCCTGTGATCTCAAGGGAGGCAAATGCCACAAAAGCCCCCGTCCTTTTGATTTGACATTCTGCAAGTTATCCAAATCAGGCCAAGTGATTCCTCACTGTAATTATGTAACTTTCATTCTTGAAAAGTACATTCTTATGTCCTGTAGTGACATGAAAGTCCAGATAACATCATGAAGTAACTTTTCTTTTCTTCACCTTCTCACTTTTGTCTCCCTTTCACTTCTTTTCCTTACGGTTCTCATCCTTCCTTAAGTATTCTGCAAAGAAGGGTTTGGGAAGAGAAGCTGGACTATTCTGATAAATACAAAAATATAAATCTTCTTTCCCTAGGGTTCAACCAACTTGTATTTTGTTCCTGGGATTAGAGGTGGCAGAAGAGGGTGATGATGTCTGATCTCTGTAGGTTCTGTCTCTTGGAGTCTATCCCTTGTCCTGGAAAAAGATAAGACAGCCTCTTTCATGATCTTGGTCATTAGTCTGTTCCCTGGTCTGGAGGCCTTTAGGTGTGGAGTACAAGAGTTTAATGCATCCTTACCCATTTCCTTCCCAGCTAGCCACCACGAGCTTCTAGGGCACTCACATAAACCTCCTGGGCTTCCCCAGAAACACTTCTCTGCTGTAGATGCAAATTAAAGTGACTCTACCTGTGACTGTATTTGAAAAACCATATGGACAAAGTTTCTTTTCCTGACCCCTGGTTGTAGGTGTACCCCCTTGGTACAGGGCTATGGTGGTGCAGACCGAGATCAAACATGTTCTGGGGCAAAGACAGCATTCATTTTCCTGACCTTTCTCAACTCTTTTCCCTCCCATCTTTTACTACCTATCGTTTTGCATCTTCTCTTCTCTCCCTTTGTTTCTCCCTCACTCCCAGCCACTTTCTCCTAGTCTCATTTTCCTCTTCTTTTGGGGCTCTCCCTATTCTTTCCTTGAATCCTTTTAGAAATTCATTCAGCCAACACTGATCTCTTATGCCATGCCAGATAAGATGTTGGTCTTATAAAGAGCTTGGCATAGGGATTTAGAGGGAGGGTGGGTCAGGAGACTGATGAGAAAAGAGAACTGTTTTTCAAAACTATGTCCAATAAGTAGAATAATGCTCACATTAGATGCTCAATAGATGTAGAATTAATGGGATTGGAGGGAATTTTATTCTCACTCAGTACCTCTTTCCTTTTTTCTGAAAAACAAGAAAGTGGGTGAAAGAATATTTTTAGCAGAAAAGGTACTGGATCTACTCAGAGGAGAAATGCTATGGAGTTGAATAAATAGAGGGTGTAAGTGGTTGCCCCAGCCTATTTCCTCTGACTTCAAATCTATCAAGAAATACTTTAGACAGGCAGAGGTACAGAAGAGATCTTCAAAAATGGCAATATGGATTCACTATGTGACTTGATTTTGAGACTTCCTTTCCCTAGGGTTTTTTCTGCTTTAGCCTTCTAGACTAACACACTCAAGAGTCAGGGACATCCATAAATGGGAGACTGGAGGAAGGAAAACTTTGTCTTACTCTGCCTGGCTTTTCTTTTCTTGTTCTTTCATCATTTAGTCCCTAATTTCCCTTATCCTTCCTGTTCTTACAGGCAAGCAACCACTTAAATGTTTTGCCTGTAGCCTCTGCTCTGATTCCCCTATTTCAACATTTCCCTTTATACCTTTGACTCACCTCTCCTGGCAGTGACCTCTCAGGATGTTGGGCAGGAAGTGTGTCTACAGCTGTGGGCTGCCCTGACATTTCAGAGGTGGGTTGAAGAGTGGCAAGAGGCAAGGCACTGGACAAGGCAGATTTCTACCCTTCCTGACAGAGGATCTCTTTCAGGAGAACTAGACAAAAGGTGATTTAAGACAAGGGAGAAAAAAAAGAAGTGAGGTGTGAGAGAGGAAAGAAGACTGGCTATTAGAGAAAATCAGCCATCCAATAGGTAAATGAAAAACACTGAAGATTGGGAATGGGATGGGAAAGATTCCAAGCTTGACATCTTGACCATAAGACAAAGGATCCATTGTGTGGGGTGAACTATTAGGAGACTGGAATTGGCAAGAAACGGAAGCCAATATGTTTTCATGCACAGGTAAGACTACATCCTCTCATAGGTTTCCACCAGCACTCCACCGAGTACCTCTATCGCCCTCTTTTGGTCTCCACTTTACACAAATCTCAGTGGTTAGGCTTTTATCTGACTAATTTCAGTAAGTTCAGTTCAGTTTCCTGTTTCACAAAAGCAATTTACAAAGGCTTCTTCAGGCTCCTAGTGACTTAAACAAGAAAACATAGCTTGGTAGGTGTAAAGGGTTGCTAAGATGTGGGGACTTCACTCGACAGAAATAGAAAATTAATTCCCTTGTGGTTCAGCTGGTAAAGAATTCGCCTGCAATGTGGGAGACCTGGGTTCAATCCCTGGGTTGGGAAGATCCACTGAAGAAGGGAAAGGCTACCCACTCCAATATTCTGGCCTGGAGAATTCCATGGACCGTATAGTCCACGGGGTCACAAACAGTCGGACACAACTGAGTGACTTTCACACACGTAGCTCAAATGATGCCTGATTCACAGAACTTTCACAAAGTCTTCTGGCTTCAATGTATCTCCCACTTTGCACTTCCAGGATATATGCTTAGCCCATATAACAGGTTCTCAAACCTTTTCCCAGTGTTCCTAAATTCCCAAAGCTCTGAAAACTGAAAGGTTTTCTTTCAAAGTGGTTCCCAAACTCAGTGAGATGGAAGTCTGACTGAACTGACTATGTTAGTATAATTATTATCTTTATTTATTCTCTATGATTATTAGGGCTTCCCTGGTGGCTCAGTGGTAAAGAATCCACCTGCCAACACAGGAGAGGCAGGTTCGATTTCTGGACCAGGAAAATCCCCTGGTGAAGGAAATGGCAATCCACTCCAGTATTCTTGCCTGGGAAATCCCATGGGCAGAAGAGCCTGGTGGGCTGCAGTCCCCAAGGTCGCTAAGAGTCAGACACGACTTACCAACTGAAAAACAACAATGACTATTACACATTTCAATGAGGAAATACCAAAATGTCTGATTATGAATACTGCCTCAGATAAACTCTTCTAGGGATGCATAAGTAATATATCTTATATACCCACACAATGTTGCTTTTTAAAATCCTAAAAATTCTGTTTCAAAATGCATTGGCCCTAAAAGTTTCAGGTAAGGGATTGGGACCTATATATACTACTTAGTTAGCCCTTAATTAATTTGAGTATTTAGTGAGACCATGAGCATTTTTGTGGAGACAACTCTGTTATAAATTTATTTTAATTTTCAATACATTTATTGATCAATGGTTACCTGCTTACTGATTATCCAGTACCTCTTCAGAAGTTATAGAAATTGTATTAAACATAGAATCATGTAAGACAAGCAAGTTTTCTGACTTCTATCAAATATTGTACATGCAAATAAAAAGAGCTGAGTGGCTTAATTCATGTTCCTGAGGACTCTATGTGAATTCTTTTAAGACAAGCAGGAAAGAAACTACCATTGTATGCTGGGCACTGTACACTAGGTGCTGTCCATGCTTGGTTTTATGAAGTTCTTGTAAGGAGGTGGTATTTTATTAGTTCCATTTTGCAGGTAATAAGCAACAGTCTCAGAGAGTCCAAGTTTACCTGGAAGAAGGTCACCCAACTCATAAGTGGCTGATCTGCAATTTGAATGGAGGATTCTTGCTTATAGAGATGCTGAAATGGTTTGGGAGGTGCTGGGTTAAACAGAATTAAGTAGGTTTCTTTTATGCAGTTGGCATAACCTTTAATATTAACATGCCTTCAGTTTAGTTCAGTTGCTCAGCTGTGTCCGACTCTTTGCGACCCCTTGAATCGCAGCACGCCAGGCCTCCCTGTCCATCACCAACTCCCGGAGTTCACCCAGACTCACGTCCATCGAGTCAGTGATGCCATCCAGCCATCTCATCCTCTGTCATCCCCTTCTCCTCCTGCCCCCAATCCCTCCCAGCATCAGAGTCTTTTCCAATGAGTCAACTCTTCACATGAGGTGGCCAAAGTCCTGGAGTTTCGGCTTTAGCATCATTCCTTCCAAAGAAATCCCAGGGCTGATCTCCTTCAGAATGGACTGGTTGGATGTCCTTGCAGTCCAAGGGACTCTCAAGAGTCTTCTCCAACACCACAGTTCAAAAGCATCAATTCTTCGGTGCTCAGCTTTCTTCACAGTCCAACTCTCACATCCATACATGACCACTGGAAAAACCATAGCCTTGACTAGACAGACTTTAGTTGGCAAAGTAATGTCTCTGCTTTTCAATATGCTAAGGTTGGTCATAACTTTCCTTCCAAGGAGTAAGCGTCTTTTAATTTCATGGCTGCAATCACCATCTGCAGTGATTTTGGAGCCCCAGAAAATAAAGCCTGACACTGTTTCCACTGTTTCCCCATCTATTTCCCATGAAGTGATGGGACCAGATGCCATGATCTTCATTTTCTGAATGTTGAGCTTTAAGCCAACTTTTTCACTCTCCTCTTTCACTTTCATCAAGAGGCTTTTGAGTTCCTCTTCACTTTCTGCCATAAGGGTGGTGTCATCTGCATATGACTCTCTAATAGGCAGAGATCATATTCAGCATTTCTAAATTTTTTTCATCATGAAATTCCTCCCTTCTGAAATGACATCCCAATCTAGTATTCTTGCCTGGAAAATTCCATGGACAGAGGAGCCTGTCAGGCTATAGTCCATGGGATCGCAAATAGTCGGACATGACTAAGCACACACAGTCTTCAGCAGCTTCTAGAACTAGTGTTTCTAGTTGAGAAAAGTTGTTACAGGCTTTTCTAAGCCCTTCACCCAACTTTGTTCATCTAATACACTTATCATGGGGACTACCGTAAAGATTCATATCTAGGAAGATTATAAAGTAATCTACTCAGATTATTAACTAATTCATATAGCAAGGGAGAAAAGAGTCAACTCAGCTCTTGCTTCTCAGAACTTCAGGTTCCTTATTTGTAAAATGAGATCATGATAGTGTCTACTTCAGGGTTGTTATGAGAATGCTATAAGATTAAATGGCCTTTAGTAGAGCTCCATGAATGGCAGCTGCTTTTGGTGGTGATGTTGCTGGGCTCACTGCTCATGGAAAGCATAAGCATTTTGACAACATTCTTCTGGAAGCAGTGCTGTGGTACAATATTCAATACCATTAGCTCAAGTTTCAGTTTTGATCACATTGGCTAGTATGTGAATATGTAGTGTCTTCTGCTGCTGCTGCTAAGTCACTTCAGTCATGTCTGACTCTGTGTGACCCCCATAGATGGCAGCCCATCAGGCTCCCCCATCCCTGGGATTCTCCAGGCAAGAACACTGGAGTGGGTTGCCGTTTCCTTCTCCCGTAGTGTCTTGTAGAACTCCTCAAATTCCATCCCTCGGTGGCCATTTAATTTACATACTTGAGGACAGTGCAGTCCTCAGACCTGAGTGAAGAGGACCCTGATCTGGAGTCTAGCCCCTCAGGGGTTCCCTACACTTTGAAGTGCCTTTTACTTAGGAAGTTCCCCTCTGGTGTCTGGGACTGACTGGGGCCAGCAGTGCCATCTGAATCAGGTACCATGAGCTTGGACTGGGACTTCTGTGGGCCTGAGTCCCATTTCTCCCCTTCAGGACACTGCTCCCTTACCCCATGTGTGGAGCCAACCAGATGCCCCGTAAAAGTTCACCTATGGAACAAGATTGCTGGGAGAAATATCAATAACCAGAAATAAGCAGAAAGTGAAGAAGAAGTCAAAAACCTCTTGATGAAAGTGAAAGTGGAGAGTGAAAAAGTTGGCTTAAAGCTCAACATTCAGAAAATGAAGATCATGGCATCTGGTCCCATCACTTCATGGGAAATAGATGGGGAAACAGTGGAAACAGTGTCAGGCTTTATTTTCTGGGGCTCCAAAATCACTGCAGATGGTGATTGCAGCCATGAAATTAAAAGACGCTTACTCCTTGGAAGGAAAGTTATGACCAACCTTAGCATATTGAAAAGCAGAGACATTACTTTGCCAACAAAGGTCCGGCTAGTCAAGGCTATGGTTTTTCCAGTGGTCATGTATGGATGTGAGAGTTGGACTGTGAAGAAAGCTGAGCACTGAAGAATTGATGCTTTTGAACTGTGGTGTTGGAGAAGACTCTTGAGAGTCCTTTGGACTGCAAGGACATCCAACCAGTCCATTCTGAAGGAGATCAGCCCTGGGATTTCTTTGGAAGGAATGATGCTAAAGCCGAAACTCCAGGACTTTGGCCACCTCATGTGAAGAGTTGACTCATTGGAAAAGACTCTGATGCTGGGAGGGATGGGGGGCAGGAGGAGAAGGGGATGACAGAGGATGAGATGGCTGGATGGCATCACCGAGTCGATGGACATGAGTCTGGGTGAACTCCGGGAGTTGGTGATGGACAGGGAGGCCTGGCGTGCTGCGATTCTTGGGGTTGCAAAGAGTCGGACACGACTGAGCGACTGAACTGAACTGAACTGAACTGATGGACCCTGAAGCCAGGCCCTGTTTCCAGGAGGGTGCCTGGTAAGTGGACAGTTCCCTCTGGCTGGTGTGGTATTTCTTTTGTGGGATCACACAGCAGTGGGTCACCAGAATGGTGCTGACAGATTGATTTTTCGTGACTCAAATATATCCTGGACACAGAATGAATTTAGGACTCTGGGTTGCCGATAGTCACTATTCACCCTTGGAACTGAGTGCATATATATGAGGCTTCCCCAGGACCCATGCCCATACTGCTCTGCTTCTTCTAATCTACAGCAGTTGAGGACGAGGGGCAACGTAGTCATGTCCCTACACTGTGAGCTCCCCACTGCGGGCACCAGGGTGGACCTCACCCCTTTGCAGGCTCCACAGCATATGAGGCATGGTTGGCTGCTCCTATCTCTCGTAAAGACTTTTGAGATGATGGCTCTGCAGTGTCAGTGGAGCACTTCAGATCAATGCCCTCTCTTGCCTCTGATTGACGGGTGGTGACATGTTCTCTTAACCTGTGCAAGATGAAGTATGGTCATTCCTTGTGTGAATGGGATTGCTCTTTTGCTCTGCCCACGGACCCCTTGCCTGTCTTCTTAGATGGTGGCAATGTGTGGAAGGCAGGAGTATGGTGTGGTCAGTTGTGAAAGAGGTGGCATTCTAGGAACGTGGTCATCATGGCCTAAAGAGTTCAAGAGAATTGTACATCTGAAACTAATATATTATTGTAAGTCAATGATGCTCCAATTAAAAAAAAGAAAAGAAAACTTTAGAAATTCTTAAGTCAGTTCTCAAAAAAAAAAAAAAAAAAGCAGTTCAGGAGAAGATATGGTTTGAAAATGTGTTGTTTTATGTTTACACTATAAAACTCCAGATGGCAAATTTCACATGGCCAGAAATTTATTCTCATTTTCCTGTGTACTCTTGGTGCTATGGCCTGAATATGTATCCCCTCCAGAATCACATGTTGGAGTCCTGATGCCCCCTGTGATGGTGTGAGCAAGCGGGACCTTTGGGAGGGAATTAGGACATGGAGCCTTATAAATGGGGTTAATGCTTCTACAAAAGAAATCCCCCAGAGCTCCCTTGCCATTTCTGCCCTGACCATGCTGGCACCCTGATCTTGGACTTCCAGCCTCCAGAACTGTGAGAAACGAATTTCTATCATTCATAAGATACCCAGTCTGTGGTATTTTGTCATAACAATAAAAGCTGGACTAAGTAAGACACTGCCTACGTTTGTGGTCATTATCAACACAGTAGAGTAACAAAGTAACCTTTGATAGAGTCACTGGAGCTGGTATTCACAGGCACCACAGCGAATGATTCGGTGCCTTGAGTCATGATACAGCCGGTGTGAAATAAGTGGCATTATGGAAACTGCAGAAAGAGCAAGATCTGTACGATTCCAGACAGCTTTTGAAGAGTTGTGGCATTGTGCTACCTTTTTCATGTGGTGGGAGATAATGAAATTATCCAGGAATAATGCCTCTGACAATAAATAACATGAACAAATGTCTCTTCGATCTAACAGGAAGAGATGGTGCCTGGATAGTAACAAAAGTCTGTATGTGCACTGACTGGACAGTAAGCAAATAAGCAAGTAGCTGGTAGTAGTTTCTTAGTAGGACTAAGTAGTAGTCCTCTTCCCATAATTCTAAATCATCAATGATAAGTCACTGTACTTCACTTGGGCCGATGACTTTTATAATATATTTAAAAGTCAAATTGTTTATATAGATAGGGGCCATATTAGTCATCACTCTTAAAAAAAAAAAGAAAAAATTGGCCAGGGCCACACACCTTAAAGACAACTCTGCTTACGGTCAAATAAGGTAACATCTCTGTATCATATCTTTGCCTGGCTCTTAACTCTAACTTTGCCCACCTCTGGAAGTATGCTTCCATTACCAGAGTACATAATGGACCCACCTCTCTATATCCTTTGCATAATTTGGTACTGTTTTAATCTCTGATAGTTAATAGGCAAAGTAAGGCATCTCATTATCACTGAACTTTGCATACCTTTTATTAAACAGGCCACACCTAAACCAATTCTTAGTGACTCAGTATCTCCTCTTTCCAGAGATTCTCTCCACTTCCTGATACAAACCCTCATAAACTTTCTTTTTGCATATAGATTCTGTTACTCCATAAACATAAATATAAAACCCTTTAAATTTAAATGGATTATTCATAATGGCTTCATAGTATCATCAATCACGCCTTCAGGGTGCTGAATCTGGCTTCATTTAGGAAGATACACAGAGGAAACATGCTTCAGAAATTTCTCCTAGAGGAAAATTACACCACCAAGCTCAGGTTGGGCAAGCGCCATGGACAGTCCATCATCACCTGCCTTCAGTCTTGCCACCTGCCCTTCAGTGGACAAGGCCATCATCAGTGTTGACCACCCTTGAGCTTATCTGTACCAGCCTCAACAAACTATCTGCATAGTCAGGAGTCTTTTCATTCACTGGCTCCTCTCTTGTAATCTGTTTTGCCTAGCTTAGTCATCTCAACTGCTTTTGAAGCAACTCTTTTAGTGTTAATCCTAAAATGGAAAAACATTTAGTTAAAGTCTCAAGACAAGAATTTAAAAAAAAAAAAAGTCAATTGTAAGATGGGAACTTTCTCCCTTGGCAGGCCCTGTTTAATGAGAATAAAATTTGAACAGGCAGCATCACATCCAGAGATAATAAAGTATCCTCTTAATGACTTGCGTAATGCCCTGGTTCTACAATTCTTTCATCTTTGCTGTTGTGGTTACTTAAATTCATCTTCTGAAATTCTAGGACCAAATCAACTGCCTAAGCAGAGGTGTTATAGGAGGTGGGCTCGTTACCTCAGAACACAATTATCATTGTAGTAAAATAGATGTAAACATAAGACTTCTCACTTTAATCATCTTTAAAGTATACAATCAGTGGTGTTAATTACATTCACAATGTTATACAATCACCAATACTATCTGTTTCTAAACCTTTTTTTTATCATGCCAAATAGAAATTCTGTCACTCAGGTCACAATTTGTATTTATCAAAATAGTACATGCCCACAATTAAAATCTACAGTCTCTCTCCCCACGACTTTCCAACTCTCCAGTCCAAGTCCAAGTGGGGCCAAGAGGCACCATTTCCAGATCTTGCCTCACTATCTCTAGAAAAGTCTTCTTTCTCTACTTATTAATCCATCAAGTGGCTATGCAGATTAAGGTTTAGCCCAAATACACCTCACTCCCTTCTCCTCTTGCTCCTAATATAGCTATATTTTAGTTTCTCTGTTGCTTACCTTTCTAACCTAATAATACACTAACTCTCTTAGTATCTGGTTCAGCTATGTGATGCATATTTTAAGTTCCAATTTTGCAAGACAAGGATTTTAACATCTTTATCTTTCCCTTCATTCTCTTTTTCTGCTGTCTCCCAAATTCAGTGATTTCTCCTTTAGTCTTACACTGTCATGATTATTCATTATTAAGATTTCATTCTGTAATCAAAATTAAAGCTTAGGTTCATGTACTCTAACAGTAAAAATTAGTGCAAAGTATTTACATTATTTTGACTACGTAAATAGCCTGAACTGAACTGACTACGCAAATAATGTTTCTGAAGATTCAGAAACAGCATACTTTTCAAAAACATTTTTTACCTCTTGAAGTTTATTTTTGTCTTTTTTATTTGTTACACAGTTTCTGCAAGCTGTAGACCTCAGGTTGATCCATCCTTTCAATCAAATTGAGTTTTCTATGAAGTACTTCCTTTCTTTAGAGACTTCTCTCCTAGAATCACTGACCTAGTAGGTCTGTACTTCACCTGTAATCCTGTGCCCCTCTTGTCTGGATGCCATGTCATTGTTCCTTGGTCTTGTCATTGTTCAGTTGCTCAGTCGTGTCTGACTCTTAGCAACTCCATGGACTGCAGCACGCCAGGCTTCCCTGTCCTTCACTGTCTCTTGGAGCTTGCTCAAACTCATGTCTATTGAGTTGGTGATGCCATCCCACCATCTTGTTCTCTGTTGCCCCCTTCTCCTCCTATCTTCAATCTTTCCCAGCATCAGGGTCTTTTCTAATGAGTCGGCTCTTGGCATCAGGTGGCCAGAGTATTGGAGCTTCAGCTGCAGCATCCGTCCTTCCAATGAATATTCAAGGTTGATTTCCTTTAGGATTGACTGATTTAATCTCCTTGCTGTCCAAGGGACTCTCAAGAGTCTTTTCCAACACCACAGTTCTTCAGGGCTCAGCCTTTTCTATGGTCCAACTCTCACATCCATTCATGGCTACTGGAAAAAGTATAGCTTTCAATATATGGACCTTTGTTGGCAAAGTGATGTCTCTGCTTTTTAATATGCTGTCTAGGTTTGCCACAGCTCTTCTTCCAAGGAGTAAGAGTCCTTTAATTTCATGGCTGCACTCACCATCTGCAGTGATTTTGGAGCCTAAGAAAATAAAGTCTGTCACTGTTTCCATTGTTTCCACATCTATTTGCCATGAAGTGATGGGATTGGATGCCATGATCTTAGCTTTTTGAATGTAAGCCAGATTTTTTCACTCTCCTCTTTCACCTTCATCAAGAGGCTCTTAAGTTCCTTTTTGCTTTCTGCCATAAGGGTGGTGTCATCTGCATATCTGAGGTTATTGATATTTCTCCCGGCAATCTTGATTCCAACTTGTGCTTCATCCAGCCCAACATTTCACATGATGTACTCTGCACAGAAGTTAAATAAACAGGATGACAATATACTGAACTGACTGGTTCCAAATTTGGAACCAGTCAATTGTTCCATGTCTGGTTCTAACTGTTGCTTCTTGACTTGCATACAGGTTACTCAGGAGACAGACAAGGTGATCTGGTATTCCCATCTCTTTAAGAATTTTCCACAGTTTGTTGTGATCCACACAGACAAAGGATTTAGTGTAATCAGTGAAGCAGAAGTAGAAGTGAAGTAGAAGTAGAAGCAGATGCTTTTCTGGAATTCTCTTGCTTTTACTGTGATACAGTGAATATTTGATCTCTGGTTCCTCTGCCTTTTCTAAATCCAGTTTGTACATCTGGAAATTCTTGGTTCACATATTGTTGAAGTCTAGCTTGAAGGATTTTGAGAATTACCTTGCTAGCATGTGAAATGAGTGCAATTGTGGGGTAGTTTGAGCATTCTTTGGCATTGTCTTTCTTTGGGATTGGGATGAAAACTGACCTTTTCCAGTCCTGTGGCCACTGCTGAGTTTTCCAAATTTGCTGACATATTGAGTGCAGCACTTTCACAACATCATCTTTTAGGATTTGAAATAGCTCAGTTGGAATTTCATCACCTCCACTAACTTTGTTTGTAGTGATGCTTCCTAAGGCCGATTTGGCTTCACACTCCAGAATGTCTGGGAGTGACATTCCACCTAATGGCTGTAGGTGAGTGATCACACCATCGTGGTTATCCAGGTAATTAAGAACTTGTAGTTTTTCTGTGTATTCTTGTTGGATTCTATTGCCAAGTAAATTCATAAGAAATTGTGCTTTGGAGGTGCATTTTGTGAGTTCTTGCCTACTGGAAAATGTATTTATTTTATTCTCAGATTTGATTGATAATTCGCCTGGGTATGGCATTACAGACTGGTAAGAATTCCCTTGTAGCTCAGTTGGTAAACAATCTGCCTGCAGTGCAGGAGATAGGGTTTGATTTCTGGGTTGGGAAGATCCCCTGGAGAAGGAAATGGCAACCCACTCCAGTATTCTTGCCTGGAGAATCCCCACGGACACAGGAATCTGGCAGGCTACAGTCTATGAGGTCACAAGAGTTGGACACAACTTAGTGACTAAACCACCACCAAGAATTTCTCAGAATTGTGAAAACACTTGGCTTCATAGTCTTCTATCATCTAATGCTGTTGTTGAAAAGCCTGATGCCATTTTGAGTCTTTAAGTTTTTGTTGTTGTTGTTGTTGTTGTTTTTTAAATTTCTTTAGCACACTTTTACAATCTCGCCTGGAAAATCCCATGGGCAGAGGAGGCTGGTGGGCTACTGTCTATGGGGTCACACAGAGTCAGACAGGACTGAGCGACTAACACTTTCACTTTTAGGATCTTTTAATGACCATGTCCTCAATTTTCACATTGATATGCTTAAGTAAAGTATTGATATGCTTAAGTCTAGTATTGATATGCTTAAGTCATTGTGTCCTGTTCTGGAGCATGATGGTGTGATCACTCACCTAGAGCCAGACATCCTGGAATGTGAAGTCAAGTGGGTCTTAGGAAGCATCAATACAAACAAAGCTAGTGGAGGTGATGGAATTCCAGTTGAGCTATTTCAAATCCTGAAAGATGATGCTGTGAAATTGCTGCACTCAATATGCCAGCAAATTTGGAAAACTCAGAAGTGGCCACAGGACTGGAAATGGTCAGTTTTCATTCCAATCCCAAAGAAAGGCAATGCCAAAGAATGCTCAAACTACCATACAATTGCACTCATCACACACGCTAGTAAAGTAATGCCCAAAAGTCTCCAAGCCAGGCTTCAGCAATACATGAACCATGAACTTCCTGATGTTCAAGCTGGTTTTAGAAAAGAAACCTGTAATGTAGGTCAGGAAGCAACAGTTAGAACTGGACATGGAACAACAGACTGGTTCCAAATAGGAAAAGGAGTACATCAAAGCTGTATATTGTCACCCTGCTTATTTAACTTATATGCAGAGTACATCATGAGAAATGCTGGGCTGGAGGAAGCACAAGCTGGAATCAAGATTGCCGGGAGAAATCTCAATAACCTCAGATATGCAGATGACACCACCGTTATGGCAGAAAGTAAAGAAGAAATAAAGAACCTCTTGATGAAAGTGAAAGAGGAGAGTGAAAAAGTTGGCTTAAAGCTCAACATTCAGAAAACTAAGATCATGGCATCCGGCCCCGTCACTTCATGGCAAATAGATAGGGAAACAGTGGCTGATTTTATTTTTCTGGGCTCCAAAATCACTGCAGATGGTGACTGCAGCCATGAAATTAAAAGACTCTTACTCCTTGGAAGAAAAGTTATGACCAACCTAAACAGCATATTAAAAAGCAGAGACATTACTTTACCAACAAATGTCCATCTAGGTCAAAGCTATGGTTTTTCCAGTAGTCATGTATGAATGTGAGCTGAACTGTGAAGAAAGCTGAGCGCCGAAGAATTGATGCTTTTGAACTGTGGTGTTGGAGAAGACTCTTGAGAGTCCCTTGGACTGCAAGGAGATCCAACCAGTCCATCCTAAAGATCAGTCCTGGGTGTTCATTGGAAGGACTGATGTTGAACCTGAAGCTCCAATACTTTGGCCACCTTATGGGAAGAGCTGACTCATTGGAAAAGACCCTGATGCTGGGAAAGATTGGGGACAGGAGGAAAAGGGGATGACAGAGGATAAGACTGTTTGATGGTATCACCAACTCAATGGACATAAGTTTGGGTAGACTCTGGAAGTTGGTGATGGACAGGGAGGCCTGGCGTGCTGCAATTCATGGGGTCGCAAAGAGTCGGACATGACTGAGCGACTGAACTAAACTGAACTAGTGGTGGTGGTGATTCAGTTGCTAAGTAATATCCGACTCTCCAGGCAAGAATACTGGAGTGGGTTGCCATTTCCTTCTCCAGGGGATCTTCCAGACCTAGGAATCAAACCTAGGTCGTCTTTCGTTGCAGGCTGATTCTTTACCAACTGAACTACAAGGAAATTATTGATCTGGTGGTAGGGTTTAATTTGGAAAATCAAATCTTCAGATCTGGGAAACTTATTTCACTAAATTTTCAATTTTCTTTCTCCTCTTTTTTTTTTTTTTTTTTGTAACTCTACAAAAGTTGGATCATGAAGAAGGCTAAGCACTGAAGAACTGATGCTTTCAAACTGGTATTGGAGAAGACTCTTGAGAGTCCTTTGGACTGCAAGTAGATCAAACCAGTCAATCCTAAAGGAAATTAATCCTGAATATTGAATGGAAGAGTTGATGCTGGAGCTGGAGCTCCAATACTTGGCCACCTGATGCAAAGGGCCAACTCATTGGAAAAGACCTTGATGCTGGGAAAGATGGAGGGCAGGAGGAGAAGAGGCCAACAGAGGATGAGATGATTGGATGGCATCATTGACCCAATGGACATGAGTTGAGCAAACCATGGGAGATAGTGAAGGACAGGGAAGCCTGATGTGCTGCAGTCCATGGGGTCACAAAGCATAGGACACAACTTAGTGACAGAACAATAACAAACTGTCAGATATTGGATCTTTTGGACTTTCTTATCTATTCTTTCTTCTCTTTTTTGGAATGAATTTCTTGGAAATTTCTTTGACTTATCTTTTGACCCTATTACTGATTCTTTTGTTCCTTCTGACATCAGCATGTTTATTTTCCAAGTGTTTTTTCTTTTTCTGTTGTTACTTTTTCAAAGCATTCTGGGTTTGTTTTTTATTAAAAAAACCCAAGCCTCAAATAACTCAGAATACATTAATTCGAGATCTTAGCCTCTAACTGTTAATTATTAAGACTTTATCCCCCTTGCTTTTGCTTTAATTTGTTCTTTTACTTCATGTTTTGTAGGTGCAGTCTTCAAAGAGATATGGATTCAGTATGTGAAAAAAAAAGAACTTTGCGAACAAATAGAACTAATCGTGTAGCCTTGGGAAAGTACATTTCTCCTTAAAATAAAGATAATTCAATGTTGCAAAAAGGATATGTGTATGTATATATATTAACAAAGAAGTGGTAGAGCCTAATTTTTCCTCCTATGTGCATTTATTTCTCAAAAATAACAAAACCCCCAGCATGTGCAACATGTGTGAGATTTGCCACCAAATGGCGCCAATGTACTAGTCTCATGATCAGGATCTGTGGGGTAGATGCTTGGATTTTACCTGTCTCAGTCTTTTGTAATAAATTTGAGCATTCCAACACTTATTTATGAAATAAAATCTGGAAAGATATGAACCAATAAATGAATCATAATTTTATGTGGATGAATGTGGTTAATTTCTGAATAGTACTCTTTTCTTAGTCTTTACCAATTAATCTGAATTATTTGAGTGATAAAAACCAAAATGATGTGTCTCTGTATAGTGATTAAATTTCAACATTAGATGTTACAATATACAACTATTAATATTTGGTACAGCAAGAAGTTAACATATAGGTACAAATTGTTAGTGACTCACTAGTTTTTTCCTGTTTCTATTATAAATTATTATTCCTAAACTAATCTCATGACCAGACTCATTAGAATGTTTATTTTCTAATATCATTAAAAGAATTAAACACTCATCTCTTCTCAATTTCCCATCTCCACATTTAAGAAATCTATAATCTCTTTGATTTCTTTTTAACAATAATGTCAAACATATAGAAAATAATAAAAAATAATTGCACATTTCCATCAACATTTTAAAAATGTTAATGCTAAGCTTTATTTGGTTCAGATTATTAAAACTGAAGTGGAGCAGGTCCTTGCCACCCCGCCACGTCCTCTGCCTGCCTTTTGTCTGTGCAGAACTTTAGTCAAAAAACAAGTTTAATCAGAGAAGTGAGAAATGCAGAAACAAAGGAAAACAGTCAAAGGAGACTAAATAATAACATAGTCATTAAACATAGACAAAGACTTTTAGTTCTTTCTCAAGGGCTATAGACAATATTCTGAACCATATCCTGTGAGCTGTCTTACAGATAGTAAAATCCCAAGTGGAGAAGTTAACTACATGATGACCAGACTGTACCCAGGACATGAGCTGCCACAGTTCTGAGAACAGGCTGCAAAGTAATGGGAACAAATGGATGCTGGAACTGAAGATTAACTGTACCTAAGAAAACCAAGATGATACCAGTCAGACCACTGAGGACAGATTTGAAGATGATTGTGCTATTTCTGCATGTAGCACCCCCCCAACTCTGTCTACCAAAGCTCTCACCCCCTGTTTATAGGAAGAGAGTAGGGCTTTAGACAGATGTCCACCACCCCTCTCCCCCACCCTGCCACTGGCCACCAGTTGCTGGCATCTGAAATAAAGTAAACGTTCATGTCCACCAACCCGGCCTGTTTATTGGCTTTTGAGTGGCTAGCTCTGGAATCCCCACCTCTTTTGGTAACAAAATTATTTTTTTAAAAAGAATTAAAGGGATGCAAATACATCTAACATGACTCCTCCATTCTTTTTCCCCCATTTTCCGCAAGTAACTAGGAAAGGGATGTTGGTGACTATTCTTCCCATAGACATTTTTATGCTTTTATCAGCTATGCATGTACTGTAAACAATATATATGCATGTAGTATAATATTTTGTGTTTTCAAAATATATGTAAATTATCTTGTTATGCATATCGTTTTGCTATTTGCAATTAACAATCAACATTGTTACTGAGATTATCAACACTAAGATATATAAATCTTGTTCATTAATTTTTACTGCTATATTCTACAAGCATACTGGGATGTTTATTTTTCCTTATAAATGGGCATTTAATTTTCCAAATATTTATTATATAAATAACACCTTAATGAACTTTCCTGTGCATCTTCCTTTGCCTACATGGTTTTTCTAGAATTCCAAATTATGATACAGATGCAATTATATCTCATTGTCATAATATTTCACATTTCCCATATTACCAGTGAGATTCAAGTGTTGATGACAACTCACACTACCCCTTCTGTCACTTCTGAGAATTGCTAGTTCTTATCAGAGAGAGAAAACATGTAAAATTAGCAAAAGCAAAAACAAAAGTTCTTCCTTTCCCCAGTTGTTAACATTTTGCTGTTGGTTTAACCATTAAGTTGTGTCCATCTCTTGGGACCCCATGGTCTATAGCCTGACAGACTCCTCTACCCATGGGATTCTCCAGGCAAGAATACGGAAGTGAGTAGCCATTCCTTTCTCCAAGGGATTGTCCAGACCCGGGAATCAAATCAGAGTCTCCTGCATTGCAGGCAGATTCTTTACTGACTGAGCTATGAGGGAAGCCCTTGTTAATGTTTTATTTATGTTAATATTTTACCACTCTTTGTTTTTACAGTTTTTCTATCATTTTGGGGGGAATGGTTTGAAAGAAGGTTTCAGACATAATGTCTCTCTATTATTACTAAATACTTGTGTGAATTTCCTAGGACAAAGACTTTCACTTAAACATCTATAATTATCAAAATCAGGAAATTAATATGTTATAATAATATTGTCTAAGCTAAAGACTTTATTCACAATTTACTGTCTCAGTAATGTTATTTTTTATTTTTTAAAAGTCCTTTCTGGCAATTACCAGTGTAACTGATTCTTTTAATTGAAGTAAAGTTCACATAATACACTATTAACACTTAGAAATGTACAATTCAGTGATATTTAGTACATTAACATTATTATGTAACCACTATCCCTTTATGGATCCCAAATATTTCACATCACAAGAGAAAACTTGAACCTTTAAGTAGTCACTCCTGATTATTTACTCTTCTCGTCTCCTGTTAAACACCAATCTGTTTTCTGTCTCTGGATTTATCTATTCTGGATATTTCACACAAATGGAATCATAAAGTATTCACAGTTCACATCTGGCTTCTTTCACTTAGCATAATGTTTTCCAAATTTTTCCACATTGCAGTGTGTACCAGTAATTCTTTTTTATAACTGTTAATATTCCATTGTGTGGACATCCCACAATTTGTTTGCTAAGTCACTTCAGTCATGTCCGACTCTGTGTGACCCCATAGACGGCAGCCCACCAGGCTCCCCCGTCCCTGGGATTCTCCAGGCAAGAACACTGGATCGGGTTGCCATTTCCTTCTCCAGTGCATGAAAGTGAAAAGTGAAAGTAAAGTCGCTCAGTCATGTCCAACTCTTAGCGACCCTGCGGGGAGCGAGCTCTGCCTCTGGCAAAGGTCATGAGGAAGGAGGCTTGGCATACGCAAAGGCGGGATCAAGCCTCAGGAGTCTCCCTGGAAATTCTCGAGCAATCTACCCCCAAAACCAGAGTCTGCCTACTTTCTGCTTTGTGCTTTCACCTACACCTCTGACTTTACGGGGGGCTGTCCCCCACTACCTCTCTGAAAAAAGAGTTAGCTTACAGCTCCAGTTAATAATTCCTGGGTGTGACAGTGTTTAACCTACAAACTCCTTTGGAAATCCTCTAGCCTGCCTGAATAGGTTTTTCCGGCCACATGTGATTGTTCAGAGCCTCCCAACTGTGAGAGGCAGGAGATGTTCTAAACTGTGTAAACACAGATTCTTTTGAATAGTTCAAAGATTGATTAGAAATTGTATTGGTGAAGGGATTTTCACTTGTTGGGCCAATGTTTGCTGCTAAATTTCCATATCCCTTACCTGCTGTGTCCCTGGCAGTGTATTGATTAATATAATTGGTGTAAATAGTAGCTTTAATGTTTGTAACCTGGGACCCTTGAGTTAATTCTTTTTCTTGTTATAGCCCACCACACCTTTGCGCTGTAGGAATGCAACTTTATCTAATGCTTTTGGAGGGTGGCTCCTGACCAATCACCTTTAGAGAAAAATAAGTTTTCTGAAGAAAAGGTCTTAAAATGTTAACAGGCCTCCGGGCCAGAAGATGATGCAAATCACCTAAGCTTTTGCATATGATAAGTTTGCAGGAAGAAAGCCTGCTTTGCTGCAAGACTCTACCCCTTCCCCCATTATCCTCTATGCATAACTTAAGGTATAAAAACTACTTTGGAAAATAAAGTGCGGGCCTTGTTCACCGAAACTTGGTCTCACCATGTCGTTCTTTCTCTTACCTTCTGGCTGAATTATTCAGCCTCTCTTCTCCACTGAATTTCTTCACTGAGCTATCCTTATTTCAGCCTCTTTTCTTCACTGAATTTTACTGAGCTATCGTCATTCTATTACTCTTTATATCCTTAATTAACATTTAATTAAGCAAGTGTTTCCTGATCTTCGCCTACGCCGTCTCTCCTTCGAATACCCTGGATCAGCCGGGGCTGGTCCCCGGCACGACCCCAAGGACTGCAGCCTACCAGGCTCCTCCATCCATGGGATTTTCCAGGCAAGAGTACTGGAGTCGGGTGCCATTGCCTTCTCCCACAATGTTTATCCATCACCAAAAAAACTATGAAAATGGCAAGTGTTGTTGACATTTGTTGCAACTTGTTGCAACTTGCAACTTGTTGTTGAGGATTTGAAGGAATTTGAACCCTCCTACATTGTAGGGTCCACTGTGTCTATCTGGTTTTAAACCTATGAACTGAGGGTTTTTTCCCCACGCCATCAGCAGTTTTCAGTTCTAGTATTCCATTTATTTTTGACGCCTGCCAAAATTCTCAACCTCCTTGTATTCATTTTTTATAGCTGTATAATGAATTACCACAAATGTGATGGCTTAAAACAACGCCTACTTATGAGTTCGTAGTTTTGCAGGTCTGAATTTGGCTCAGTTGAGTTCTCTGACCAGTGTCTCATTTCAGAAGTCAGCTGGTTGCATTATTATTTGGAGACTTGGGGGAAGGATTTAGTTCCAAAGTCATCCAGGTGGTCAGCTGAATTTGTTTCCTTTTGGTTGTAGGACTGTGGTCCCTGTCTTTTAGCTGGTTGTTGGCCAGGAGTCATTCTTAGAGACCAGAAGCCACTTGCTCTTCCCTATCATGTTCCCCTTCCATTGTAAAGCCAACAATGGAAAATTCCCTTCCATCAAATCTCTCCCAAGCTTCAAATCTCTTTTAGAAGATCCCAGTACACCTAATCAAATCAGGCCCAACAAGGAAAGTCAACTGCTTCATAAACCACAACATCATCCCATCATATTCACAAGTCCTGCCACACTCAGGGAGAGCAGATTGTTCAGGACACACACACAGGAGTGGGTCTATCACACTGCATGTGTGAATGGGCATATTTTTATGTGTTTGGACTTATTTGTAATTTAAAAATTCTTGTCTAATGGCTCTGCTTACTGGATTATATAGATATTATCTATTTTCTGTCTTTTGTTGGTTTTCATGATCATGACTTTTCTTCTTGGATACAGTTATTTTTTGTGGTGTGTTGAATATGGCATATGAAAAGCTGTGAAGATAACTTTGAGATCTGGAAGATGTTATTTTCCTCTATGAGGTTTTCTTTTCACTTCTTACAAGGAGTGGGGCTTGGACCATTAGCAATCCTAGGTAAACTTATTCATCAGGGTTCTAAGTGTTTCAAGGCTTGGATTTAGTTTCTGTGAGGACAAGTCTACTCTTGGTTCATTCTTACTCCTAGGATATCTCAAAATTTTAGCTAAAAACCTTAGCTATTGACAGGTGTCTCCTTATCCTGAGGTCTCAAATTTTAACTTTTTTCCCTCATGCCTGCGATTGTGAGTGAAGCTCTTCTTGCCTTCTCATATGCCACTCTTGAAGTTGGCACTGCCTTGAGGCAGTAAAGTGACCCCAAGTCCCAGGCTCAGCACAGGCACTTTGCTAAAATTTGGTTCAACAATTCATCACTAACTTTACACTCTGTGATGCTCTCAAAGAGATCGAAAATCTCCGCACCCTTCCCCCCTCCCTGTAGCTCTTCCAGTTATTTTAGTAAAAGTCTGGTGTGAAGCTGAAACCTCAGAAATGCATCTCGGGGAGCTCTGAGGTTCTCCAGTTCTTTATGTCTCAACTCAGAAAGAATTCGATGAGAAGCAAAATGATAGATAAGAGGTGAGTTATTAGGATAGGATGCTTGTGAGGCTTATAAGTAGGTGGGCAAGAGGGTGCTATGCCCTGAGAACTTACAGGCTACATTTTTAAAATCAAAGGTTAAGTGGGGAGGGGGAGTAGGCCACCTTCTTCCTCATTTTTCAAGTCTTCCATCATTATCTCATCCTACATGTTGAGTGGTAGAGTTTTGGGCCCTATATGGTCATGGCACTATGGAAAAAATATTTGAAGTCTCAGTACAATTAAGGTCTTTCACTTTCAAATGTCACCTTTCCAAACCATTATTTTTGTGTACATAGAGTTTGTCCTAAGGGTCATTAACTTGTTGACATCACTGGGCAGAGTGTAGGTCTTATTCCACCATTGTTTTATTGTTTGGGGGCATGTCTCATGCTTCTGCTGCATGGTTTGTTGCTAAGCAAATCTGCTTGGTTTCACGGTTAAGCAAACCCGCTTTCTTGAGTAATCATTAACTTACAGGGATCTCCCATACTTTTTTCTCTACTTATAATCTCCTGGTGGGATTAACTATCTAATCATTTATTTTACCTCTTTACTCCGTCCCTATCAAAATCACTTATTCTACTTTGCCAGAAGCTGAAATAGAGGAATTTCAAACTAGTGAAAACACATTGGACTATCTTTTGAAAGTTAGTAGAGCTGGATTTCTACCTTACATCATACACTAAAAATAATCTTGTATGAATTAAATGTTTTAAATGTAAGCTGTTTAAAAATCACAATTCAAAAGCAAATCAGAAAATGCAAGAAAATGTGTTTATAATGTCAAATGAGATGCAAACTATCAGTCATAATTCAGTGTATACATTTTAAGACCTCTGGAAGAGAAAATATATCACAAAAAATTGGTAAATAAAATACCAAAATATCCAGATTATCCAGGGAAATTTTATTTGCAGCATATACTAGAAGGATGAGAAATAAAATATTGCCATCACGTAAGTAAACAAAAGATGTTGTAGTCAGTGATTGCAGTCACAGCCAATGATGAGCTTTTTTTTTTTGTATATACATATATATATATATATATTTATTTATTTCCTTTTGGCTGTGCTGGGTCCTCATTGCTGCATGACTTCTCTAGTTGCGGTGAGGGGGGCTTCTCTCTAGTTGTGGTGTGCAGGCTTCTCATTGCGGTGGCTTCTCTTGTTGCGGAGCACAGGCTCTAGGGCGCACAGGCTTCAGCAGTTGCATCACATGGGCTCAGTAGCTGCAGCTCCTGGGCTTTAGAGAGCAGGCTCAACAGCTGTGGCTCAGGGGCTCCACAGCTTGTGGGATCTTTCTGGATCAGGGTCTCAGATTCTTTACCACTGAGGCACCTGGGAAGCTTCACATTAAGTTTTAAATGCAATTTCACTTTGATCCAGGAAAAAAAAAAAAAAAGAACATATTAAAGTTGAAGTATAACACAAAGAAAAATGCACAAAACATAGATGTACATCTTAGTGACAACAACAAATCAAATGCTCATGTAAGCCACGAAGTTTACTTATAGGACTCTACCCTCTGAAAATATCCCCAAAAGCAAAATGAGTGTTTACACAAGGATATTCATACCTGAATATTTTATTATTGTTTATGTTTTTAAACATTTCTATTTTCTTAAAAGTTAATTTTAAATATATTTCTATCTAGCCATGGTTCTGCTCTGGACAGTTAAGGGAAAGACAGACCTGTAGATAGAGAGGAAGCAGTACTCTTTCCCCTGAAGCTGGGGCAATGTTGGAAGCAGCGTCACAGGTGTGAAGACAGGCCTGTGACATCCCCAGACACAACAGTCAGCACACGTGACCCCTCCAGAGAGCACAGAGAGAAGGATCTGAAAGAACTCTGAGAATGTATGAAGTCAGCACCATCAGGGGCTTCAGAAGCCACCCACTGAACAAACATTGCATGTTCGTGCTCAGTGCTTTGGTCGTGTCCAACTCTTTGCGACACTGTGGACTGTGGCCTGCCAGGCTCCTCTGCCCATGGGATTCTCCAGGCAAGAATACTGGAGTGGGTTGCCATGCCCTCCTCCAGGGGATCTTCCTGACCCAGGAATCGAACCCAGGTCTCCTGCATTACAGGGATATTCTTTACGGACTGAGTTATGAAGGAAGCCCCACAGCTTCCCCCATAGCTTCCAAAGGAATACTAAATCTCTGTTTTTCCAGTAGTCACATATGGATGTAAGAGCTGGACCATAAAGAAGGCTCAGCACTGAAGAACTGATGCTTTTGAACTGTAGTGTTGGAGAAGACTCTTGAGAGTCCCTTGGACTGCAAGGAGATTAAATATTCATTCCTAAAGGAAATCAGCCCTGAATATTCACTGGAAGGACTGATGCTGCAGGTGAAGCTCCAGTACTTTGGCCACCTGATGCGAAGAACTGACTCATTGGAAAAGACCCTCATGCTGGGAAAGATTTAAGGCAGGAGAAGAAGGGGATGACAGAGGAAGAGATGGTTGGATGGCACCACCAACTCAATGAATGGACACAAGTTTGAGGAAGCTCTGGGAGATGGTGAAGGACAGGGAAGCCTGGCGTGCTGCAGTCCATGGGGTCACAGAGTCGGACACCACTGAGGGATGAACAACAGCAACAATATTCCTATTTGGGGACATAAGCATCTGAAATCTTTAAAAAAATTTTTTAGTGTGTAAGTGTAACCTTATTTTGTACTTACAGGCTTGAAGTATATTGAAGTAAGTATACTGAAGCTTAGATAGGCTGCTTCATGGTTTTTGTAAGTACCCATTCCTACTTAAGGAGAACAGCTTGATCTCGGAGAGGCAGCAGTGGGCAGTGGTGTGAAGCGAGATCTTGATTCCCTGCTTAGGAGTTGAACCTGAGTAGCCTGGATAAAAACCAGTAATCCTTGCCAGCAGACTAGCAAGGCTTAGAAGCAGAAGCTGTTTTTCACTGGATTTTTGCCCCCAGCGAAAAATACATTTCTTATGGAAGCAAAAACTGTAAATGCAGGTACAGAGTTTACTATTAAAGACAGCACAACGACAAGTGGGAGAGCATACAGAGACACAGTTTGTTAAGATAGAAGCAAGGCAGAGATGAACATTCGGAGAGAAAGGGTGTGGACGCGCCACCCCGCCCCGCTAGTGAAGAGGAGTGCAGTAAAGAAATGGGTTAAGTCATTTCTTTAGGATAGTTCTTTGGGGTCTTTGCTTACCTTTAGCCAATTATCTAGTTTCTTTTTCCACACCTGATCTACCCTAGGGCCCTCCTGACATGCACACAGAACTTTTTGTTCAAGACGGATTCCAGCCCAGAGGCCTATGGGGTCAGGTACTAGCATCACGTATTATGTGGTGGTGTCCCCTTTTGACCCCCAAGGAGTCCTTCTGCATGTGTGAAATATCTCCCTTGCCCAGAGGGTGAGAAATATATGAATTTCTAATCCTTTACCCAAACAAGGTTTGGTCCCTCCCTGTTCCTGCCACAACTGTTATCTTAAGGTTTCCATACCTGCAGAGACAGAGCCTGGCTTTTTACCCCGTTTCAGTTGTTACCTCCATTTCGGAGAGCAAACAGGAGACTGATTGTACATATCTAACCGGAGCAAATGCAAACAGGAGGCTAGTTATAAGTGTCTGGTCTGAAGCCAGTCTTTTTCTTGCCCCTCAAAATGTAAACAGGAGGTCAGCTGTAACTGCCTAGCCTGGGGCCCATCTATATCCTACCTCAAGTTGACCTCTAAGTGTTTTGAATAATGAGTGAAAATAAGGTGTGCATAGAAGACACACAGAATGTTCTGTATTTTTTTTTTTAACCTGTCAACTCTGTCCTTTGATCATGTGCCAGCTGTGCCCCAAGGCTTTCTCAAGATCTCCCAGTAAGAACTGGAGTCATTATTCTCCTTTCCTGGTCCTCAGTAAAAACAGAAAGCCCGGAGCAGCACCCTAGGGTGTGCTAATGGTATCAGGTTATTGAGGAACAGAAGCTAGAAGGGTTGATGTGTTTCGCTGCCCTCAAAGCAGTTTTTCCAGAGCACCTATTAAGTTTATTTTGGTTTTAAATCTGAGAACTTAATTGGTTCGGTCAGTCAGTTCACTTGCTCAGTCATGTTCAACTCTTTGTGACCCATGGACTACAGCATGCCGGGCTTCCCTGTCCATCACCAACTCCCGAAGTTTGCTCAAACTCATGTCTATCGAGTTGGTGATGCCATCCAACCATCTCATCCTTTCTTGTCCCCTTCTCTTCCTGTGTTCAATCTTTCCCAGCATCAGGGTCTTTTCCAATGAGTCAATTCTTCACATCAGGTGGCCAAAGTATTGGAGTTTCAGCTTCAGCATCAGTCCTTCCAATGAATATTCAGGACTGATTTCCTTTAGGATGGACTGGCTGGATCTTCTTGCAGTCTAAGGGACTCTCAAGAGTCTTCTCCAACACCACAGTTCAAAAGCATCAATTCTTCAGCACTCAGCTTTCTTTATAGTTCAACTCTCACATCCGTACATGACTACTTGGTTTTTCCAAAACCATAGCTTTGACCTAGGTGGACCCTTGTTGGTAAAGCAATGTCTCTGCTTTTTAATATGCTGTTTAGGTTGGTCATAGCTTTTCTTCCAAGGAGTAAGCGTCTTTTAATTTCATGGCGGCAGTCACCATCTGCAGTGATTTTGGAGCCCAGAAAAATAAAGTCTGTCACTATTTCCATTGTTTCCCCATCTATTTGCCATGAAGTGATGGGACCAGATGGATCTTAGTTTTCTGAATGTTGAGTTTTAAGCCAACTTTTTCACTCTCCTCTTTCATTTTCATCAAGAGGCTCTTGAGTTCTTCTTCACTTTCTGCCACAAGAGAGGTGTCATCTGCATATCTGAGGTTATTGATATTTCTCCTGGCAATCTTGATTCCAGCTTGTGCTTCATCCAGGCTGGCATTTCTCATGAGGTACTCTGCATAATAAATTAAATAAGCAGGGTGACAATATACAGCCTTGACATACTCCTTTTCCTATTTGGAACCAGTCTGTTGTTCTATGTCCAGTTCTAACTGTTGCTTCTTGACCTGCATACAGATTTCTCAGGAGGCAGGTCAGGTGGTCTGGTATTCCCATCTCTTTTAGAAGTTTCCACATAGATAATCCCTGGGAAGAGTCAGAGAAAGACTTATACAAAAGGTTCAAAACAACCATCAGAATGGAGGCACTGGAGGAATGATTTGGAGCTCAAGTGAAAGGGGATGTTCCCAACCTATAGGGATCGAACCTGTGTCCCCTGCATTGCAGGTGTATATCTCAAGTGTGTGGATATCTGCTTTCTTCTAGGAACAGAAATCATAACACGCATAGAAATAGATGATCACACTTGTCAGAAGCAGATAAAGAACCCCTTCAACATGGAGGAGTAGAAGGGTGTGCGCTCATCTTCTGTGAGAACTCCAAAATTATAACTTGCTGCTGAACAACCATCGATAGGAGAATGTTGGATCCCACCAAAAAAAGATACCCTACATCCAAGGGCAAAGGAGAAACCCCAGCAAGATGGTAGGAGGGGTGAAATCGCGTTTAAAATCAAAACCCATACCCGCCAGTGCTCGGGGGGCTCAAACAAAACCTTGTGTGCACCAGGAGACTCCACAGAGTCTGAGCCAGGCCTGCCTTTGAGTGTTTGAGTGTCTCCTGCAGAGTACAGGTCAGCAGTGGCCTGCCGCAGGGGCAAGGGCTCTAGCTGCAGCCGTCCTGAGTGTGACATAAGCCCTCTTGGAGGAGGTCACCATTAACCCCAGCGTAGGGCCGCCAAACAGACAACCCACAAAACCGCAGAACAATCATACCAAATAAATTCTCAGACTGTTAACATAGTTCCAAGACCCACAACAGATTTCCCAACCTGTGGATCTGGCAAAGGGACTGAGAACTCCCAGGGAATTTAACTTTGGAAGGCAGTGGGATTTGATTATAGAATTTACACAGGACTGGGGAAACAGACTTTTGGAGGGCACAAACAAAACCTTGGGTGCACCAGAACCCGGGAGAAAGAGGCAGTGACTCCACAAGAGACTGACCCAGACTTGCCTTGCCTGTGAGTGTCCAGGAGTCTCTGGCGGAAGCACGGGTTTGCGGTGGCCTGCTACAGGGTTGGGGCACTGAGTGTGGTACTGCATGGGACCTTTTGAAGGAGGTTGCCATTATCTTCATTAAATTGGTTAATACATTAAAAAATGAAAATACATAGTTATTCCATAGGCTTTTAAATTTAACTTGAATTTTTTTTTGTCATTTCATGTGCTTGAATGCTCAGTTGCTCAGTCATGTCCTACTCCTTGTGACCCTAAGGACTGTAGAAATTCAGTCCATGCTTGACTGTATTTTGAGTATCCCACAAAGCTTCCTTGTAACCTGTGGTTATAAATTATGAGATGGATATAAAGGATGAAGTGCACTGGGAATCTCAGTCTGGGTCATGGCTGGGGCTTAAGAGAGCTAAAAGTTTGCCAAAGAGCCTAACTTCTGCCTGTAATAGTCTTAAAATTAAGATGAGTCATGTGAGGCTAATGAAATGCAAATAGTTTCTGTGGTCCTCCAAGCTCATAAACAGGTCAGTAATGCACCCAAAATTGTAATTCCCAACGTAAGAACTGTATCTACTGATCCTTCCGTTTGAATTTTCTTTTGTTGCTTTTCCATGCCAGAGCCTTTGAAGTGAAGGTCAGGGAGTGAAAAGTAGTTAGAAGATGAGCTTCCCTATTTCTCTACCGTAGTGTCTACTCTGTGCCTCTGTTATATATTTATATGTAATTCTTAAAATTCGCATGAGGCCTAGGCTTGGTCTGCCTCTATCTCCTTAGGCCTCATCAGTTTGAGGTTATGGATGGAATCATTTAATAGTAACCACCTGTGTATCACATGATTTTTATCCCCACTCTGTGCAATGAAAAGGGAAAAAGAAAAGTGAGTTTTTCTTTCCCTTTCCTGAGAACGAAAAAGATAGAACAGTGAACAGGTCCTAGTTTTTACTTTAGTAATCTATAATTTGCCATACATTGGGTGATTGACGTTCATAGCCATCATCATGTGTGTGTACTCGGTCGTGTCTGACTCCTTGTGACTCCATGGATGGTACAGCCTCTCAGGCTCCTCTGTCCATGGGATTTCCCAGGCAAGAATACAAGAGTAGATTGCCGTTTCCTTTTTCAGGGGATCTTCCTGACCCAGGGATTGAACCTGCATCTCCTGTGTCTCCTGCATTGGCAGGCAGATTCTTTACCACTGAGCCACCTGGGACCCCAGTTTTTACTTTAACTGTTCCTAATCTGTAGTCTGTTACTGAATTCACTTTTCTGCCCCCTAACTCTGCATGAGCTATGTTTCGCACCTATTATCCTTTGATTCTATGCTAATTACATCTTGCATCTGGTGCTCACCTTTACAGCACTCTCTTTGCAGACCACCCCTTGTAGTTTTTCTCCTTTTACATTACAGAAAGAAAGTTGGAATACAACACACAAAAGACAATGGGCCAAAACTGGGCAACCAGACTGCCAGAGGCTATCTGACACCAACATATGACTGTACTTGAAATATTGCGAGAGGCAGAAAACAAGATCCTGACACCTTTGTTCCTAATCACCGACCCTAACTACAAGCCTTCATCTTATATAAGCCCCTAGATTCCTTATGGAAGTGGGGGAGGGCACAGTTCTTGAGCCATGAGCCTACTGTGTTCCCCTGCTCCGACAGCTGAGGACTAAAGCCACCCTTCTGTTTATTCCAGACTGCCTCTGTATTTTTTTATTCAGCTTTAGTGAGCAGAGAAAGCCAAAATTTTGACCAGCAACACCGTCCCAGTTCCTGAATGTACTAAGTAGAATTGGTTAGACAGTGAAAGAAAATTCATACATCAGTGACTAAAACAGGATAGGTGTTTATTTCTTATATTTCTTTTCCTTTGCAACCCCATGGACTGTAAACCACCAAGCTCCTCTGTCTATGAGATTCTCCAGGCAAGAACACTGAGTGGGTTGCCATGCCCTTCTCTGGGGATCTTTCCAACTCAGGGATTGAACCCAGGTCTCCTGGATTGCAGGCAGATTCTTTACCATCTGAGCCACCAGAGAAGCTCTTCTAAAGTCCAGGGATAATCAATTCAGCTCTTATGGTGCTCCCTGGTATTAGCTATGAAGGTTCTTTCTAATTTTTTGCTCTGCCAAATCCAGCGTATGTCAGGGTTCAGGATGGCTTCTCTGGCTTCACCCATCATTTCCATATTCCAGCCATTAGAAAAAAGAAAACGGAAAATAGGGGCTTTCTTCTTCATTTTACCAACTAAAAATGTAGTCAGAACCTACAAGTAGAGAGTTGTTTTACTCAGGGGGAATTTTTAGGACATCAAGTCCAGGAAGCAGCATCACAGGTAGCCCTGAGAAACTGCTCTGAGGAGGCAGGGGAAGGAGTCAGGATATATAGAAGCTTGCAACAAAAGGGGGCAGATAGTCTGAACATCAAAGATTATTGTTAATTAAGGAAAATCAGATAACTCAAGTTAAGGAATTTAGCTCTCATCTATGTATGGGAAGATGCGAGAGTCTGGGATTGTTGAAGTCATTCCTTTCATATGCATCTCAGCTATCTGGAGGCAGCATCCTTTTTTAACTCTAGGGAGTGGCTGATGGCTGCCACCGGCCAGCATTTTTCTTCTTGGGGACCCTCTGGGCTCAGAAATTCACACTTGGAGGCCAGAAATAGCTGATGGCAGGAGATATTCCATTTCACACCTTTAAGGCTGGGTCCCCAAAGTTTCACTCATTTCTCTTATTTTCTATAGAAGTCTCATTGTCTAGAAATCATTCACATGGCCAGTTTTACTTGCGGGCTTACCTGGTGGCTCGGATGATAAACAATCTGCTTGCAATGCAAGAAACCTGGTTTTGATCCCTGGGTCAGGTAGATACCCTGAAGAAGGGAATGGCCACCCACTCCAGTATTCTTGCCTGGAGAATCCCATGGATGGAGTAGCCTGACGGGCTACAGTACATGGACACGACTGAGCGACTAACACACACACACACACACACACACAATTTTACTTGCAAGTAAAACAGGAAATATCTTTTATTTTGGGTGGCTATGTGCTCAGGTAAAATTTGAGGTTCCTTTTACAACTCCCAGGGGAAGAAAGGCATTACAGATATTGAGGGACAATATCGTGTCTACCCTACTATGTACCCTCCAGATGCTCTTAAAAATCTCTCCCATGTCATACAGAAACCATTTGGTGTCATTTTGGGGGCTCTGAAGAGCTCCTTTATGTCTCAGCACAGAAAATAATTCAGTGAGAGCAATAGGAAGTGATTTGTTAGAACAGAACACTTGTGAGGCTTACAAGTGGTAAGCAAGAAATGCCACGCCCTGAAAACTTACTAGGCTACGGTTTTATAATCAAAGGAAAAGTGGAAACGAAGGAGAAGAACTTCTTTTTCTTTCTGGAGTAGACGTCACGCTTCCATCATCAGCTCCTCCTCCAGGTTGAGCAGGGGAGTTTTCTTGTCCCTTCATGGTCAAGCTAGGTCCACAAACTATTGTTTTCTATGTGCTCAGAGAGCATGTCCTATGGATCAGTAACTTCCTGAGTTCTCATGCCATCTTTGTTTTATTGTTTGGGGGCAGGTCTTGTGCTTCTGTCGCATGGTTTTGTTGCTAAGCAAGACTGCTTGGTTTTGTGATTAAGCAAACCTGCTTTCTTGAGTAATCATTAACTTACAGGGGTCTCCCATATTTTCCCTACTTATAATCTCCTCATTGAATTAACTATTTAATCACTTACTTCATTCGTTCACTCTGTCCCTATCAATAACTGTCACATCTAGGATTCTCCAAAGGAGGTGTCAAGATGCTCCCAGACCAGTAGGTCACACGTACCAGGTGATGTCTTTTTCTTCCAACTTTAGTCTTTTTGATAGTATCTTTTACCCATGAAGACATTTGTGGGAGCTGGATCAGTGTCATGGCTTCCCATGTCTCCATGACACTTAGCTTCTATATCAAGATGTGCTTTCTTCCAACAGTGCCAAAACTGTTTGGATGGAGGTCCTAAAAGTGTGTGGTTTTACTTTTTAAAAAGTAAAATAAACTTTGATGTATGCTGACTATAAATTCATTGAGAATTCTTTCATACTATGCAAATTCAACTTTAATTCAAATCCTCTAGTTCTTCTTTTCAACCAGATTGCAATCTCTGAGCCAGGTCTGTGAAGTTTTGGAGCCACCAGGAATGAGGTGCTAACTTTCCTGTATTCTTCTGAAATTCAGAGAGTTAGAATGATGTAAAATTTCATGGGGGAGAAAATAAAGATCATTTTGAAACTACAGTGTGCCTAAGTGTACTGAGATTAGCAGCTATCAGGAGGACCCCATTTTCCAATCTATCTTGGGAAGATTAGGAACTCATAACCCCATAGGAGAAAATAGAAACAACTGTGAAATTATCATGGAAAGTAGTTCGTAGAGGCTGGAAGATGTGGATGTTCAGAACTGGGTCAAACCCTTCTACGTCCTATTGTTAAATTTCTGAAATATGTGTCCTCTTCCCCCTTCCTCACAGAATTGAAAGAGAAAGACCTAACTTTAGGGGATCAAGGCCCTACAATCACTTTGAAGTGAAGCCATTTAGGGTTGGCTGAAAGAGCTGTAGTCATCGGGTCAAAAATCCTATGTGTGTAGATAAAATCAATGAAGGAGGCACAATGTGTCACTTGTCAAATTAACAGAGATTGATACAAACAAAAAACAAAACCAGTTTTGAAGGCATTCTTGAAAAAAGAGGCTTATATACTATCGATGACAATATAAATCGATGTAATTATTTCTGTAGAAAAATCAGCAATATGTGTCTGATGTTTTGACATTTACTCTGAGATGTTCACTGCTATTCTAGCTTCAGGAAGTATACAGGGAGTGGAGGCATTAACTGGGACCAATGGTAGTCACTTAAAGGTTCTTGCCTAGTACAGTGTAGGCAGTGCACGGGAAGAGGGGATCCTAACTCTTCTTTCCATTGATCACCAAGGGTGGGAAGATACCACCAGGAAAGCTGCCAAAGGCTCAGAGATACAGAATTATGAGGGCTGATCTGAATGTAGTCCTGTCACTGGCAAAACGGGCATCTCCTCAGTTTTTGCCCTTCTCAAAGGAAAAGAATTCAGTCTAGAGGTATACAGCAGTTTTAAGTAGCAAGAGTTTTATTAAGCAGAGGGAAAAGCACACTCTGAAGAAAGGATGAGAGCAGATTGTTTGGAAACCAGAAGCAGGCTTGCAATAGGGTAGGGTTGAGTTTTTTAGAGTGGTGGTTCCTCCTTGTGTTCTGCATTGTCAAATTTTTTGACAGCTTTAGGTTATATAATTTTCTCCTCCTGTGCAGGTCCTCACCCATAAGCACTCAAGCGAAACCCAAGGGGGTTGGATGGGGGGCAAAAACCACAATGCTAATTTACTACAGATATGACATAATGAATCTCAGATTACCTTGAATCATCTTTTAAGTCTTGGTCCACTTGCACCAACTTGTGCTGGTGGTTTTATCTTGCTTAGTCCTGATGTGGCTGGAAATCTTGCTGTGGTCCTTGACCACAAGAGGGAGGATCTCTAGGTATGTTCCAAGCACCAGTGTCCAGGTGGGAGAGAGAAAGACAAACTGTCCAGGATGGGGTGGGACCTACTCATCTGACTGGCTACCTAACAGTCCTAGAGTGCCAAGCGAGGCTAGATTCATACCAGGAGTTTTGCTTTAACCCATTACATCATGGTGAGACAGAGGATATATCTTCCTTTAAAAAAAAAAAAAATCCCTTCCTTTTTCTTTTTTAATATACATGTATTTTTAAATGGTTATTTATTTTTGGCTGTGCTGTGTCTTCGTTGCTACCTGCAGGCTCTCTCTAGTTGTAGCAAGCAAACTGTTCTAGTTGCTGGGCACAGATGTCTCATTGCATTAGCTTCTCTTGATGTGTAGTACAGACTCTAGGGCACTGGGCGGCTCATGGGCTCTAGAGCGCCAGCTTGGTAGTTGTGGCATGTGGGCTTAGTTGCTCCGTAGCATGCAGGATCTTAGTTCCCGATGGAAAAAGTGAAAGTGTTAGTTGCCCAGTCGTCTCCGACTTTTTGTGACCCTATGAATTGTAGCCCATCAGGCTCCTCTGCCCATGGAATTCTCCAGGCAAGAATACTGGAGTGGGTTGCCATTTCCTTCTCCAGGGGATCTTCCCCACTTAGGGATCAAACCTTGTTCTCCTGCATTTCAGGCAGATTCTTTACCGTCTGAGTCACCAGGGAAGCCCAGTTCAGTTCAGTTCAGTTACTCAGTCGTGTCCGACTCTGCAACCCCATGGACTATAGCATGCCAGGCTTCCCTGTCTATCAACAACTCCCAGAGCTTGCTCAAACTCATGTCCATTGAGTCGGTGATGCCATCCATCCATCTCGTCCTCTGTTGTCTCCTTCTCTTGCCTTCAATCTTTCCCAGCATCAGGATCTTTCCCAATGAGTCAGTTCTTTGCATCAGGTGGTCAAAGTATTGGAGTTTCAGCTTCAGCATCAGTCCATCCAATGAACATTCAGGACTGATTTCCTTCAGGATTGACTATTTGATCTCCTTGCAGTCCAAGGGACTCTCAAGAGTCTTCTCCAACACCACAGTTCAAAGGCATCAATTCTTCAGCGCTCAGCTTTCTTTATAGTCCAGTTCTCACATCCATACATGACTACTGGAAAAACCATAGCTTTGACTAGACAGACCTTTGTTGGCAAAGTAGTGTCTCTGCTTTTTAATATACTGTCTAGGTTGGTCATAGCTTTTCTTCCAAGGAGTAAGCATCTTTTAATTTCATGGCTGCAGTCACCATCTGCAGTGATTTTGGAGCCCAAGAAAATAAAATCTGTCACTGTTTCCATTGTTTCCCCATCTATTGGCTGTGAAGTGATGGGACCGGATGCTGTGACCTTTGTTTTCTGAATCCAGCCAGAGATCGAATCTTTGTGCCCTGCATTGGCAGGCAGATTTTTAACCACTGGACCACCAGGGAAGTCCCTGCCTTGTCTTTTATATTAAATTTTTCCCATTATTTTTATTGTGGTAAAATATACATAATAAAACTCAACATTTTAAGAGTCTGTAACTATACAGTTTAGTGGCATGGAGGACATTCACATTATTGCATAACTGTCACCACTATCCATTTTTCAAATCTTTTTGATCATCCCATACTGAAGCTCTGTACTGATTAAGCAATAACTTCACATCTTCCCTTTTCCCCAAGTCCCTGGTAACTATTGTTCCTCTTTCAGTCTTTGTTCTTTTTGCTTTTCAGTTTTAAATGCTTCTACTGAGGTATGCTCAAGCTCAGAGATTCTTTCTTCGGCCATGTCCAGTCAGGATCTCAGTTTCCCAACCAGGGATTGAGTTTGGTACATAGCAGTGAAAACATGGAATCGTAACCACTTGACTACCAGAAAACTTCCAGGAATGTCTTTATTACCCAGAAGAGGAGCACAAACATAAAGTAAATGATTGAAAGACTTGCTTACACACAGAGACTGAACTGCATGCTCATATACACGACTACAAAGAAAACCTTACCTAAAACAAATCACATAATAATAATTCCTAATAGCAAAAGACACCACAAATTTTTCAAAAACCAGCAACTTCTTATAAAAATAAATTTAAAAATATGTGCAATGTGAAAATGCTTTTCAAACTCAGGTGCAAGAAAAGTGTGAAATTTTTCTTTTTCCTAAATTCAAGTGTCTGCATCAAAATTCCAGCTCTCAAGGGTGCAGCAAAAAACTTCCCTCAGTTCTTATTTTAGGTGTCTTCCAGCTCTTTTACATAATTAGAAAACTCAAATTATCAGAATTTGTCCTAGTAAAACAGGAAGTTCAGTTTCTTTCTGTGTGTGTGTTGCCCTGATTGGCATCATCACAGTTTCTAACCCTGTTATAATTGCTCTGAATATTGAAAATAGTGTTGCTTGATTCTCACATTTCAAACAGCTAATAAATTAAAAATTTCACTTCCTGGTATATACACAGAAAAACTGACACCAAGAACTAGAACAGATATTTGCACATCTATGTTCAAAGCAGCACTATTCACAAATGGTGGACGTGTTCACCAGTGAATGGAAGAATAAACAATATGTGGTATGTACCTTTCAGTTCAGTTGCTCAGTCGTGTCCGACTCTTTGCGACCCCATGAATCGCAGCACGCCAGGCCTCCCTATCCATCACCAACTCCCGGAGTTCACCCAGACTCACGTCCATCGAGTCAGTGATGCCATCCAGCCATCTCATCCTCTGTCGTCCCCTTCTCCTCTTGCCCCCAATCCCTCCCAGCATCAGAGTCTTGTCCAATGAGTCAACTCTTCGCATGAGGTGGTCAAAGTACTGGAGTTTCAGCTTTAGCATCATTCCTTCCAAAGAAATCCCAGGGCTGATCTCCTTCAGAATGGACTGGTTGGATCTCCTTTAATGGCATATTATTCAGCCTTCAAAAGCAAGGAAATTCTAACATATGCTACGGTATGGGTGAAACTTGAAGACATTACTCTAAGGGAAATAAGCCAGCACAAAAGGATAAATAGTTTTTACCATAGTTAAGTAAAATGAATGTGCATTATCTCAAGGGACACCTACATAAAGAATAAATTGCAGTGGGAATTTAGAAATTGATAATGCTCACCTTATTAGTTTGGTTTTACTAAAGAGAGAGTACTAATGGGCAGAGGACAATAATCTTTTGCAATCTTAATATGCATAAAGCTAGAAATTACTGTTTTGACTTATTTTAAGGAAGCCACTGGGTAGTGACTTGATTTCTTATGCAATATTAGGTAAGAGGAACAATTTGTGTAAATAATCATTGTTCTAGTTCCATGGCTCTAATTATAGAATATGTATGGATATGATCATTTATCTTGAGAAAAAGGGATACGAATACATTATGATGATTTCAGGCCTTAATTACTATACTAAACCATACTCTCATAAATATATTTATTGTATGTTGTAGAACTCCAATATACTCGAGATGAACATGGCCCAGATGAGATGGTCCAGAGCACATACTCATGCTAGTCTATGTGGAGAACTTCTTCAGCTGATGTCTAGATGGTTGGCTTTTAGAGGAAGTCATGGTGATTCTCAAAAGTTTGATGGAAACCTCATTCACTCAGATATTACAATAAAAAGCCAGGAGTTTCCATGTGAAGAATGGTATCTAAAGGCTTGATTTTCTTAGTCACTGAATGGGTTCTGTCAGCCCTGGGCCCAGGGCCTTATTGATAAGTGAGGACCTAGCTCTGAGTCTGAAGACAAGGAAGGGGATGGAAGACACGCATGGATTGGATTGAAATGCAGTGTGCAATAGTGACAGGCACTCCCGCTCCCATTCCCCTCTTCAATCCTCCTTATCCCATTTTCAGTAAGTTACGGGGAATAATCATCAAACAACAAGGAATTTTACAAAGAGAGATAGAAATTGTTACCAAAACTGGACAGATAGAATTCTTCTCTCACACTGGATCTCCAGACTTTTGGAAGTGGAATTTTCTCAGATGAAGCTACAGCTACAGGAAGGAGAGGAAAAGAAATGGTGAATGAAAGTGACTATGCCAGAAAGTTTGGAATTGTTTTGTGAACAGTGATAACTAAGCTAAAAAAAAATGTGGGAGGGATAAATTGGAAAATTGGGATTGATATATACGCATTACCATAAAAAATAGATAACTAATAAGGCCCTACTGTATAACACAGGGAACTCTACTCAATACTCTGTAATGACCTTTATGGGGAAAGAATCTTAAAAGAAGTGGATATTATGTATAAGTATACAAGATTCATTTTTCTGTACACCTGAATCTAACATAACATTGTAAATCAACTATAATCCAATAACTAATTTTAAAAAAAAAAAAAAAACAAAGAAAAGAAAAAAAGCCAAAAATGTGGAAATCCATAGAAGTAGCATTGGACAATTGAAAAGTACTTTGAGGAGTTTGCTATTCTGAATATTTAGATGTTGATGCTAAGATAGGCAAGTGAAAGTCACTCAGTCGTGTCCAACTCTTTGTGACCACATGGACTATACAGTCCGTGGAATTCTCCAGGCCAGAATACTGGAGTGGGTAGCCATCCCCTTCTCCAGGGGATCTTCCCAAACCAGGGATTGAACCCAGGTCTCCCACATTGCAGGCAGATTCTTTACCAGCTTAACCACCAGGGGATGCTAAGATGGCTCCTGTTATGTCCATATCTTCAAGATCCCATGAGTATGGTGTTGCATGGAAAGAAGAAAACAACTGGAAGTTCTATAAATACAGCACTAGGAAGATGAAGTTCGTAATGTCTCAGGGCAGTCCCAATGCTTCTTCTTTTTTAAAAAATAATAATTTACTTATTTATTTGGCTTCACTAGGTTTTAGTTGCAGCTCGCAGGATCTTCGATCTCTGTGGCATGCTGAATTCTTCGTTGGGGCATTTTTATGTTTATATTTGCAGCATGTAAACTCTTAGTTTTGGCATTTAGGAGCTCATTCCATAACGAAGAATGGAAGCCTAGCCCCCTGTACTGGGAGCCTGGAGTCGTAGGCACTGGACCACCATGAAAGTCCCTCCAACTCTTTTGATTCAAATTGTGTCACAAGGAAGATCAGTCCAAACCCAGAAACCCCACATAAACACACCAGAGACACCTAGCTACAGTGCTGCACTTTATTACTTCTAGTGAACCAGACATTCCATGAATACAACTGTGGAGCGCACCTCGGCAACCGTTTCCTAACGGCTGCTGCTGGTCATCCTTTCCCTTCAGGCTTTCACCCTCACAACACATTCAAAACGTGCTGAACTGTAGGACTTGTTTGAAATCACATCTCAGAGCACTATATCTCAGCCCTGCCCACCTTTCTTTTGTCTGATGTAAGGAGAAAAAGGGCAGGTGGTGGATGATTAAAGCAAATGAGATCAAAATTTCCATTCTCAAATTTGCTTGTAAGGATCAGTAAGGATAAGCTTCTATCTTCTAGCTCTAACATCTTTCAGAATATACTTTAAGAACGGTAGGGGGAAGGTACTTTCCTGGTGGATGTCAACATACCAACCACAGATTCAGGGATAATTTCTCTGATATCATTTTGCCATCGACAAGTGATAAAGACCCATCCCTTCTCATAAGAAGAAGAGTATTCACAATCTGGCATCTTGATCCCACTTGTTAAAACACAATGCACTGCTTTTATGTTTTTCTGGCTCGAGTAACAAGTCCCAACTTCTTCGCCACAGGACATAAACGTGTTATGACAGATCTTTTCAATGTCCTCGTACGATGCTTGAAGAAAGAAATGTTCCTTAACACAATAAAGCCTACGGTGAATATTTTTTATCTTCATTTCATCACTACAGTATGTTGGATCATGTAATGGTCTTTTACGATCAATAATGACATGGGCTTTGAATAATTCCTTGGTAGGTGCTCTGGTAGGACTTGTACCATCTAAATGCTCTTCAAATTCTTTATCTGTTAGAGAACCATCAATTATCAGCTCGAATTGCAGTGGCTTCAGGAGCAGGAAGAGCAGAAACAGGGGCAGCATGTTGATCAGAGTCCCCATATTCCCCTGAAAGGAATACAAGAGAGAAGGAGTTATGTTCACTGTGAGGCTGTGCCTTCTGTTCCTGTGCATGGCCCATTCTACCACCTACTGCTGTTCTGAGCTCTAAGACTTTGGACAGTTTTAAAACTGACATCTCAGTCTATTTCAATACCAGGAAAATACTTACTCCAAAGTGACCTTAGAGGACCTATACTTAGTCTAGAAGACTGTGGGTAAGAGGGAAAAGTGAAGGAAGAAGGAGAGAAAAGGAGAAAGGGATGGAGAGAGACCACGGTGAAGAGAAACAGAGAGAGAAGGTAACAAGGAAGAATTGAGGAAGAGACCAAGAGAGAGATGAAGGCCAGGAGAGTAGGGTAAATGCAGACAAGAGGTCAAGAGGGCAGTGGGGCAAGAGGCAGAGAGGAGGCTCATGTGCTCCTTCTGAAGTAAAGAAGTTCTCTGAAGTTCTCTTCCTGGAGTTTAGAACTTGCCCTGGAAAGAGCTGCACATGACCATCCCACCACTTCCCCTCACTAACATCCTGCTTTTCTGAGGACCATTCTTCATCTTCTGACTTTCTCCTCTTGCTCATTTCTAAACACCAGTGCCCTTCACAAGGGATCAAGCAAGCTCCATCATGTCATGTGAGCACGAAATATGTGTGGATTGGTGTAAATACCATTACCATCACCTCATTGCCTGGAAATGTGGGCCCATGTTACAGTCTCCTCTGCCTCCTCTCCCCACTGAGAAGAACTCTTCCACTCAGGTGCATTACTGACCTTGTGAGTCTTTTTCCAATCTTTTCTTTAAAGTAGACTTCATGTTTCCTTCTCAGGTTTTTCTGTCTCTAAATTCTTCCCATCCTGTGTGCCTATCTGCCATCATGGTACCCTCATCATCAGAGACTTCACAGTCACAACTTTCCTTCCTATGTGTGCGTCTCCATGTCTATTCACCCCACTGGAGGAGCACTAATATTTACCCAATATTTGTCATATACACGAGGAAGTATATTTGTCACACAAATATGGGAAACTGGGTAGATGCCTCATATTTTTCAAGAATTCTACGGCTTTAAAATGAAATGGAAATATTAGTTTGGCACCTACTTCTGAGACATGTCATTATAATGTTTTATGCTAATTATGTTAAGGATTTTAAGAAAAGCATTCCTTAAGGGAGCCTGGGCAGTAGTGACCTGTGGCCCAGAAAACAGACCCAAGTGCTAAACATCAGGACGCAGTTTACTATAGTGGAAAGTGTCATCATTCATAGAGGACTCCTGGGTCTATTGATCATTTTTTATTTCTATTTCAAATCTGACTGTTAAGCATTAATTCTCCTAAGAGGCTTTCTTCCCAGGGAAAGGCAAGTACTTTCGGTACACTAGGGGCCAGCTTCTTGACCTATCTTTGCCCATGGCCTCCTTGCCTCATTGAGTCCTTTTGTAACAGGAGGGAAAGGGGCAGGGCACAACTTTTGAAAGAATGACATAGCCCAAGGACACAACATAAACCAATTAGAATCAAATGGGACCAAGATGGCAGACAAGACTAGACCTTGATCTTCAATCAGCAGGTGAAATGACACACCCAGAGGTGCCAGGACAGTTTCAAAGCACTGTCAAAAGACCAAGGAGTGGGCCGGTGGCCAGAATCCTGGAAATCTCCACCCCTTCCCCAAAACAGTTGGAATAATCCTTCTACTCATTAGCATATGAAATTACCCAGCCTATAAAAACTAATCATGCCACATTTCACAGCCTCACTTGCCCTCTGTGATGGCCCACATTCTGTCTGTGGAGTATGCTTCTCTCTGAATCTGCATAAATCCATTTCTTACCTATCACTTTGTCTCTCACTGAATTCTTTCTGGGATGAGACATCAAGAATCTGAACTTCTTTAGGTCCTGAAACCAGGTACCGTGGGTTTTGGCTAGGTTTGAGTCCCAGCCACGTGGGTTCAAGCCCCAAACTTGATTAGATTTAATCTACTCAACCCACTAAAGTTTGAGAATCGATTTCTTTACTCTACATAAAAGTGTACTTATTATGAAGAAAACATCCTCCTAAAGTGGCAAAAGTGTTAGGCTTTTTCAGTAAATGTTTCTGGATAGAGATTGAGATGAATTCCTTTCACCTTTTGGCTGATGTGAATTATGCTGCTTTGAACATGGGTGTACAAACAGCTGGTTAGGTCTCACTTTTCCTCTTTGCTTTTAAACTTGCTTGGGAGTGTTAAAGAAGCTTAGGTTTATAGACTGGGAAGGGCCTGAGAGAGGCTGTCTATCTAGAGTGTCTCCTCCTAAAATGTGGGTACTGAGTCCCAGATCAGGACTCTTTATCCAAAATATTTTTAAAAATTGAAATGAGTCAAAATTTCCTTAGGTACATAAATATATATCTCCTAGGGATTATTCAGTGGTGTTTTCAATGTAAATCACTTTAAGAAGAAAAACAGGATTTGTAAATAGAATTTAATATGAGGCATTAATAGACAGTCATCACATAATAATTATATAGCCCCAAACACAGAAGAGAAAAACTAAATTTGCATCTTTCAAACTGGTAATTATTATACTTTCAACCTCATTGCTGGTGAGAGGGTGATAAGGGGGGAAAATCCTATATTCTGGTGACAGTGAAAACTTTGACAAGTGTAATAAAAATTTTTTAAATCTGTTACTTTCCCCCCATTTTAATAGCTAGAATTCTAAGTATCATAATTTAGATAGCAATGTGGACAGCAAGTTTTATTGCATAGGAGCAAAAAGTTCAACTTTGAAAACATAAATGTCAGTGAATTTAGGGAAAGTTTATATTACCTTGGATATGTTCATGGACATGACAAAAATGCCACTACAATCATAACTATAAGAGCTAATATTTGAGATAATCAGTGTTCAATATTCATTGAATCATATATTCTTAGAATGGATTACTTCCCAGAATATACAAATATTTTAATCAATAAAATTTTACTGATGCAGAATATTCATAATATAGCACTGGGAATGTCTGGTTACAAGTGGCAGGAGTGTGGCTGTTCAAGATGGTGGAGTAGGACATGCGCTCATCTCCTCCTGTGAGAGCACCAAAATTGCAACTAGCTGTTGGACAGTCATTGACAGGAGGATGCTGGAACACCAAAAAAAGATACCCCAGGTCCAAAGATGAAGAAGAAGCTGCAGCCAGATGGTAGGAGGGGTGCAATATGATAAAATCAAATCCCATAACAGCCAGGTGACTGATCCACAAACTGGGAAACAATAATACCAAAGTTCTGTTGTGAAGGTTCTGAGCCCCATGTCAGGCTTCCCAGTTTGGGGATCCGACAAAGAGACTGGGGATCTGACAAAGAGACTGGGGATCCCCAGGGAATCTGGCCTTCAAGGTCAGCAGGATTTGATTACATGACTTCCACAGAACTGGGGGAAACAGAGACGCCAGTCTTGGAGGGCACAAAATAAATCTTAGGAGCACCAAGACCCAGAGGAAAGGAGCAGTAACTCCACAGGAGGGTAGAACCAAAACTACCTGCTGATGTTGGAGGGCCTCCTGGGGAGGTGTGGGATGACAGGGGCTCAACACAGGGACAGGAGCCCTGGCAGCAGCAAGCCAGGAAGGTCCCCCTTGGTATAAACCCTCTTGGAGGTCGCCATTAACCCTACCACAGAGCCTCAGGCCAAACAACTACCAGGGAGGGAGTGATACCCCACCCATTAGTAGATTATTGGATAAAGCTTTACTGAGCAAGGCCCTGCCCACAAGAGCAAGACCCAGTTTTTCCCATTACCAGTCCCTCCCATCAGGAAGCTTATACAGGCTGCTTAGCCTCCTCCATCAGAGAGCAGACAGAAGAAGCAAAAAGCACAGTCCCACAGCAACTAAAATGAAAACCACATTACAGAAAATTAACCATGATGAAAAGGAGAAAGTTATGTCCCAGATATAACTGGGACACAGTTGGGAAAACAGTGGAAAAGATTCAAGAAATGTTTATCAAAGACTTACAAGAACTAAAGAACAAGCAAATAAAGATGAATAATACACTAGAAGGAATCAATAGCAGAATAGCTGAGGCAGAAGAACAGATAAATGACCTGGAGGACAGAATGGTGGAAATCACTGCCACAGAACAGAATATAGAAAAAAAGAATGAAAAGAAACGAGATAACCTAAGAGACCTCTGGGACATTAAACACACCAAACGTTCACATTATAGGGGTCCCAGAAGGAGACAAGAGAAAAGACCTGAGAAAATATTCGAAGAGATAATAGCTAAAAACTTCCTTAACATGGGAAAGGAACTAGTCAACCAAGTCCAGGAAGCACAGAGAATCCCAGGCAGGATAAACCCAAGGAGGAACACACTGAGATGCGTAGTAATCAAACTGACAAAAATTAAAAACAAAGATAAAATATTAAAAGCAACAAGGGGAAAACAAAAAACAGCATACAAGGAAACTCCTATTAGCTGATTTCTCAACAGAAACTCTACCAGCCAGAAGGGAATGGCAGGATATATTTTAAATGATGAAAGGGAAGAACGTGCAACCAAGAATACTCTACTACTGAGTAAGACTCTTGCTCAGATTTGCTGGAGAAATCAAAAGCTTTCCAGACAAGCAAAAGTTAAGAGAATCCAGCACCACCAAACCAGCTTTACAACAAATGCTAAAGGAACTTCTCTAGGCAGGATACGCAGAGAAGGAAAAAACCTACACAAAATAAACCCAAAACAATTAAGAAAACTGTAATAGGATCATGCTAAGTTGCTTCAGTCGTGTCTGACTCTGTGCAACCCCATAGACGGCAGCCCACCAGGCTCCGCCGTCCCTGGGATATCAATAATTACCCTAAATGTAAATGGATTAAATGCAACAACCAAAAGACATAGACCAGATGGGAGGATGAAAATATGTGCATGTACGCACTTCCACTTAGCACATCATTCTGTTTGACCCCCCAAATTGTATGTAATTATTTTATATTGTTAGGTTAATTACGTTCCCATCATAGTTTGCAATTGTTATTACTTTTTATTTTTGTCTGGATATAGATTGTGAAAACTGATAAACATTTTTTCCTATTGTGATTATGTAACTACTACTCAATACCATTGTATCATAATTGATCAACAGAAAAATAATAGAACTCTGTATCACCAAAACTACGATTTAACAGAAAAACCTGTAATCACTTTTTAAAATCCAGATGCATATCAGAATTATCTTGAAGTTTTTTGAAAAATACAAATGCCCAGGTGTTACTTTTTTTTCTCCAGAGCTCCAGATAAGTGTCTAATGAGCAGTCATGTTTAAAGACAACTGGACTATATGATGATCTTTTACTTTTATCTAATTTATTTCACTTTTTCTATTTCATATTCAGCGCTCCCATTTCATTTAGTTGATGTTTTATAATTTCTCCAACTTTTTAAAAAATTAATTTATTTTAATTGGAGGCTAATTACTTTACAATATTGTGGTGATTTTTGCCATACATTCACATGAATCAGCCAGGGGTGTTCATGTGTCCCCCATCCTGAACCCCTCTCCCACCTCCCTCCCCATCCCATCCTTCTGGGTCATCCCACTGCACCAGCCCTGAGCACCCTGTCTCATGCATCGAACCTGGACTAGTGATCTATTTCACATATGGCAATATACATGTTTCAATGCTATTCTCTCAAATCATCCCACCCTCGCTTTCTCCTACGGAGTCCAAAAGTCTATTTTTTACATCTGTGTCTCTTTTGCTGTCTCGTATATAAGGTCATCATTACCATTTTTCTAAATTCCATATATATGCATTAAAATACTATATTGGTGTTTTTATTTCTGACTTACTTCATTCTGTATAATATGCTCCAGTTTCATCCACCTCATTAGAGCTGATTCAAATGCATTCTTTTTATAGCTGAGTAATATTCCATTCTGTATATGTACCACAGCTTTCTTATCCATTCATCTGCTGATGGACATCTAGGTTGCTTCAATGTCCTGACTATTGTAAACAGTGCTGTGATGAACATTGGGGTACACATGTCTCTTTCTTTCTTTCTTTCTTTCTTTTGTAATTTATTTATTTTAATAGGAGGTTAATTATTTTACAATATTGTAGTGATTTTTGCCATATATTGATATGAATCCGCCACGGGTGTACATGTGTCCCCATCCTGAACCCTCCCTCCCACCTCCCTCCCCATCCCATCCCTCTGGGTCGTCCCAGTGCACCAGCCCTGAGCACCCTGTCTCATGCATCGAACCTGGACTGGCAATCTGTTTCACATATGATAATATACATGTTTCAGTGCTATTCTCTCAAATCATGACTCTTTTTTTAAATGTTCTTTCTCAAGCCTTTATGAAGACTAGTAGAAAAGCTTTTGTATACATATATATAAATAATACGTACAATATATACTTTAGAAAACTTATAAATTTTTGCCTAACTAAAAATTTTATGACATTTTTATTCCACTTGTTTGACTTACTATGAACACAAGGCCAGATTTCTAATTTAAAAAATAGATATGCAATGACCAACAAGGTTTACTGTATAGCACAGGGAACTATAGTCAATATCTTGGAATAACTTACAGTAGAAAATAATTTTAAAAATAATATATGTGTATATGTATAACTGAGTCGTCTTGCTGTGCACCTGAAACATTTTAAGTCAACTATGCTTCAATAAAATATATATATTAAGAGAGGAAAAAAAAAACCAGTGACAGGAGTGCCAGGAGGACCTGTACTGACTCACAGAAACAGATGTCTGAGACACACAGTAGGATGAAGAAATCCAATCCTTCACGCTTTGTTTTCTCTCTCATTCCACTCTGCTTTCTATGCTAGCTCCATGCACAGGCAGGGCCTCTCCACAGACTAGCAGAGACAGTTATCCAACATAACAAATATCTTTTCTGATTGGCCTCATTTCTGTCACGTGCATAAATCCATGAACGTGAACGCCCCTGATTGGTCCACCTGAAGCTCAGGTCCGCCTCTAAGAAGAAAAGGCAAAACCCCAAGTTAAAACCCGAGTAGAATCGCAATTGCTGACAGAAAGGCTGTTCCCCTACAAGGCAAACAAAGCAATGGACACCAAATACAAAAGTAGCAAATGTCCATTTGAAAAAAACAGGGAAAAAATCAAAACACAGAAGATATGTGCAACGCGGTCCCAAATAATGTTTGAAATAAAGATTACACGGTGAGGGAGGGGAAGCCCTAAACATAACCTTATTCAACTGCTCTTTCTGAAGGGTTAATTTCTTATAGTGATCTTGAAAGCTGTCAATTTCTCAAAATTAAAATAATTCTGAGGAAGCGTCATTGAAGAAATGTATCTTTAAAAGCTGGTTTGAGCATGTTATCCAATATTAAGTGCCAATTTCTCAGAATGCCACATTCTCGTATCAGCGAACTCCTACCCTTTATCAGCATCGGGTAATGTCAACTCCTCAGTTTGGATAGTTAAACACAAGAGAGAGTCTAAACACTTAGTCCTTACAATTAGACTTACCTTTGTGAGTAAACCCCGGAGTATTTCTCTATTAAATTTGGAAGAAAAATCTCACCTTAAGCAACTTTAAATTTCTACTTTTTACTATCACATAGAGGCAATAATTGGAGAAGGCAATGGCACCCCACTCCAGTACTCTTGCCTGGAAAATCCATGGACAGAGGAGCCTGGTAGGCTGCAGTCCTTGGGTTGCTAAAAGTCGGACTTGACTGAGCGACTTCACTTTCACTTTTCACATTCATGCATTGGAGAAGGAAATGGCAACCCACTCCAGTATTCTTGCCTGGAGAATCCCAGGGACGGGGGAGCCTGGTGGGCTGCCGTCTATGGGGTCCCACAGAGTCGGACAGGACTGAAGCGACTTAGCAGCAGCAGCAGAGGCAATAACTATGCTTCAGACCTTCAGATCTATGACCAAACTGAGAATGGGGTCAGTATGAGAAAACCTGGAGAACAGTGTGATCCTTATGGGCCATTAGAGGATCAGTGGGTTCACTGAAATGCACACCTTTTGGTGAATTCAAGACATTTCTTCCCCTTAGGGTCACTGTGATGGCTTGAGTGTCTGGAGCTTCCAGAAGTGCACACAGTAGAGAGATCCTAAGTGAGAGTGTCTCAATAATTGAAAATCAACCTTCAGAGCACAAATATAGAGTAATTTTAACATCTTATGTTGCAAAAATGGAGTCAAACTAGGTCTCAGATGACAGAATTCTCTCTCGATTGTAGCTTTCTGCAAATTTATACTTGCTCATGCCCTGTTTAGCCCTTTTTGTATGATTTTTCAAAAATGTTTAAAGATTTGCTGCATTGATATCTACTATATTTTCATGTAATGTCAATGTGAATTTATTTAGTTTAAAGGATTTTTACACATCAGATGACAATGTAAGTATTCATTTAGTTTTGGACATGCCAGGCACAGGTGGGATCCTAGATTCCTGATCAGGGATTGAACCAGTGCCCACTGGAGTGGAAGTGCTGAGTTTTAACCACTGAAAGTGAAAGTGAAGTCACTGAGTCGTGTCCAACTCTTTGTGACCCTATGGACTGTAGCCTGCCCGGCTCCTCCATCCATGGGATTTTCCAGGCAAGAATTTTGGAGCGAGTTGCCATTTCCTTCTCCAGGGTATCTTCCAGACCCAGGGATCTAACCTGAGTCTCCCGCATTGCAGGCAGACTCTTTACTGTCTGAGTCAGCAGCCTGGAGCACCTGAAATGTCCCTCAGTGTGAGTTTAGAAGGAAATGACTAAGATATCCAAGATATGGCCACTGGTTTGACTGATTTCATTATCTGGTCCTTCTGACAGATTAGGATTAGTAGAAAAATAGACGTATGGAATATGGTGGGATAGATTGTCCCATAGATTTTCCTGGGAAGAGAAACCTAAATCTAGTGAGACAATTGGCTGCATATCAGTAAAAACCACATAGGTTCCAGTGTTCATTCCATGTAGCCCATACACACACACATACACTCTCTCCCCAATGTATGTTGGACTTGAGATCAAAGTAATATTTAGAAAACATTGAGGATATTGATACAAGTATAGTAGCATATTTTTTTCATACTTAGGATTGAATAAGGTTTGTTTTTCGTTTCTTTTCTTTTGGCCTTGCTGCCCAGCAGGCAGGATTTCAGTTTTCCAATTGGGGATTAAACCCAGGACATGGCAGTGAAAGCATGGAATCCTAGCCACTAGACTACCAGGAAACTACCAAGAATGTCTTTATTATACAAAAGAGGCGCACAGGCATAAAGAAAATGATTGAAAGACTTGCTTACACACAGAGACTGAATTACATACCCATATACACAAGTGCACAGAAAACTTTGCCTGAAACAAATCGCATAATAATAATAATGCCTATGGCAAAAGACACCAAAAAAAATTTTTTTTACAAACCTAGTTACATCTGGTTTAAAGTAAATTACATTTAATTTAAAAATATGTGCAGTGTGAAAGTGCATCTCAAACTCAGATGCAAGAAAAGTGTGAATTTTTTTTTTTCCTAAATTCAACATATCTGTATCAAAATTTCAACTCTCAAGGGTGGCAGCAAAATTTACCTTGGTTGTTATTTTAGGTTCCTTCAACCTATTTGGCTTCCCTGGTGGCTCAACTGGTAAAGAATCCACCTGCAATGCAGGGCAGCTGGGTTCGATCCCTGAGGTTGGGAAGATCTCCTGGAGAAGGGAAAGGCTACCCACTCCACTATTCTGGCCTGGAGAATTCCATGGACTGTATAGTCCATGGGGTCATAAAGAGTCAGACACGACTGAGTGACTTTCACATTCAAACTATTTTACGTAATTAAAAAAGTTAAATTATTTGAATTTGTGTTACTAAAACAGAAAGTTCAGTTTCTTTCTGTGTGTGTGTATTTTGATTGGCATCATTACAGTTTCTCATTCTGTTATAAATTATCAGTATCTTGAACATAGTGTTGTTTGACTCTCACATTTCAAACAGCTAAAAATCTAAAAATTTCACTCCCTGTTATATACCCACAAGAGTTGAAACTAAGAACTGGAACAGATATTTGTACATCTCTGTTCAAAGCAGCACTATTTACAATAGGCAAATGGTGGAAGTGTTCATCAGTAAATGGAAGAATAAACAGCATGTGTTATGTACATTTAATCAAATATTATTTAGCCCTCAAAAGGAAGGAAATTCAAACATATGCTACAATGTGGATGAAAGGTAAAGTCATTATGCTAAGGAAAATAAACCATCACAAAAGGATAAGTAATTTCACCACATTTAAGTAAAATTAATGTGCATCGTCTCAAGGGACACTAACAAAAAGAATAAATTGTAATGGGATAATGTTCACCTTAGTAGTTTTGTTTTATTGAAAGGATACTGTGCTAAGGGCACAGGACCATAATTTTTTGCAATCTTAATATGCATAAAGCTGAAAATTATGATTTTACCTAATCTTAATTATATTATTAATAAAGAATGTTAATATGTCATGAAGCAATCCATATTCATTCCTCTTCTTATTCAAAAGTTTAGTATAAAGACACAGCAGAAAGTAAATGTATTCATCTGATAAACATTCATCAACTATCCTCACGAACTGCATTATCTTAGGGAATCTAGTGGGTAGGAGTCAAGATCTAGATTTTTATGTAATATTAGATAAGAGGAACAATCTGTGTAAATAATCATTGTTTTATTTCCATGGCTTTAATTACAGAATGTGTAATGATCTGATAATTTACCTGGAGAAAAAGAAATACATTATGAGGATTACATAAAAAATAAATATATTTATTGTATGTTGTAGAACCCCAAGATACTTGAGATGAACATGAAGCAAATGAGATGGTCCAGGGCACATATCCAAGATAGCCTATGTGGAGAATTTCTACAACTGATGTCTAGAAAAGTGGTTTTGGAAGGTATCATGGTGACCTCAAATGTTTGATGGAATCCTCATTCACTCAGAAATTACAATTAAAAGTTATGAGTTTCCATGTAAAAGTGCTATCTAGAGGCTTGATTTTCTTAGTCACGGAATTGGGGTCTGGCAGCACTGAACCCTAGGCCCTTGTTGATAAATGAGGACCTAGCTCTGAGTCTAAAGACAAAGATAGGGAATGGGACATGGAGATGGGCATGTCCCATGGATGTCCCTGTGGAGATGCGGATGGATGACATGTGCAGATTGGATTGCAATGAAATGTGTAAGAATGATAGGCACTCTCCCTCCCATCTCTCCCCACTCCTTTTTATTCCATTTTCAGTAAGTTATAGGGAATAATGATCAAAGAATATCAAGGAATTTTACAAAGGGAGGGAGAAGTTGTTACCAAAACTGGACAGACAGATTTCTTTTCTCATCCTGGATCTCCAGCCACTTTCAGAAGTGGAATTTTCTCAGATGAAGCCACAGCTACAGCAAGGTGAGAAAAAGAAATGGTGAATGAATGTGACTATGCCAGAAAGTTTGGATTTGTATAAACAGTGACGGCTAAGCTAAAACAAAGATGTGGGAGGGACAAATTAGAAGATTGGGATTGACATATACACATTGCTATAAAAAGTAGATAACTAATAAGGACCTACTGTGTAACACAAGGAACTCTACTCAATACTCTATAATGACCTATATGCAAAAAGAATCTTAAAAGTAGTGGATATTATGTATAAGCATAACAGATTTACTTTTCTGTACACCTGAAAGCAACTAACATTTATATAGTAAATCAACTATAATCTAATAAATAGTGAAAAGAAAAGAAACCAAGATGTGGGAATTCACAGAAGCAGCACTGGACAGCTGAAAATTACTTTGGGGAGCTTGCTATTCTGAATATTAGGTATTTATGCTAAGATGGTTCTTGTTATATCTATATCTTCCTGTCCCCATGAGTATTGTATTGCATGGAAAGAAGAGAACAAGTGAAAATTCTACAAATATACCAACTAGGAATGTGAATTTCACAATGTCACAGGGGGTTCCCAACTCTTCTTTAGAACAAATTATTTATTTACTTAATGTGCCAGGTTTTTGTTGTAGCATTTGAGGTCTTGATCTTCTTTGTGGCATCCAAATTTTTAGATGGAGCTTGCAGCATGTTTACATTTGCGGCATGTAAACTCTTGGATTAGGCATGCGGGATCGAGTTCCAACACCAGAACTGGAACCCAGGGTCCCCGTATTGGGAGCCTAGAATCTTAGCCACTGGACTACCATGAAAGTCCCTTCAATTCTTTTTGTTTCAAGTTGTGTCACAGAGGAAGGTCAGTCAAACCCAAAAACCCCACATAAGCATTCCAGAGACCCCTAGCTACATCAATGCACTTTATTATTTCTACTGAACCAGAAATTCACATGAATACAACTTTGGAGCTTCCGTTGTGGCTCAGCTGGTAAAGAATCTGCCTGCAATGTGAGAGACCTGGGTTCAATCCCTGGGTTGGAAAGATCCCTTGGAGAAGGGAAAGGCTACCCACTCCAGTATTCTGGAGAATTCCACGGACTGTATAGTCCATGGGGTCACGAAGAGTTGGACACGACTTGAGGGGCTTTCACTTTCATTTATCAGGAAACATTTCCTATTCCTCTTGGTGCTGGTCATCCTTTCCCTGCAGGCATTCATCCACATAAAAAATTCAAAGTGTGCTAAACTCTGTGACCTGTTTGAATCCATGTCTCAGAGCACTATCTCTTAATCCAGCCCACCTTTCCTTTGCCTGGTGTTAGGAGAAAAAGGGCAGGCAGTGAATGATGAAAGTGAATGGGATCAAATTTTCCATTCTCAAGTTTGACTTGTAAGGATCAGTAAGGATAGGATTCTATCTTCTTGCTTTAACATCTTAGAGAATATACTTCTAGAGGGGTGGAGGGAAAGAGATTTTCCTGGTGGATGATTCTTTATATGGCCAAAATATCAATTACAGACACAGGGATAATTTCTCCAATATCATCTTCCCATTGACAAGTGATAAAAACCCATCCCTCCTTGAAAGACGATGTGTATTCACAAAATGGCATCATGATCCCACTTGTTAAAACACAATGCACTCCTGATATTATTTGCCGGCTCCTGTGACATTTCCTAATCCCATTTGTACATTTCACAAATATGTTATAACACATCTCTTCAATGTCCTCATATGATGCTTGGAGGAAGAAATGCTCTTTAGCACAATAAAGCCTATTGTGAACACGTTTCCTCTTCATTTCTAGATTGCAGTAATCTTCGTCAGTTAACGGCATTTCAGAATCAATAATAACATGGGTTTTGAATGCTTCCTTGGTAGGTGGTTTGGTAGGCCCTGTAGCATGTAAGTCATCTATATAGTCTTCTAATTCTTCTCGTCGTTCATCTGATAAATATGAATCATTTATCCTCACAAACTGCAGTGGCTTCAGCAGCAGGAAGAGCAGAAACAGGGGCTGCACGTTGATCAGAGTCCCCATGTTTCCCTGAAGGGAATATAAGAGAGAAGGAGTTATGTCTACTGTGAGGCTGTGCCTTCTGTTCCTATGCAGGCCCATTTCTACCACCTTTTGCTGTTCTGAGCTCTAAGACTTTGGACCATTTAAAAATTGACAACTCAGGATCTATTTCAATACCTGTAAAATATTTACTCCAAGGTGACCTTAGGAGAGCTATACTCAATCTAGAAGACTGAGGGTAAGAGAGGGAAAGGTGAAGGAAAATGGAGAGAAAAGGAGAAAGGCAGAGAGAGACAAGAGTGAAGAGAGAGAGAGAGAGAAGGAAACAAGGAAGAACTGAGGAAGAGAGCAAGAGAGAGATGAAGGAAGGAAAGGAAAGAGGACAAGAGGTCAAGAGGGCACTGAGGCAGGTGGCAGAGAAGAGGCTCATGCGCTCCCTCCTTCTGAAGTAAATGTATCTGTTCTCTTCCTGGAGTTAAGAACTTGCTCTAAAGAGCTGTACATGATCCCCTTTTCCCCCTCACCAACATCTTGCTTTTCTGAGGACCACTGTTCATCTTGGGCTTCCCTCATAGTTCAGTCAGTAAAGAATCTGCCTGCAATGCAGGATACTCAGGTTTGATTCCTGGATCGGGAAGATTCCCTGGAGAAGGAAATGGCAACCCACTCCAGTATTCTTGCCTAGAGAATCCCATGGACAGAGGAGCCTGATGGACTACAGTCCATGGGGTCACAAGAGTTAGACACTACTGAGTGATTTCACTTCACTTCATTCTTCATCTTCTGACTTTCTCCTCTTGCTCATTTCTGACCATCAATATCCTTGCACAAGGGATCAAGCAATATCCATCATGTCAAATGAGCACCAAATGTGTGTGGATTGGTCTAAATACTATTACCATCACCTCATTGCCTGGAATTGTGGGTCCATATTACAGTCTCCTAGGCCACCTCTCCCCACTCAGAAGAACTCTTTCACTAAGGTACATTACTGACCTTGTGAGTCTTTTTTTAATCTTTTCTTTAAGGAAGACTTCATGTTTCCTTCTCAGGTTTTCCTGTCTCTAAATTCTTCCCATCCTGTGTGCCTATCTGCCATCATGGTACCCTCATCATCAGACTTCACAGTCACAACTTTCCTTCCATATGTGTGCATCTCCATGTCTATTCACCCCACTGGAGGCTGCACTAATATTTCCCCAATACCTGTCATATACATAAACAAGTGTCTTTACCACACAAATATGGGAAACTGGGTAGTTCCTTATATTCTTTCAAGAATTCTCCTACTTAAAAAGAAATGGAAATATTTAATATAGCACCTACTTCTGAGGCACATCTTTATAACGCTTCATGCTAATCATGTTAAGGGAATTTAAGAAAAACATTCCTTAAGGGAACCATCTTACCTGTCTCCTGAGAAACCTGTATGGGGGTCAAGAAGCAACAGTTAGAACCTTGTATGGCACAACTGATTGGTTCAAGATCGAGAAAGGAGTAAGACAGGGCTGTCTTCTGTCACTCTGTTTGTTTAACCTATACACTGAGCGCATCATGAGAAATGCCGGGTTGAATGAGTTACAAGCTGAAATCAAGACAGGCGGGAGAAATATCAACAATCTCAGATGTGCAGATGATACCACTCTAATGGCAGAAAGTGAAGAGGAACTAAAGAGCCTCTTGATGAGGGTGAAGGAGGAGAGTGAAAGCGCCAGCTTAAGACTAAATATTAAAACAAAGACGAAGATCATGGCACCTGGCCCCATTACTGTATGCCAAATAGAAGGGGAAATGTGGAAGCTGATACATTTCCTCTTCTTGGACTCCAAAATCACTGCGGACAGTGACTGCAGCCATGAAATCAGAACACAGTTGCTTCTTGGCAGGAAAGTGATGACAAACCTAGAGACAAAAGCAGAGACATTACTCTGCTGACAAAGGTCCATATAGTCAAGGCTATGGTCTTTCCAGTAGTCATGTACGGTTGTGAGAGTTGGACTGTAAAGAAGGCAAAATGCCAAAGAGTTGATGCCTTCAAATTGTGGTGCTGGCAAAGACTCCTGCAAGTCCCTTGGACAGCAAGGAGATCAAAGCAGTCAATCTTAAGGGAGATCTACCCTGAATATTCACTGGAAGGACTGATGCTGAAGCTGAAGCTCCAGTATTTTGGTCATCTGACGTGAACAGATGACTCATTGGAAAAGTCCCTGATGCTAGAAAAGAGTGAGAGCAGGAGAAGAGGGTGTCAGAGGATGAGATGGGTGGATGGCATCACCAACACAATGAACATGAACTTGGGCAAACTCCAGGAGATGGTAAGGGACAGGGAGACCTGGCTTACTGCAGTCCAGGTCACAGTTGTGACCTGTGGCCCAGAAAATAGGCCCAAGTGCTAGACATCAGGGCACAGTCTACTATTGAGTGGAAAGTGGTATCATTTATAGAGGATTCTTGGGTCTATTGATCACTTTTTAATCCCTGTCCAGATCTGACTGTTGAGCAATAATTCTCCAAGGAGGCTTTCTTCCCAGGGCAAGGCAAGTACCTCAGGTACACTAGAGAGCAGCCTTCTTGGCCTATCTTTGCCCATGGTCTTTTGCCTCATTTATTCTTTGTATGGTCAAAGCTTCAGAGAGTGGATATGTTAAGGACGGGGCTGCAGATATCCTGATACTGGGAATACTGACCTCCCGTAAGAGTGGCAGAGCTTGAAACAGGAAAAGAGAAGAGCAAAGGTGAATGGCTAAATTAAGTACATTCTTGTGGTTGCCTTAAAGTAAAAATAAAAATCATAAATAACAATGCCTAAGATCATAGGCAAGTATACGCCAAGTCCCGAGTTCAGCACTAAACAAACATCATCATCCAAACAAGCTTATGATAAAGGTATTCTTATAGCTTTGTTTTTGTTTTGATAGTAAACAGTATCTCTTTGTGAAGGGACATTGCTTCAAATTTTACTTTAGGTCTGGCAGAATCTTGGTTCAAGCCTTTTTCACAAGTCAGTCTGATTTTCACATCTCTGTTCCTCAGTGCTATTGTATGACTTCCTTCAGTCTCGCTTCCCCACTTGAGGCTAGAATGTACCTCCTTCCCTAGGTTGACTTTGTAACTCTAGGAGAAGAGACTACCAGAAACACACAGACCACCAAAGTGGCCAGTACTAAACTTGTCTCTGAGTCACTGCTGCTGCTGCTAAGTCGCTTCAGTCGTGTCCAACTCTGTGCGACCCCATAGACAGCAGCCCACCAGGCTCCCCCGTCCCTGGGATTTCCAGGCAAGAACACTGGAGTGGGTTGCCATTTCCTTCTCCAATGCATGAAAGTGAGAAGTGAAAGTGAAGTCGCTCAGTTGTGTCTGACTCTTAGCGACCCCATGGACTGCAGCCTACCAGGCTCCTCCACCCATGGGATTTTCCAGGCAAGAGTACCGGAGTGGGGTGCCATTGCCTAGAGATCTATAAAAAAAAAAAAAAACAGATCCATTTTCCTCGAAGCCTAGCTGTGCTGCTGCAGAACAGTTTTCTGTTTTTTTGTTTGTTTACTCCACTGTGTTCTTGGTAGAAAAGAAGTCTTCGAATGGGGCAATTCAAGTTATTTCTAATACTGAAAATAACCCAGAGACCCTGACCAAGGTGGAGATGGATATCAGTATTTGTGGTCTCTGTGCCATCTTGGGCTGGAAAGAGCAGGACAGGGTGAGCATGGGCAGCAGAGTTGAGGCTCCTGTAGCACCAGGGCCAGGACAGCCCTTCATTTTGTATATCCTCTAACCTCTTCATCCTTTGTTTATGAATTCATGCTGTGGTTTCAGGCTTCTTAAAATCTTCACTCACCCCCAAGTATATGCGTTTTCACTTAAACGCTATCTTACGTCTTTATGGATTTTCAGAAAGTTTAAGCCTTTCATCCATCTGGAATTTATACTGAAGTATAAGAGGTGGTGATTTTTTTTTTTCACATGGTTTATATGTAATTTCAGTACTGATTTTTTGGAGAATAAAGTTCATTCACTCATCTCTAAGTTAAAATTTTACCTTATGCTCTGTAACAACCTAGACAGGTGGGATGGGGAGGGAGATGAGAGTGAGGTTCAAGAGGGAGGGGGACAAAAGTATACCTATGGCTGATTCATGTTGATATTTGGCAGAAAGCAACAAGATTCTATAAAGCAATTATCTTTCAATTAAAAAATAAATTAATTTTAAAAAGTTAGCTTATGTATTTAACAGGGCTTCCCATGTGGCTCAGATGGTAAAGAATCTGCCTGCAAAACAGGAGACCCAATTCAATCCCTGGATAGGGAAAATCCCCGGAGAAGGGAATGGCTACCCACTTCAGAATCTTTGCCTGGAGAATTCCATGGAAACACAGCCTGGCAGTCTACAGTCCATGGGGTCACAAAGAGTCAGACAAGACTGAGCAACTAACACTTTCACTTATGTGTATGATAATTCTTTTTCTGAATGATTCACAGGACTGGAAAAGATTAGTTTTCATTCCAAACAAATGAAGGTAAATGTCAAACAATGTTCAAACTAGCTTTTTTTGTTGTTATTTTTAAATAGTAAATTTAATTTTTAAATTTAAAAATTTTCAGTTTTAACATTGAAAAATGTTCAAATTGTGCTCATTTCTCATGCTAGCAAGGTAATGCTCAAAATCCTTCAAGCTAGGCTTCAGAGTTCATGAACCGAGAATTTATCATACGCACAAGCTGAGTTTAGAAGACGCAAAGGAAGCAGAGATCAAATTGCCAACATTCATTGGATCATAGAGAAAGCAAGGGAATTCCAGAAAAACATCTGCTTTTGCTTCTTTGACTACGCTCAGGCCTTTGACTGTGAAATCACAACAAACTGTGGAAAATTCTTAAAGAGATGGGAATACAAGACTACCTTACCTGCCTCCTGAGAAACCTGTATGCAGGTCAGAAGCAACAGTTAGAAACAGACATAGAACAATGAATGGACTGGTTCAAAATTGGGAAAGGAGTATCTCCAGGGTGTATATTATCACCCTGTTTATTTAACTTCTATGCAGAGTACATAATGTGAAATGATGAGCTAGAGAAACCCAAGCTGGAATCAAGATTGCAGGGAGAAATATCAACAATCTCAGATATGCAGATGATACCACTCTAATGGCAGAAAGCGTAGGGAAACTAAAGAGCTTCTTTGATGAGGTTGAATGAGGAGAGTGAAAAAGCGTTTTATTGTGTCTGTGAATGGACCCAGAAATTTATGCTTTAAACAAATTCACAAGGCTTTCCTCTTTACTTTTAAGCTTGTTTGGGAGTGTTAAAGCAGCTTAGATTATAGGCTGGGAGGGGCCTGAGAGGGGCTGTCTGTCTAGAGCATTTTCTCCTAAAGTGTGGGTCCTGACTCCCAGGTCAGAACTCTCTATTTACAGTTTAAAATAACTGAGACTAGTCAAAGGCTCCTTAGGTACATGAATATATATCTCTGAGGGGTCATTAAGTGTTTTCAGTGTAAATCTCTTTAAAGAAGAAAAGCAGGATTTGTAAATACAGCTTAATATGAAGCATCAATGGACAATAATCATATAATAATTTTACAGTCCCAACCACAGAATAAAAGTGAAATTTGTATCTTTCAAACTGGTAATAATTATTACAGTTTCCAAATTCATTGCTGCTGAGAGTGTGACAAGGGGAACAATCCTATATTTCTGGTTACAGTGAAAACTTTGGCAAGTGTAATAAATTTTTTTTTTTAATCTGATACTTTTCCCCCAATTTCAACAGCTTGAATTCTATGTACCATATGTTAGATAGCAATATGGACAGCAAGTTTTACTGCATAGGAACAAAAATTTCAACTTCGAAAACATAAATGTCCAAGAATTTAAGGGAAATTTAAGTTGCCATGGATGTATTCATGGACACAACAAAAACACCACTACAATTGTAACTGTAAGAGCTAATATTTGAGATGATCAGTGTTCTATATTCATTGAATTATAGATTCTTAGAATGGATTATTTCCCAGACTATACAAATATATTAATCAATGAAATTTTACAGATGCAGAATATTCATAATATTACAGCAAGGGGAATGTCTGGTTTTAGCCAGACCAGGGGCAGGAGCGCAAAAAATTAACTTAAACCCAAGAGGACCTGTACCGACTCACAGAGACAGACGTCCAGGACACACAGCAGGATGAAGAAATCCAGTCCTTCACTAGACTCTTGTTTTCTCTCTCACTCCACTCTGCTTTCTATGCTAAGTTCGTGTGCAGGCAGGGCCTCTCCACAGAATGGCAGGGTAAATCATTACCACCTTTATAACACTATGTAGGGTCACTGAAAGATGTGCCATCCTCTCTCACATTCATCCAACATAGAAAATAACCTTTCTGATTGGGCTCGTCTTTGTCACGTGAATAAATCCAGGAATGTGAGTTCCCCTTTTTGGTCCACCTGAAGTTCATGCTTTTTTCTGAGAAGAGAAGGCAAAACCACACAGGTAAAACACCAGCAGAACTGCAATTGCTGACAAAAGGCTGCTCCCTTGTAGTACAAACAAAGGAACGGACACCAAATACAAAAGTAGCAAATGTCCATTTGAAAAGGCGGGGGAAAATCAAAACACAGAAGATATGTACAATGTGGTCCTAAATAATATTTGAAATAAAGGTTACATAGTGAGGGAAGGGGAGCCCCAAACATAACCTTATTCAACTGCTGTTTCTGAGCAGTTTATTTCTTATTGTGATCTTGAAAGTTGTCAGTTTCTCAAAGTTAAAATAAATAAATCTGAGGATGTGTCTTTGAAGAAATGTGTCTTTAAGAGCTGATTTGGGCATGTTATCCAATATTAAGTGCCAATGTCTCAGAACGCCACATTTTCATATCCGTGAACTCCTACCCTTTATCAGCATCAGGAAATGTCAGTTCCTTAGCTTGAATGGTTGCACAAAGAGAGACTCTAAACACTCAGTCTTTAGAATTAGACTTACCTTTGTGAGTAAATCCCAAAGTATCTCTCCATTAAATTCAGGGGGGAAAAAAATCTCACCTTAGGCATATTTAAATTTATGCTTTTACAAACATATGGAAGCAATATTTATGTTTCAGGCCTTCATACCCATAACCAAGCTAAGAATGGGGTCAAAATGAGAAAACCTGGAGAACAATGTGATCCTTACGGGTCATTAGAGGGTCAATGTGTGTGTGTGTGTGTGTGTGTGTGTGCTCAGTCATGTCCGACTCTTTGCAGCTGCATGGACTGTAGCCTGCCAGGCTCCTCTATCTGTGGAATTTTCCAGGCACAAATACCGAAATTGGTTGCCATTTCTTACTCCAGGGCATTATGCCAACCCAGGGATTGAACCTGTGTCTCTTAGGTCTCCTAAATTGGCAGGTGGATTCTTTACCATCAGTGCCACTTGGAAGTCCCAGAGGGTCAATGGCTCCACTGAAACACAGTTGTTGCTCAGCTCAAATCATGTCTTCCCCTTAGGGTCACTGTAATGACCTGAGTATCTGAGCTTACAGAGATGCACTGAATGGACAGAGACAAAGTAGAAATGAATTGTCCAAGGAGACACATGTGCTGTCAAAGCAAGAGACTTTATTGGGAATAGGGGCCTGGATGGAGAGTAGTAGGGTAAGGAAACCCAGGAGAAATGTTCTGCCATGGGATTACAGTGTTGGGCTTTATGGTAATTGGGTTTACCTTTGGATCCTTCCTGGTGGAACATGTGTCAGTCAAGATGGAGTCCAGCAAGAAGGATTCTGGGAGGTTGCTGGGCCTTATGGACAGGAATCTCCTCTCTCCTTTTGATTTTTCCTGAATTCTTCTGGTTGATGGTAGCTTGTTGGTTTCGCATTCCTTACTAGACCCTCTAGTTTAAGATAACTCCTGCAGTGGTTACTATGATGCTGGGCCAGGGTGGGCAGTTACAGTCAGTGGTTCTGTTAGTGGTTCTAAATTGAAAGAAATTTAATTTAAAATTTCACTTCTTGGTATATACCCAGAAGAATTGAAAGCAAGACCATGAACAGATATTTGTACATGCATGTTCAAAGCAGCACTATTGACAATAAACAAATAATTGACGTGTTCATCAGTGGAAGGATGAGTAAACAACATGTGACATATACATTTAATCAAATATTCAGTTCAGTTCAGTTCAGTCGCTCAGTTGTGTCCAACTCTTTGTGACCCCATGAACCGCAGCACGCCAGCCTCCCTGTCTATCACCAACTCCCTGAGTTCACCCAAACCCATGTCCATTGAGTTGGTGATGCCATCCAACCATTTCATCCTCTATCATCCCCTTCTCCTCCTGCCCTCAATCTTTCCAAGCATCAGGGTCTTCTCAAATGAGTAAGCTCTTCGCATCACGTGGCCAAAGTATTGGAGTTTCAGCTTCAGTCCTTCCAATGAACACCCAGGACTGATCTCCTTTAGGATGGACTGGTTGGATCTCCTTGCAGTCCAAGGGTCTCTCAAGAGTCTTCTCCAACACCACAGTTCAAAAGCATCAATTCTTTGGTGCTCAGTTTTCTTTATAGTCCAACTCTCAAATCCATACATGACTACTGGAAAAACCATAGCCTTGATTAGACGGACCTTTGTTGACAAAGTGTTGAGGTCCTTTAATGGACCAGAAGCTGGTGGTTGAGTCAACAATAAGAAAGTAAAAGAGAGAGAAAGAGGCTGATATTCCTTGGTTTACATAGAAAACCAATAAAGCCCTTTGACACAGGGCTTGCACTGCTACACAGAGGCACCAGACGCCCTCTCGAGGGGGTGAAGGCACAGTGTGCCTTCTCAAGAGGGTCTTAGAAGCCCAGGCAAGAAAGTGAGCTCAGTGGGCTTCTGTGCTCCAAAGAATTAGCCTGAGAGAGAGAGAGAAAAATAGAAAGAAAGACGCGGGGACCCAAGCTCTGATGGAGCAAAGGTGTTTTATTCAACACAGTGTGGGTATATATACTGTCTTACAAGGTAGCTATTTTCAGCAGAGATAAAAATCAAAAGTCCAGACTTACAAATTATCATAAGGCAATCCATATCAAAGAGAGAAAATTGTAAATGATCACTTTTACCATATGGTTCATAAAAAGGAAGAGGGTCGTAAATAGTTACTTATCACTGTATGGAAAAACTAAAGAAGGAAATGCATGCATTCCTAAGCCCCAGGAGTGGTTTGCCAACTCCTCTTAATTTCTGAATATTCAGGAATTAATAAGGGACAGAGGATTCATGACAGATTCAAAACAGCACTCAGGAAGCCTCCTGTTAAATGCTTCCTGACAACAAAGTAATGTCTCTGCTTTATAATATGCTGTCTAGGTTGGTCATAACTTTCCTTCCAAGGAGTAAGTGTCTTTTAATTTCATGGCTGCAGTCACCATCTGCAGTGATTTTGGAACCCAGAAAAATAAAATCAGCCACCGTTTCCACTGTTTCCCCATCTATTTGCCATTAAGTGATGGGACCAGATGCCATGATCTTAGTTTTATGATTCAGCCTTCAAAAGGAAGGAAATGCTTACCTATGCTACAGTGAGGATGAAACCTGAAGCCATTATGCCAAGGGACATAAACAAGCACAAAAGCAGGAATAATTTTACCACAGTTAAGTAAAATTAATGTGCATTATCTCAAGGGGCTCTTAACCTAAAAAATAAATTGTCATGGGAATTAAGGAAAGGATAATGTTCACTTTATTAGTGTGGTTTTATTAAGGAAAGACTGCTAATGGGCAGAGGACAATAATCTATTGCAATCTTAATATGCATAAAGCTGTAAATTACTGTTTTTACCTATCTTAGAAAATCTAGTAGGTGAGGGCCAAGATCTGGTTTCTTATGCAATAAGAACAGTCTGTTATAATAGATAAAAGGAACAATCTGTGTAAATAATCATTGTTCTACTTCCATGGCTCTAATTATAGAATGTGTAAGGATCTGATCTTTCATCTTGAGAAAAAGAGATATATTTTGATAATTACTTGCCTAGTTACTACTATAACTAGTTACTACACCATATTCTCAAAAATATATTTCTTGTATGTTGGAGAATGTTGTATGTTGCAGAACCTCAAGATTTTGAGGTGAATATGGCCTAGATGAGATGGTCCACAGCACATACCTAAGCTAGACTATGTGGAGAACTTCTTCAGCTGATGTATAGAAGGTTGACTTTTAGAGGATGTCATGGTGATTCTCAAAAGGGTGGTGGGGTCCTCATTCACTAGACATTACAATCAAAAGTCTTGAGTTTCCATATGAAAATTTGTATCAAGAGGCTTGATTTTCTGGTGTCCTTTACTTAGTCACTGAATGTAATAGCCAGAGTGCATTGCATTTTAACAAGTGGGATCATGATGTCATTTTGTGAATACACTTCATCTTACAATGACATCATGATCCCACTTGTTAAAATGCAATGCACTCTGGCTATTACATTCCAGCTCCTGTGACATTTCCTAATCCCACTGCTACATTGCACCAATGTGTTGTCACAGATCTGTTGAATGTCCTCATATGATGCTTGGAGGAAGAAATGCTCTTTAACACAATAAAGTCTATTGTGAACACATTTCATCTCATTTCATCATTATAGTGGTCTGGATCACTATGGTCTTTCAGAATCAATAATGACATGGGATTTGAATGTTTCTTAGGCAAGTGGTCTCATAAGCCCTGTACCATATAAGTCATCTAGTTTTCTAATCTTTCTCGTTGTTCGTCTGATAAAGATTCATCATATATCCTCATGAACTGCAGTGGCTTCAGCAGCAGGAAGAGCAGAAATAGGGGCTTCATGTTGATCAGAGTCCCCATATTTCCCTGAAGGGAATACAAGAGAGAAGGAGTTATGTCCACTGTGAGGCTGTACCTTCTGTTTCTGTGCAGGACCCATTTTTACTACCTCTTGCCATTCTGAGCTCCAAGACTTTAGACTATTTTAAAATCGACAACTCACAATCTATTTTAATACCTGTAAAATAAAAGTGACCTTAGAGGACATCAGTCTAGAAGACTAGGTAAGAGAAGGAAAGGTGAAGGAAGAAGGAGAGTAAAGGAGAAAGGGAGAGAGAGGGGAAAAGGTGAGGAGAGAGAGAGAAGGTAACAAGGAAGAACTGAGGAAGAGAGCAAGAGAGAGATGAAGGCCAGGAGGGAAGGGTAAAGAAGGACAAGCGGCAGAGAGGGCAGTGGGGTGAGAGGCAGAGAGGAGGCTCATGTGCTCCCTCCTTCCAAAGTAAATGCGTCTGTTCTCTTCCTGGAGTTAAGAACTTGTGCTGAAAAGAGCTGTACTTGATCCCTACTTCCCCTCACCAACATCCTGCTCTTCTGAGGACCATTCTTGATCTTATGACTTCTTCCTCTTGCTCATTTCTGACCATCAATGCCCTTCACAAGGGATCAAACAGGGTCCATCATGTCGCATGAGCACCAAATGCTGTGTGAATTGGTGTAAATACTGTTGCCATCACCTCATTGCCTGGAATTGTTGGTCCATGTTGTAGTCTCCTCTGCCTCCTCTTCTCGCTCAGAAGAGCTCTTCCACTAAGGTGCATTACTGCCCTTGTGAGTGTTTTTCCCATCTTTCTTATTTTAAGTTAGACTTCATGGTTTCTTCTCAGGTTTTCTACTCCTAAATTCTTCCCATCCTGTGTGCCCTTCTGAAGATATAAATCTCATCATCAGAGATTGCAGTCACGACCTTCCTTTCCTCTGTGTGTGTCTCCATGTCTGCTCACTCCACCGTGTTGCTGCTGTTGTTAAGTTGCTTCAGTCGTGTCCAACTCTGTGTGACCCCATAGATAGCAGCCCACCAGGCTCCCCCGTCCCTGGGATTCTCCAGGCAAGAACACTGGAGTAGGTTGCCATTTTATTCTCCAATGCATGAAAGTGAAAAGTGAAAGTGAAGTCGCTAAATCATGTCCGACTCCTAGTGATCCCACGGACTGCAGCCTACCAGGCTCCTCTGCTTATGGGATTTTCCAGGCAAGAGTACTGGAGTGGGTTGCCATTGCCTTCTCCACAAAGGAATGGATACAAATACAAAAGCAGTGAATGTTTATTTGAAAGAGTCAGGAAAAATCAAAATCTGCAACCTGATCCCAAATAGTGGAAAAGATTACATGGTGAGGGAGAGGGAGCCCTAAACAAAACCTTATTCAACTGCTATTTCTGAAGGGTTAATTTTTAATTGTGATCTTGAAAGTTGTCAAATTCTCAAAGTTAAAATAAATAATTCTGAGGAAGTGTCATTGAAGACATGTATCTTTAAGAGCTGGTTTGGGCATGTTATCCAATATTAAGTGCCAGTTTCTCAGAATGCCACATTTTTATATCAGCAAACTCCCATCCTTTATCAGCATCAGGAAACATCAGTTCCTTGGTTTAAATGGTTGAGCAAAGACAGTCTAAACACTCAATCCTTATAATTAGACATACTTCTGTGAGTAAATCGCAGAGTATCTCTCCATTCAGTTCAGGAAGAAAAGTCGCACCTTCGACAGCTTTAAATTTACTTTTCACAAACATAAGGAGGCCATAATTATGCTTCAGACCTTCATATCTATAAGCAGAGTGAAAACGCGATAGTTTGAGAAAACCTAGAGGGAAATGTCATTCTCATGGCTCATAATTCAGCACATGTCTTCCCCTTAGGGTCACTGTGAAGACTTGAGTATCTGAGCTTACAGAGGTACACAGAATGGACAGACACAAAATAAGACCTTCAGTAACTGAAAATCAACCTTCAGAGCACAAATGTAGAGTAATTTCAACATCTTATTTAGCAAAATGGAATGCAAACCAGGTCTTAGATGAAAAAAATCTCTCAATTGATTGCATTTTCCTGCAAATCTATACTTCCTCATGCCTTGCCTAGTTGCTCACTGTATGATTCTAAAAAATATTTCAAAGATTTTTTTCCTCTGTCATGTCAAAGTGAGTTTATAAGGTACAGACCAAGATATTGCCACTGGTTTGTTTTGATTTTATAATTTGCTCCTTGACAGATTAGGAATAGCAGGAATATGAAAGTATCAAATATGATAGGATAGAGAATCTCATATTTTCTTGAGAAAAGGAAAATACATCCGATGAGACAAATGTTGTATATCAAGAAAAAATAATACAGGTTCCAGTGTTCATTCCACACACCACACACACGCATACACACAAACACACACAAAAACTCACTCCCCAATGTACAGTGGACTAGACATCAAAGCAATATTTAGAAAACAACACTAAAGATACTGATGCAAGTATATTATAATATTTTTCATAATTTTGGAATTAGTAAGGAATATCTTCATTACACAAAACAGGCATACAAGTGTAAAGAAATTAAAGATAAAGACTGAAAGACTTCCTTACACACACATAGACTGAATTACATACCCATATACATGAGTACACAGAAAATCTTAGTGAAACATATTGCATAACAATATTTTCTAATGGCAGAAACCAACAAAATTGAATTTTAAAAACCAACACTAGCTTAGAAAACAATTTTTAAATATGTATAATATGAAATTACTTTCCAAACTTAAATACAAGAAAAATACAAATTTCTTTTCTAAGCTCAGTATATCTGCATCAAAAATTCAGCTCAACAGTGGCAGCGTTTACCTCGATTCTTATTTATGTGTCTTCTTTCTTTTATACGTAATTAGGAAAATTAAATCACCTGAATTTGTTCTAAAACAGAAAATTTAATTATTTTTTATGTCAATATTTCTTGACATTATCACAGTTTCTCTTTCTGCTAAAAATTATCTGAAAGAAATTATCAAGGTAAAAGAAATATGTCCCAAACCATAAAGATGGCATAGTGTTAGTTGTGAAAATTTAATTTTGCTTTAATAACCACATGATATGATTGCTTTATCATTAAATTCTCTGTAGAAATGAAAGAAAAATTGTCTGAGTATTGAGCACAGTATGGCTTTGTTCTCACATTTCAGATAGCTAAAGAGTTAAATTTAATGTAAAACCCATTAACATACATTTTAACCATCAAAACCCTCAAAGTCTCGTGTTAGGGACACCTTCTCATGTTATAGAAATAAAGAATTTCTTTCTTTCTTTCCCAATATTCTACAGCAATAAAAACAAAATGCCAATTTTTGCCTCAATGAAGTATCTTTGTGTCCTGTGAAATTTGTACTCAACCCATCCATTTTCTAGCTTTTGCATCACTAACTGAAGATATTCATCATCAGTGCAGCTGTACTATGACATAACTATTTTCCCAGTAGAAAAGCCAAAACAGATCACATAGCTCCAAAAATTTGTAGGGAACCAGTTGTATATAAAAATACTTTAGATTTGGCTTCAAAATAATTTTTAAGAGGACTAATATAATCTTCCAATTGAGTTGAAATAACATGGATCTTATGGCAGAAAGTGAAGGGGAGCTCAAAATCCTCTTGATGAAAGTGAAAGAGGGGAGTGAAAAAATTGGCTTAAAGCTCAACATTCAGAAAACAAAGATCATGGCATCTGGTCCCATCACTTCATGGGAATTAGATGGGGAAACAGTGGAAACAATGGCAGACTTTATTTTGGGGGGCTCCAAAATCACTGCAGATGGTAATTGCAACCATGAAATTAAAAGACGCTTACTCCTTGGAAGGAAAGTTATGACCAACCTAGATAGCTTATTAAAAAGCAGAGACATTACTTTGCCAACAAAGGTATGTCTAGTTAAGGCCATGGTTTTCCCAGTGGTCATGTGTAGATGTGAGAGTTGGACTGTGAAGAAAGCTGAGTGTGAGTGCTGAAGAATTGATGCTTTTGAACTGTGGTGTTGGAGAAGACTCTTGAGAGTCCCTTGGACTGCAAGGAGGTCCAACCAGTCTATCCTAAAGGAGATCAGTCCTGGGTGTTCATTGAAAGGACTGATGTTGAAGCTGAAACTCCAATACTTTGGCCACCTCATGCAAAGAGTTGACTCATTGGAAATGACTGATGCTGGGAGGGATTGGGGGCAGGAGGAGAAGGGGACGACAGAAGATGCGATGGCTGGATGGCATCACCAACTCAATGGACATGAGTTTGGGTGAACTCTGGAAGTTGGTGATGGACAGGGAGGCCTGGCATGCTGCAATTCATGGGGGTCTCAAAGAGTCGGACATGACTGAGCGACTGAACTGAACTGAACTGAACATGGATCTGACCTACCCTCCCACCCTAAGCAATTTTAAAAACGGACAAAATGCTGGGAAAAATTATTTTCAAGACACCGAACATTTTGCAACAAAATACACTGATCTTGAAAGACAGGAACATGGTGAGCCCTGTGATATATTCAGCTTACTGTCTTGAGAAAACTTTCAGGCAAAATAAAGGGACAGTGCACTTAGGAAGAGATGGAACTGAGGAAGTGAAGAGATTGAGGAAACATGAGTTCGTAAGACAAAGTACCTGACATGAGACAGCTGCCTCAAGACAGAAACTTGGAAATCTGTGAAGCGTTCCCCTCAGGTATTCAGCAGAGTATTCCTGATCACGTGTGTGGGAGAAAATCACCTGATGCTGGGAAAGAACCACCTATAAGGACCAGAGGGAATAGTACTTACTCCCACTAGCCAGGCTGGAAAATGTCAAAATTCATGGGCATTAGGTCAAGTGCTCAGGAAGGCTTTGCCTCAGTAGAGGGAAATAATTAGCCCTAGATTGTTACTGGGCTCTACTGATAGCTCAGTTGGTAAAGAATCCGCCTGCAATTCAGGAGATCCCAGTTCGATTACTGGGTCAGGAAGATCCGTTGGAGAAGGGATAGGCTCCAGTATTCTTGGGCTTCCCTTGTGGCCAAGAACCACCTATAAGGTAAAGAATGTGAAACTGTGTATAGAATGTGGAAGAACCTTATAAAGAATGTGGAACCTTCCTATAAGGAACTACCTATAAGGTAAAGAATCCTCCTGCAATGTGGGAGACCTGGGTTCAATCCCGGGTTAGGAAGATCTCCTGGAGAAGGAAAAGGCTACCCACTCCAGTATTCTGACCTGGAGAATTCCATGGACTGTGTAGTGCATGGGGTCACAAAGAGTCAGACACAACTGAACAACTTTCACACTCAGACTTACTGCTCTGTACTTGTCTAACAAATCAAAAGGTTCAACATGATTCCAAATAGCTTATGTGTATCCCAGCAAAATGTTCAAGAACATTTATAGAAATACAAAAATATCCATACAAAGTAAACAAACAAGGTAAAATTCACAGTATCTGGCATCCAGTCAAAGATCTCGCTAAGCATGAGAGGAAACAAGAAAACACAAATCATCATGAAGGAAATAATCAATTAATTGACATTGACCCAGAACACATACAGAATAAAATACTAAAACCATGAGTGTTTTATGTACTCAGTCAATCAGTTCAGTCACTCAGTCGTGTCTGACTCTTTGCGACACCATGAACTGCAGCACACCAGGCCTCCCTGTCCATCACCAACTCCCAGAGTTTATTCAAACTCACGTCCATTGCGTCAGTGATGCCATCCAACCATTTTGTCGTATGTCATCCCCTTCTCCTCCTGCCCTCAATCTTTCCCAGCATCAGGGTCTTTTCAAATAAGTCAGCTCTTCGCATCAGGTGGCCAAAGTATTGGAGTTTCAGCTTCAGCATCAGTCCTTCCAATGAACAGTCAGGACTGATTTCCTTTAGGATGGACTGGTTGGACGTCCTTGTAGTCCATGGGACTCTTAAGAGTCTTCTCCAACACCACAGTTCAAAAGCATCAATTCTTCGCTTCTAAGCTTTCTTTATGGTCCATCTCTCACATCCATACATGACCACTGGAAAAACCATAGCCTTGACTAGATGGACCTTTGTTGGCAAAGTAATATCTCTGCTTTTTAATATGCTGTCTAGATTGGTCATAACTTTTCTTCCAAGGAGTAAGCGTCTTTTTATTTCATGGCTGTGGTCACTATCTGCAGTGATTTTGGAGCCCCCAAAATTAAAGTCTGCCACTGTTTCCACTGTTTCTCCATCTATTTGCTATGAAGTGATGGGACCAGATGCCATGATCTTTGTTTTCTGAATGTTGAGCTTTAAGCCAACTTTTTCACTCTCCTCTTTCACTTTCATCAAGAGGCTCTTTTATGTACTCCTTGTGTGCAGAAGGGATTACCTGGTGGCTCAGATGGTAAAGAGTCTGCCTGAAATGTGGGAGACCTGGGTTCGATCCCTGGGTCAGGAAGATCCCCTGGAGGAAGAAATGGCAACCCACTCCAGTATTCTTGCCTGGAAAATCCCATGGACAGAGGAGCCTGGCCAACTACAGTCCATGGGTCACAAAGAGTCAGACATGACTGAGTGACTTCATTTTCACTTTTCCTTTATGTGCAAAAAGTTAAATTCATGAACAATGTAAAAACCCCAGAGACAGGATCAAGATGGTGAAATAGGAAGACCACAAACTTACCTTCCCACTAGAACACATCAGACCTACAACTACGTAGACAGGAACTTTTGCTGCAAATGACTTGAAGACTAGCAGAATGGTTCTTCTACAACCAAAGCTGTAAAGAAAGGACTGCATGGAGTCTGGTAGAAGGAGGAAATGCAATGTGAAACCAAGTGGGACCATGTAGAGGCCTCTTTGTCTTCCATTTCTCATAGGCGAGACTCCATGGCCTCCATGACCTTCCCTGAGTTCCAAAGGGCAGATTGCTAATCAAGAGGGAGGAGCAGCCAAGAAACCACCTGAAGACAGGAGAAACTCATCAGGATTAAAAGATCCAACCACCTGAGACCTGCACACCCCCTAAGCTTGTCAGCAATCCCATCCTTGGGGACTGTTGTTATAAAACTCTTCATCAACTCCTCCTGGGTGGGGACACATAGTTTCTCAGGCCAGGAGCTGTGTTCCACTCTGCCTGGCAAAGTAATAAAGCTATCCAAAAGGCAACCAAAACTGTCTCTGAGATTTGATTTGGTACTGGTGTAGACAGAAGCTGAGCTTTCAGCACCAAATCTCATCAAGACCTGTAAGTGACACAGAATAGGAAGGAAATATCACAAACTTGAAGATCCTCTCAGAGGAGTGACAGAATGAATCATATATTAGACACCCCAGCACTGGGGCCTGACATTAAGAGGATGAACCCCTTTAGCTGGTTTGAAAACCAGTGGGACTTGGTCCCCTGCTAAGAAACTGAGTTTCCACTATTGAAGAGTGAGAACAAAGTCTTCCCTAGTGATCCAGTAGCTAAGACTCTGAGCTTGCAATGTTCAAAGATTCTGCATGCTGCTATGAAGATCGAAGGTCCTAAGTGCAGCAACTAAGATCCAGTGCAGCTAAATAATTGAGTAAAGAAATGTTTTTTTAAAAAGAGTCAGAACAAAGACTCTTGTTTTCAGTCCCAGTGCAGAGACACCAAATTGATAACTGACTAGTATTCTGACCAGCCTGCCAGGACCTACCCAGCGTGCCCTCCGACACACATGTGGCTCCTGCTCTATCTCCTGCTCCAGTGCTGGTCCCCATTGCTCAAACTCATGTCCAGTGATGCTATCTAACCATCTCATCTTCTGCTGTCCCCTTCTCCTTTTGCCTTCCATCTTTCTCAGCATCAGGGTCTTTTCCAATGAGTTGGTCTTCACATCAGGTGTCCAAAATATTGGAGCTTCAGCTTCAGTGTCAGTCCTCCCAGTAAATATTCAAGGTTGATTTCCTGTAGAATTTACTGGCTTGTTCTCCTTGCAGCCCAAGGGACTCTCAAGAGTCTTCCCTAACACCACAGTTCAAAAGCATCAATTCAGGATGGGATTAAAGTGAGGTAACTTGGCAGGGCTGGCACCTTCCACAGCAACCATGGCATATACTGGCCTCACTGTGTCTCTTACCATGATGAATGTGTTCTGGGACATCATTAGCTTTCCAGATGCTCTGGTTCATCCCTAAGGATCCCAAGTAGGGAATTGTTGTCACTATGTTGGTGACCTGTTCCGTTTGCTGCTATCTCTTTTGGCTGATTGCAATTCAGGCCCAACTCAACCCTCTCTTTGGACCACAGTTGAAAATGAAACATTCTGGTACCTAAAGTATCATTGGCCTTTGGGAACTGGCTTGCTCACCAGTACTGAGTCATTGAGGTCATGGAGAGAACTCCTCTAGATGAAAAAACACCTCCATACCCAGACCACATCCCTTGACTCGCCCACTGTGGCCATCAGCTGCCTTGAATTTTCACCCACATTTGAATATCATATTCTACAATGCAGTACTTTTTTCCTGTTGCCCTTTTTATGCTTTGATGAATGATGTGCCTGTTTAAACTATGCTGCGTCTGTAAAATATTTATGTATACTCTTCTGAGATCAAAAGTGCTGTTCTCCTGAGAAATAACATTACTCTCTCTTTGGAATTCTGTGGATTTGAAGATGGCTCCTGCCTGCTCACAACATGAGAATCAGCAAAATGCTTAAAAACTGTTACATGATAATAAGTGTCCAGTGGGGCAGTCAGTAGGAGAACATGTTCAAGGGAAAATCTGTCCCGCAAACTTATATCATAGTTTATTATACCAAAGTATGAATGAATTTCAGGATAAATTTTGTATTTCTGCCATTTTTTGGAATAAATTATTTTTCTACTTTCTATGAGGGGAAAAAAGCATCAGTTCTTTGGCACTCAGCCTTCTTTACGTCCAACTCTCACATCTGTACGTGACTTCTAGAAAAACCAGAGCTTTGACTATATGGACCTGTATTGACAAAGCGATGTCTCTGCAAGACACTGTCTAGGTTTGTCATTGCTATTGTTTCTCTTGTCTGAAGAGACTGATCCGGAAAATATTGCAAATGTTAACAAATGGGGCCAAACTTTAAAGTTTTTCAACTGTGAAGGAAACTGTCAACAAAACGAAAAGACAATCTATTAAATGGGGAAGATATTTGTAAATGATATTTCTGATAAGGGATTAATATCCAAAATATATAAGGAACTTATATAACTCAATAGAAAAAACAAACAACCCAATTAAAAAAGGGGCAGAGGACCTAAATAGACATTTTTCCAAAGAAGACATACACATGGCAGGATTGAACATCAACATTTTAGGAATCAGTGAGTTAAAATGGATGGGAAGGGGCGAATTTAATTCAGATAACCATTACATCTACTACTGTGGGCAAGAATCCCTTAGAAGAAAAGGAGTAGCCAGTAGGAATGGAAAATGGCAATTGTTTTAGAAGACATTTGACATTTCCTACAAAACTAAACATACTCATTATATGATCCAGCAGTTGTACTCATTGGTATTTGCCCAAAGGAGATGAAAATGGATATCTACATAAAAACATGCACACAGATATTTATAGCAGCTTCATTCACAATTGCCAAAGCTTGGAAGAAATCAAGATGTTCTTCAATAGATGAATGGATAAATAAACTGTAGTTACATCCAGAAAATGGAATATTATTCTGTACTAAAAAGAAATGAGTTAACAAGCCATGAAAAGATATTCAGGGACCTTAAATGTACCTTAAAGTTACACAACATTTTATGTCAATTATATCCCAACAAAGCTGGAAAAAAGACGTGGGAATGTGTGCGTGTGTGCTGCCAGGGTGAGGGGAGGTGTAATGTACTTAAAAAAGGAGATCATGAGGGATATTTGCAGTGACAGAAATGTTCTGTACCTTGACTGTGTTAATGTCAATATCCCAATTTTTACATAGTACTACAGTTTTACATAATATTATCATTGGAGAAGTGGGTAAACAGTACATAGATTACTCTTGATTATTTATTACATCTGCATGTGAATCTATAATAATCCCAAAATAAAAGATTTAATTTAAAAACATAAAAAGAAAGGCTACACACTATATGCATTCCTTTACTTTAAAATTAAAGAATCATAGATATGGAGAACAAATCAGTAGTTACCAAGGGTGGAAGAGCTCCTTGGTGGTAAAGGAACAGTTCTGTATTTTGACTATCATAGTGATTACATGAATCTATACACAAGATAAAGTTGCATGTAACTACACCCACACGCACACTTCTGTCATTCAGCTGCTCAGACATGTCTGACTCTTTGTGACCCCATGAACAACAGCACGCCAGGTTTCCCCTGTCCTTCACCATCTCCCAGAGTTTGCCAACTTCATGTCCCATTGAATGAGTGAAGCCATCCATCCATCTCATCTTCTGCCACCCTCTTCTCCTCTTGCCTTCAGTCTTCCTCAGCACCAGGGTCTTTTCCAATGAGTCAGCTCTTTGTATCAGGTGGCCAAAGTGTTGGAGCTTCAACTTCAGCATCAGTCCTTCCAAAGAGTATTTAGGGTTGATTTCCTTTAGGATTGACTGGTTTGATATCCTTGAAGTCCAAGGAACTCTCAAGAGTTTTCTTCAGTACCACAGTTTGAAAGCATCAGTTCTTTAGGACTGAGCCTTCTTTATGGTCCAACTTCCACATCTGTACATGACTACTGGAAAAATCCTAGCTTTGACTATATGGACGATTGTCAGCAAAGTGATGTTTTTGCTTTTTAATACACTGTCTAGGTTTGTCATAGCCTTTCTTCCAAGAAGCAAGCATCTTCTAATTTTGTGGTTGCAGTCACCATCTGCAATGATTTTGGAGCCCAGGAAGAGAAAATCTGTCACTGCTTCCACTTTTCCCCCTTCTGTTTGCCATGGAGTGATGGAACCAGATGCCATGATCTTAGTTTAGACCCTCACATGGAACTTTATATGGAACAACAGACTGGCTCAAAATTGGAAAAGGAGTTTGACAAGGCTGTATATTATCACCCTTTTATTTAACTTATATGCAGAATACATCATGCGAAATGCCGGGCTGGGTGAGTTACAAGCTGGAATCAAGACTGCAGAAATGTTAACAACCTCAGATATGCAGATGATACCACTCTAGTGGCAGAAAGTGAAGAGAAACTAAAGAGCCTCTTGATAAGAGTGAAGGAGGAGAGTGAAAAAGCTGGCTTAAAACTCACACTGATTGCATGTAAAAACTGATGACATCTGAATGAGGCCTATAATTTAGTTAACAGTATTGTTATTTCATATTGCACTGTAATTACATAGCATGCTACCACTGGGGGAAGCTGGGATGAAAGGGACCTGGGGATGTGTACAATTATTCAGCTTCCTATGACTTAAAATTATTTTTTAAGTGATAAGTTTAACACAGTGAATGAATAGATCTTTCCATTGATGTAGAAAGAGCACCAGGACATATTTTTATAGGAAAAACAAGTCTCAGAATTAAAAAGTATATGATCCAATTTATGCTTTTAAAAAATCTATCTGGGAGTGCACCAATCTATGTATATGCGGAAGAAAAGGCCTACAATTATACACAATAAACATATTGACCTGATTATCTCCAGGAGGAATTTTCAAAATGTTTAAAAGCTCAATGACATGAGCAGTAATCAGAATGACTACTTTAAAATTAGACACCAGGGTGGATGTGAGAGTGAAACCGGACATTTACTTTCTCCTGCTTTGAAATTTTTACAATGAACATGCATTGTTTTATAATTTAAACTCAATAAAAATAAGCTTTAAATATAAATATATCATAAAAGGGATTAGCATGTCTCAGACAATTATATATTTGGAACGACTATGAAAGTCATATAAATTATGAGTAGATGTCAATTGGGTGTCAACATGACACATAATTCAAAAGTCAAATAGATATGTTAAAAAGTAAAGTAGGGAATGGAAATTTTTTACTCTCAAAGGGGTGATTACCTAATCCTTTTTCCTTGGGAAGAAAGAAAAAGAGGCTTCGCCAGCTCCTGGCCCTTCAGTGAATATTACTGTTTGATTATGGAAACAAAGTGAAAAAAAAAAAAAAGATTAAAACAGAGTGTATTACATCCAGTGTATTCATTCGCTACTTCATTTTCTCACTACTGAACACTGTTCTGAATAATGAGAAGAGATGCCAAAGTTCAAGGGATACAAGTGAAGATGTGGAGCAATTGGGACATTTCTAGTAGGAATGCAAAACAATGTACCAGTATGGAAGATGGTTTGACAGTTTCTTCCAAAGCTAAAGAGAGACCCACCATACAACCTAGCATTCATGCTTCTGGGTATCTACCCAGCTGACCTGAAAAGCTATGTTCACATAAAAACCTGCACATGAATTTTTGTAGCGTGAATCTGACCGCATTTCAAATCTGACCGTATGACAAAACCTCACTGAACGGGATACAGAAAAAAGACATCTAAATAACTTAAATCTTTATGTAAACCCCCCCCATTCATATGTTGAAATCCTAATTCCTAATATGGTGGCATTAGGAGATGGGGCCTTTGGCAAGTGATTAGGACATGAAGATGGAGCCCTCATAAATGGGGTTAGTGCCCAACACTGCAGAGACAGTTTCTATTGTTTATTTTTTAATAATTTTTATTTATTTATTTATTGGTTGTACTAGGTCTTCATTGCTGTGTGGGCCTCTAGTGGGGACTACTCTCTAGCTGCAGTGCTCAGGCTTCCCTTGTTGCTGAGCACAGGCTGTAGGGCACACAGGCTTCAGAGGTTACAGCGCGAGGGCTCAGTAGTTGTGGTTCTCAGGCTGTACAGTACAGGCTTAATGGTTGTGGCCCACAGGCTTCGTTGTTCCCTGGCATGTGGGATCATCCTAGATCAGGGGTAAAACCCTTGTCTTCTGCATTGGCAGGTGGATTCTTTACCACTGAGCCACCAGGGAAGCCCCGTTCACCAGTTTAATAGATTAGGACCTGGATATCTTTGAGAGCCATTCAGCCTTCTGCAATCTTATGAGGAAAAAAATCATTCAAGTTATTTATTCTAGCATTCATCTATCAACAACTATATTTCCACCCACTCTTTTCATATGTGTCTTCCCACTCCTAGTACTGTTATTCATTTTTTAGCTATTTTAATGGGTTGTCCAACAAGTTCAAGATTTTAAGTCTTCTTTTACAAGTGCCTGCATTGATCACTTCAAGCAACAGAGACATGTTCCTCTCTTAAGGTACAATCTTATGAGCCTGTATCCAGTACAGGCTACACATTTCTTTCATTATGCTTTTTTCCCACAGTAGCTGGTATAATGCCTTACGTATGAATGTTTCTCAATTGCTTGCCTGGAAATACATTTCACTCGTTAACCGTTCTATTATTACTGTGCTTCCATAACAGGCCATCTCACATAATATCATCACATTTCTCCCCACTGGGTCCAAAGGTCTACTCAGCCACTCTAGGCCTACCTGAACATACCTTCACTTTTATAATTAATTTACAGGTGACTGCCTGACATGAGGACTAAAACTAGAAAATATAAAAAATATGATGAGTGTAATTTTGAATTGTGATTAAATTTACATCAATATAATTTGCCACACATTAAATGATGTTCATAGCCATTATCATGTGTGTGTGCTCAATTGTGTCTGACTCTGCAAACCCCATGGACTGTAGCCTGCCAGACTTCTCTGTCCATGGGATTTCCCAGGCAAGAATACTGGAGTGGATTGCTCTTTCCTCCTCCAGGAGATCTTTCTCACCCAGGGATTGAAACTGCATCTCCTGTGTCTCCTGCATTGACAGGTAGATTCTTCACCACTGAGCCACCTGGGAAGCTCAGCTATTATCATCAGTTCAGTTCAGTTCAGTCACTCAGTCATGTCCAGCTCTTTGCGACCTTGTGGACTGCAGCACGCCAGGCCTCCCTGTCCATCACCAACTCCCAGAGTTTACCCAAACTCATGTCCATTGAGTTGGTGATGCCATCCAACCATCTCATCCTCTGTTGTCCCCTTCTCCTCCTGCCCTCAATCTTTCCCAGCATCAGAGTCTTTTCAAATGAGTTAGCTATTATCATAGTGCCTGGTAAATAGGCCCCAAAGGAAGCAGCTCATAAAAATGTTAACAATGAATATGATTTTTATAAAGACAGCTGAGAAATATCAGAATTTTCTAAAGGAAGACAAGAGAGAATTTCCGAAGCAGACACAGGAGTGATTCAGAGGCACTCCTCTAAAAGGGCTGGATGTGTTCCCAGAGTTCAGCAATTCGTGCTGTTCTTGTCCTTTTCCACCTGGGCAACTCAGGGCTATGTGTTCCATGACATGAGCCTTGGATGAGCAGGTTGCTCCACTGGGGTTGAAGCCAGGCCAGATTGAGTATTGGCCTTTGAGTAAAAGTCTTATGGGTGGCCGGCCTGGTTCTAGTAATCTGTCCAACTCGTCACTCTCTATCTGAACAGTGACTTTGAATAAAGACACACAAAGAAGAAAACATAGAGTTAAGTGGTGCAAAGCCTGGAAGCCAAATAAGCAGAAGACACACAGAGTATAAAAGGGAGATGTAAAGTTGAGGATACAATCTGATCAACAGAAGAAAACATGAAAGTTAGATGAGGAAGGGACAGAAGATGAAAGGTAGAAGTAAGAATCATTACTCTTTGTGGAGGTGCCTTTTGAGAGCCCATCTTTGCTCCTCCAATACTTCCACTAACAGATTCTGCCTCCCGGGCACAGCAGAGCTCTCAGAAGGGGCACTGAATGTGACAGGACAAAGAGCTCAGCCTACAGTCCTATCACGAAGAACATGGGATTCTTGGAACAGCCTGAGCTGGGGAGACAAGGACAGCACAAGCCAGCCGCATAGCCTGCAGCTGTCACACGCCCAGGGCTCTGCCAGCTTACCTGGCCCTGCTGTCTGACCTTATGCAAGACAAGCCCCACGGCCTACTCAAACTCTCCCACGAGGTCCCACACTTAAAGTCATCAGAGCCAACTCCAGTCTTATCTCTAATATACAGAACTCAATTGTTCTGGATTGAGGCCCAGGGATTTGTATTTAATATCAGTTCCTTAAGTTTTAAAATGTGTTAGGGTAAAGCTAAGAGGATGGAATGGAATCTCAAAGTACAGTGGATTTTAAAAGATATATTTATTTCTCTCTCATATATCAGACCCAAGTTGAACAATCCAGGTTGGCAAAATAACTCTGCCTCACACAATTGTTTGGGCACATGGGCTTTTGCTCCCCTTTCTCTGTGGCTATTCCTTGAACAAATCGTCATCTACATCAGCAGTCTCAACCTTGTTGGTACCAGGGACTGGCTTTGTGAAAGATGATTTTTCCACAGACAGGGCAAGGGGCGGGGGGGTGGGAGTGGAGCAGGGGCCCTTGTGGTTTGGAAGCAGAAAAGGAACATGATGAAAACTCAATGTTGTAGAATCTGAAATCCCCTGCCTGTTGTCACCATTAGGGATCTTCAGATGCTATTGTGTTGAAGGGATGACTGACTTTGAGGGTGAGGAGTGCTAGCACTCGGAAGGTCTAACAGTCTACGGCATCTTCACGTTTGACATCTTTCAGACTTCATAGTTTGATGATTAGGTAGATTCTGGGAGATCAAAGCACCAAAGACTTGGAACCAAGAGCTCCTGATTTCTTCTGAGAACTGGAAAGGTTTGGTCTTAATTAAGACCCTTTAGAAAATGCTCCTGACCTGGAAAGAGGTATCTGTTCTGCTGGGTCATTGTTCTTCTTTCCTGGTAAAGGAAGAAATCTGTACTAGATTCTGAACTAGGCTGAATTTACCTTCTCTTGTTGTTGTTTAGTCGCTAAGTCATGTTCGATTCTTTGCAACCTCATGAACTGTAGCCTACCAGGCTCCTCTGTCCATGGGATTTCCCAGGCAAAAATACTGAAGCGGTTTGCCATTTCCTTTTTCCAGGAGACCGTCCCAACCCAGGGATTGAATTGATGTCTCCTGCATTGGCAGGCAGATTCTTTACCACTGAGCCACAAGAGACACCTTACTTTCTCATACATATTACCAAAAAACTCTCTTAGAGCTAGTATAGTTATTGTCTCTGGGGCTAGTATGCCCACCACCCAGAGCTGAACTCTATAGTAGGAAAGAATTACTCAAATTTGAATCAAGTTTGAGCCAAGAGGAGACATACTAGACTGCTCCACTGCGGACAGAGCCCATCTCATGTTTGGTGAGTGGGTGGTGGCACCAGCCTGGCTACATGGAACTAGCCCTAGAATGGAACCCAGTGATATGGCTCCCTTCCAGGGCTTGCAATCTCCTCCCACAGAGAAAAGGATCTCAAACTCCAGGCACTTCTATAAGTTTCTTCTCCAGCTGCCAAGTGAAAAATAATTGCTGATAACATAACTATCAATATTTGGCCAAGACCATAGTGATTGTTTATTTAAGCAGCTATCATACTGACAAGGAAAATTAGCTAAAAGATATAAAAACATCTGTCCTAATGTTGCATATTGGTTGATTGTCAGAGTTTTGCAGTTTCAGTATAATGAGAATTCTGCACCAGATATGAAAAACATTAGGAAAATGTATAGAGAGAGTGATGTACAACATTCTATTTACATGCATTTACTTAAAATTAGGACATTGAAAATGGTTTTTTGGGTATACCAGTGTGCTGTCTTCCCAGTCTGCCAGCTTTCTGAATAAAGTCACTATTCCTTGCCTTAAAATAAAATTAGGACATTAAAAAAGGGTCTCACCATAGAGGGAGGATGTATGATGAGGAATTGAGAACACATACACACACATTTGTGAACAAGATAACCGTCCAATTTTATGTAGAGTGTTGGACCATGAAGATTTACAAATAGACTTGGCATAGACTTGCTATTTCCCTTCTTTCTACCTCCTTTATCCCTCCATAGCTTGACATTCCTCTCCCAGGGCCCCTGGAAATCAAACTATGCTTGAGTAAAAATTACAATAGGAGCTTTATTTTTTCTCTCTGTAGCAACTTGTGAAATAGAAAGGGGAAAAGATGGAGGAATGGAGATTGGATAGGGCTGTAGCCGTTGACTGAAGGCAACAGCTAAACCAAAGGATCTCTTCTTTTGGCATCTTCTAGAGCACATGCAGATCCCATGGCTACATAGGTGGCACTCACACTCGTGTGCATGCATAAACGTACATTTTCTTTGAAGAGAAGCAATGATAATAATATCCCCCTGTCATTCACTATTTCTCTGAATCATCTCAGTGGCAGTACAGTTAACTTTCAATACTCTGTACTGGTTTGGAGCCTTCTCTCCTTAATTTTGTCAAGTTGGGTAAACTCTACTTCTTGGCTTTATAGCTGAGCTAGGATGGAATTCAGTTTGGTTCAGAGAAAGTTTGTACATGCATATGTGTATATGGGAGGCAGAAAGAGAGAATGCATCTACACTCCAGCATCAGTTATACATTTCAATTGAATTATCTACAATTGTGGATTTGTTTCATTTCTCCAGTTGGTACAAATAATTAAGAGTTTCCTATAGTGCTGAAAGGATAGATGTGGATAGTAGAAAGCAACAACCAATAATGAAAAGTTCTGTGGGATTTACAAGTTAGAGACACTAACTAACCAGCTCATCAGAGAATGACTTGTCAGCACCACCAAAATTTTCTTTAATGAAGTAACACCATGGTGTTGGCAACTGGGGGACTGTTTGCCCACAGTGAACTGGCATGTAGTGGTCCTCAGTTCTGGAGTCTCAGAGCAGCTTATGCCTGAAGTCTGTCCACACTTGCAGCTGGGGGCTTTGGGTACCCCATCGACCACTTCCACAGAGCCATGGATGAAGTTATTGCTCAACTTGAATGACCCGTTAGCTTCTGAAACTTTTCTCCAGACTGTCATGTCATTGCAGTAATGTTTGTTATTACCTGGATTGCATTTGGGGGGCAAGCTATAATGTAATCTTCTAAAGGTCAATAATGAGGAAGACACATCTTTGGACATGCTGAGGCTGGTATTTTTATATGACACAGTCAAATTTATTAATACCTCAATGGTGTGTTTTTCCTGGTAACTTTTTGCCATGTCATATTTCATCTCTTTCTCTAAAAATTCTTCTTTAATTATCTCCATTATACTTTCTGAAACTCCTGCAAAAATCACCCCCAGGCCAAGTAGCAGCAGAAAGAAGATCTCCATCTCAGATCTAGGGCAAACTCTTCTGCAGTAAAAACTAAAAGATAAAAATGAAGAAAATATTAAACGAGTAGCTCTCTTTTCTTTATGACATTCCCAGGGTTGACTCCTACACATAAGCTAAGACATCTACACCTATTAATGAAAGAATAAGATAGGAGAAAGACAATCAGCTGTGTAATCTGAAGATCCAACTTCAAACCCCTGTTTATCCACTAATAAGCAATTTATTCCACCTCATGTAATTAACTTCAGTTTCCTCTTGCGAAAAAAAGAAAATATGAGAATTATATAAGATAATATGTCTAAAGTACTCAGAACCAAGTAGTCATTTCTCTTTCTTTTCACCTCATCTATAATCTCACTGGTAAAGTCTGTAATCTCTGCAGGGGGTCCCAATAATCTCACCTAACATATTCCTCACTATTGCTGTGAATCCTCCAGCCTCACACAGTACCTGGCACATGGCAGCCACGTGAAAAAACCACCATGATATTTTCCCATCTCTCATTTCTTTTCCCACTGATTATCAGTCATGGAATTTCTGTCTTTACCAGTTCATTTGGCAAGTTGATTGTGTGGAGAAAGATTCCAGCTTGTTGCAAGGCAAGAAGTGAAATTGTATTCATTTCCTGGGAGTTTCTCTTACTGGGTCTAACAACGGAAGGAGGTGCAAGAAGGAGAAGGCAGAATTGTCTGAGATAGAAGGAGGAGACAAAGTGGAACCAGTGATGCTCGGAGAACTGAATGCAGTGTCCACTTGGCTGTCAGAATCCCAGTGCCCTTGGGCAGTATCATTGCTTCTTCTCTTGTGAAATCTTCCTTGTTTATTTCTACTTCAACCCAGAGTAATTTTTGCTGTTGTTTTTGAAACCCTACAGAATAGATAATATTGTGCTTGATTTAATACATTATTTTTTTTTAATTTTTGAAGTTAGTTGGTACAGTTTTTCTCCTTTTTATTAAAGCTGGAAATTTCTTGAGCCTGGAAAATAGCCTCTGTTTCTTTTCATTCTCTACAGGACGAATGAACTATATATGTCCTAGTTTCTCATAAGGTTTGCCAACAACATAACATGGTTTGACTATTGTAGAAAGTCCTTTACTTGAGGTCAGTGCTGGAAAATTCACAATAAGAATCCCAGAAGGAATGGTTATTTGGGGTAATAAAAATTCTTTCTCTTGCTCTAGAATGACCATCTCCATTTTTTCCCTCTTTTTTTCTCTCCCACCTCTAAAAGCCTCCTTCCCTTATACTTGTATCTACTGTATTACCTCCTAATCACTAGTCCTTGCCTCTCCAATTCCTTCAATATGCTACTTTTCTAAAAACACACTTGCAGTGACACTATTTCAAGAACATTGAGATATTTCTCATTGTCTCTACAAGGTAATCTAATCTTCTGAGTCCACTTGGTCAAAATTCTATTTGATCTGATCCCAACCTGCCTCTCAAGGATGATCACCCATTATTTTGGTATACAGACCTGTTCCAGTCAAATCAGTGTGACCCGCCCTCCTGTGAGTACACCCTATTCTGTCCTGTGCGTGAAATTAGAGCAAAGACCCAGTACCAAAAACACATGAGCCTTAGTAATCAGGTCGATTAATTATTGATAGATTATTAAGAATTCAGTGGATGTTTTCATGTGTGTGCCTTGAGCACAGACTTGGTACAGGTTGAAGGGAGGAGGGAAGAAGAATTTGAACTGCTTCCTAAATATCCTCTACCATCACATCAATAGTGAGGGGCTAATCGGAAAACAGGAGACAACAAGGAGAAAAGTAAACAAGAAGAGCAGTACAGAAACGCCCAGTTTTTCTAAAACATTTTACAAGGGAAGAATTCACAGCCACCTGGGTTTGATTGGGGTTGCTGGTACCCATTTTAAAAAACTATGCCCCTGACTCCTTTCAAACTACAAATGTCTAAAATGTCACAATTCATTTGTGGGATTTGATTCTTGGAAAATGAAAATACTCCTAGGATAGATTCCATTTTACAGTCTTAGTTACTTACTTTAATGGGAATGCATTTATCTGCAAGATTTTGTTTTTAAATAGAAAGAAAGAGGTTAGGGGAGGAAGGGAAGGAAAAGTACTAAGAAGGAAAGAAAGGACAATTAAGCCGAGGGAGAGAGAGAGAAAAAGGAATCAGAAATCAGAACATAGAAACATAGGCCTAAAGCGGTTCAAAAAAACAAAAAGCAAAACCCCATTTCAGCTACATTTTCTCAGGAAATGATTCTGCTACCAGGACCCAACCTGTCACACGATAGGGGTCAGCTATTCCTTCTCATCATCTGTTCCGACACTGGGGGCTTTGCTTCCCTGGTGACACCCACACTTTCATAAAGACAAGGACCATGGGATTCATTACTCACAGAGAAATGAGTAATGGAACTCAGCTGCAAAAGAGCTACCCCAGAGAGGTAAGCCTCTACTTACAAGGTTGCCAAGTGTTCTTTACAAATGATTGTCACTCCCTGTCCTCCATAAATGTCACCAGTCTGTTAGAACTTGATGTTTACCAATGACAGAGTTACCAAATAGCATAGGTTGATCTGACCTTGAATTACGTACAAATAAATAATTGAATTGTTTGAAGTCTCTCAACTGAAAAGATAAGAACAGACCAGGCCCTCTAAAGCTTATGTATTGCCTGTGTCTGCTTTAGCTCAGTGTATGAGTGTCTGGCTCTCACAGGATTAAACTGTCATAGCTCAGATTTAGTGACCCCATAACCTGGCCCTTACTTGCCTATTACCCCTTTTTTTCTTACTACTCCCTATCTCTGACAACTCCAAAAAGATTCTAGATTCCCTAAGAAATAGAATTGTGGAGTCATAGACCTGGCGGCGGCTGCTGCTGCTGCTAAGTCGCTTCAGTCGTGTCCGACTTGGTGCGACCCCATAGACGGCAGCCCACCAGGCTCTCCCATCCCTGGGATTCTCCAGGCAAGAACACTGGAGTGGGTTGCCATTTCCCTCTCCAATGCATGAACATGAAAAGTGAGAGTGAAGTTGCTCAGTCGTGTCTGACTCTTTGCGACCCCAAGGACTGCAGCCCACCAGGCTCCTCTGTTCATGGGATTTTCCAGGCAAGAGTACTGGAGTGGGTTGCCATTGCCTTCTCTGAATAGACCTGGAAAGATGCTTAAAGATTATCTAGTTTTATCTCTTCACTTTACAGATGAGGAAACTGATATAGAAGAACAGAACTTAATCAAATCCCCAGAATTAGGAGTCTCTATTTCCCTTCCTTCTCTTCCTTTGCCCTCTCATTCTAAAGACCCTCTGTCCATAGCAAATGAGGAGGAACTAAACAAACAGTCCAGTTCTAAGAACTAAAAGGGGAAAGAATGATTAGTCTGAGTCAAAGTAATCTCTGTTCCTTCTGGGGACACAAAGAGGAAATAGACTGAACCCTGAGAGTCTTGATCCTTCCCTGGGAAATCTTTATCCATTTCTTTCTAGCCTTTAAGGGAAACGGTTTCTGACCGATTAGGCTTCTTCTGATCTCCTTTTCTTTTTCTTTCAAGGCACAGAGGCAGCTGTTGAATAAGAGCAGGTACAGCTTGAGCTATACACATCATCCTTATAGAAGACCTTAAGAGATGACCCCTACTGTCCATAGCAAATGAGGAGGAACTAAACAAACAGTCCAGTTCTAAGAACTAAAAGGGGAAAGAATGATTAGTCTGAGTCAAAGTAATCTCTGTTCCTTCTGGGGACACAAAGAGGAAATAGACTGAACCCTGAGAGTCTTGATCCTTCCCTGGGAAATCTTTATCCATTTCTTTCTAGCCTTTAAGGGAAACGGTTTCTGACCGATTAGGCTTCTTCTGATCTCCTTTTCTTTTTCTTTCAAGGCACAGAGGCAGCTGTTGAATAAGAGCAGGTACAGCTTGAGCTATACACATCATCCTTATAGAAGACCTTAAGAGATGACCCCTACTCCCTCTACATTTAGGATAAAGTCTAGGATGAGTGTGAGATGAATGAAGTACTCACTCTGCAGGTACAAACTGTTAAAAGCCCAATAATCAAGATAAACAGTATTTTATTGCAACATTTAAAAATAAATTTAATGTGTATGACACAAAAGAACCTATCTATGAAACAGAAATGGGCTTCACAGGTGGCAACAGTGGTAAGGAACCCATCTGCCAATGCAGGAGATGTAAGGGACAAGGGTTCGATCTCTGGGTCAGGAAGATCCCCTGGAGGAGGGCATGGTAACCCACTCCCTTTTCTTACCTGGAGAATCCCATGGACAGAGGAGCCTGGTGAGTTACAGTCCTTAGGGTCACAAAGAGCCCAAAACAACTGAAGCAATTGAGCACGCACACATGAATCAGAAACAGACTCACAGACATAAAGAACAAACTTGTGGTTGCCAGAGGGAGGGCACGAGGAAGGGATGGATTGGGAGCTTGAGGTTAGCAGTTGCAAGCTATTATATACATTTAGAATGGATAACAACAAGGTCCTACAGTATCAGTTCAGTTGCTCAGTCATGTCTGGTTCTCTGCAACCCCATGGACTGCAGCACGCCAGGCCTCCCTGTCCATTCCCAACTCCCGGAGCTTGCTCAAACTCATGTCTATCGAGTCAGTGATGCCATCCAACCATCTCATCCTCTGTTGTCCCCTTCTCCTGCCTTCAATCTTTCCCAGAATCAGGGTCTTTTCCAAGGAGTCAGTTCTTCGCGTCAGGTGGCCAAAGTGTTGGAGCTTCAGCTTCGGCATCAGTACTTCCAATGAATATTCAAGACTGATTTCCTTTAGGATTGACTGGTTTGATCTCCTTGCAGTCCAAGGGACTCTCCTATGGTATAGGAAATGATATTCAATATCCTAGGATAAACCTTAACGGAAAAGAATATATGTATAACTGAGTCACTTTTCTATACAGCAGAAAGGACCACAACATTGTAAATCAACTGTACTCTAATAAAAAACAAAGAAACAAACAAATAAATTTAATGCAAAATAAACTCTGCTGAATAAATATAAAAATTTTAACAGGATCTGATCCTATACTGTTATCTCATGTATCCTACCTCATCCTAAATCCAACCCTGTCAGAATGGGTCTTAGTTTAAAATTCAGATATTTTGCTCATCAGGGATTTTATATTGATCCTTAAAATTTTATTTGTCTATATGACTCTGGGGATTTTGGTGTTCCTCAAATTTTGGGTGTCAGATGAGTACCTTATTTCCCTTACCTAATTTCAGGCCTGCATAGGATTCACTCTGGGTTCTCACCAAATGACCCACAGAAAAAGGAGAAGGAATTAAAACACATACAGAGTTTATGGTTTAATTCAGTAGATTTTTTTTTTTTTATTGAAGCGGAATAAAAAGATTCCAGCTCAGCAATAGTGGAAGGATAAATGAATTTCACTCGAGGCATGACCGCATGTCCACAGGGTGCAGGAAAACCTGCACCAGTGCCTCTGAGAGAGGAGACGAGAGAACGGCAGACTCTGATGATGGTCTCAGATTATTCAGTGTATCTCTGGATTTTAGCTGGCCCCATGTCATCACAAGTGACAACAATAAACCCCTCTGTGGCGAAAACATGGTAGTTGCAGGCAGGATATCTGGTGCCTTCAATGAGCTTACAGACTGTCATTTTGAACTTGATTTCACTCAGGAAGCAGAGACTGGGGGCATGGTTTTGGCAAGTCACCCTCCTGGGAGAACTGCAAACACTGTTGATATTTCGAGGCCTCTCATGGATGAAGAAATGCTCTTTTTTGCAGGTGTGGTTGGGTTCCTTGATGACTCTTTGTATGATCATGTGGTTGCAGTACCTTATTGGAATGTCACTCTGAGGGTAATCCACATGCAACTGCTCTAAAGTCGCCGCCATGGCTTCCTCATCCAGCTCATTTTCCCAGAATAGAAGCACCAGGAAGATTATCACCATGAGTATCATCAGGGTTATGAGATCTTTCACATGTTTTGGTCTAATTCCTACAGAGGAAGAGAAGACAGCAAATATCAGAGAATGATCAGATTCCACCAGCCCCATCCACTGACTTTCTCCCCTGTGCATGCCTGCTCAGTCATGTTCAACTCTGCGACCCCATGGACTGTAGCCCACCAGGTTTCTCTGTCCATGGAATTTTCCAGGCAAGAATACTGGAATAGGTTGCCATTTTCTACTCCAGGGATCTTCCTACCCAGGGACTTTCTCCCCTAGCCTTTGATATTTTATTTCCTTCTCTCTGTTAATAAAAACCATGATAACCCTGCAATGTCCAGCTAGAGGTACAGCTCCCCAAGAAAGCCCTTTCTGACCATTTCAGCTCTCAGGCTGGCATTGAACAGTTCTGTAATTATTCCTGGGTTTTGGTGGGGGTGGTGGTCTCCACAACTTCTTAATAGTTGGTATCTCATCACCTATTTCTCCTAAATCCATCAGAGTGCTTAATACAAAGCAGAACATACAGAAGCTATTAAAAGTACCCCATATCTGATTGTTTTATTCTTATTACTAAACAACTTTCTCTCCCATAATTGTCTTAACCTTGATCCTACCCAATTCCATATGCTTTTTAGCACTGTCTACTAATCCTTTCCTCCTAATTCCTTCCCAACCTCTCCTTCTGTTGATCTTACTTGGCTTTGTGCTAGACCCTCTCACCTTTCCTTTTTGCTGTAACTCTCATAGACAACATATCCTTGTGATCATGGATCTCAGAAAGTCCTTTGTGTCTCACTGTTCCCAGACAATAACTGGTAGGGAGCCAGCTGAGTGTGGGCAGGTCCAAGTGGAAAGAGCAGAAAGGGAGGAGCCTGTAGGAGGGGAGTGTGCTTGGCTGCCTTCAGGAAGAGAAGTTACTTTCAGAGGGACAGTTGGGTAAGGCAGGTCCTGTATGTGTCCTCATTAAACAAGCAGTGACTTTTCACAACACTTATTAAAGTCCTGAGTCTAGTTGTTTTCCAAATTTTCATCAATCCTTACTACAAACTTGTGAAATAGTTGTTATTTCCATTTCATTAATGAAGAAATAAGTTGCAGAAAGTTTCAGGCAGAGATACGATATGGCAAGAATAATAAAAATCTCACCATCTCAATCCTTAAGCCTTGAATTCCAGTTTCAGCAAATTTCATTCCCATGTGGTGTCCAGGACAGGGCAGAAACAATTCCTGGACATTAACATGAGTCTTGATAAAGCCCTAGGCTCTCAGAGAGCGTGATTTCCAAACTCTGCTGAACTTAGGACTCTCTGAGGCATTTTTAAATGCCACCTTGAGGCATCCTGCCTCAGTTAGTGTTGGGTAAGACCTGAGTGTTGAGTATATTAAAAGTTTCCCAGTGACTCTAATATGCAGCAAAATTTGAGAACCACTGAATTATAGTATACACTGGACACCTACATGGAAAATTTGTAGATAAGGGCGTTAAGTAAAAGATAGTGGCTCAGGTATTGAGACAATAGAATTATTTTTGTTGCCAAAATCTTACAGTCTTTGATATAGGAATGGGAAAATGGATTTAATTTTGCACTTTTTTGCTCTGAAATGATTTCTCTTTTGGAAAGACAGCTACACAGTCTCCTTCGTATGTATCTGTATATGTCTTTCTGATTGTCATGTAGAAAGCTATTTGGGGGGTAAAATTTATCTAGGAGATAGACAGTCCTGGAAAAGCCTTCAAAGAATGTGTCTCTTTCTATTCAATAAAAATAAAAGCATAATTCCAGACCATGAAAATGAACATACAGGAGGTTTTTATTTACTTTCCCAAAATTTTCACTTTGGCTGTCCTTTCACAATTCAAACTGTCCTGTTTTCATATGTACTACAAAAATGCCACAAAGATATAAGGGCATAATTAATTGTTGGTGAAATTTTCAATTAACAGATTTTGATTTGCACATCTTGCAAAAACATTTCTGTTGTATAAAAAAGAACTCTATGTATTGTAACTTGTTCACTGTTTCCTGCCAGGATTTCCAAGTTGCTAAAATACAGATATGATACTAAGTTTACAGGCAAGGAATCAACTCTTGTTACAAATTTATCCTCAACTAAAGCAACTAGGCCTATCTCTTATTTCAGAGTATTACCCTTTCGCAATAGACTTGAGACTGGGTATAAATGTTTTATAGTGCTGGCAGCCAAATGGAGAAAACATTTGTAATGCCTAAAACCAACCAAAGATTAATACCTAGACATAAGGAATTCCTTCTTTCAGTGGTTCAGTTCAGTCGCTCAGTCGTGTCTGACTCTTTGCAACCCCATGGACTGCAGCATGCCAGGCTTCCCTGCCCATCAACAACTCCCAGAGCTTACTCAAACTCATGTCCATCAAGTTGGTGATGCCATCTGCCTTCAATCTTTCCCAGCATCAGGGTCTTTTCCAATGAGTCAGTTCTTTGCATCAGGTAGCCAAAGTATTGGAGTTTCAGTTTCAGCATCAGTCCTTCCAATGTATTTTCAGGACTGATTTCCTTCATATCGACAATAAAAAGACACAAACACTCCAGAGGAGAAAAGATTGTCAACAGTTATGAAAAGTAGATTTCAGAAGAGGAAGTCAATGCTTAACTGTGTTGGTAATCTAATAAATGGAAATTAACATAAAGAGATAAGTGGTTTATAACCACCAGATTATCAACAACTAGAAAATCTAACATCAAGTGCTGGAAAAAAATGTTAGTAGGCTTGAAAAACTGGTGTAGTGATATTAGAAAGTAATTCGGAAGTATTTGGTGAAATTATGAATGGGTATAATCTGAGACCGTGTAATCTTATCCCGAGCATAGACTCCAACAGAGTTCTTCCAGATGGAATACGTACAACGATGTTCATCATGGCATGATAAGTGGCAGAAAAGAGCTAAAGGTAACTTAAATGTCCCGCATGACAGAAATGGACAGGTAGAGATGTTTTAGATAAATAAAATAAAATAGTATAAAACAGCTTCAAATAATGCACTAGTTTTACAAATAGCAACATGTATAGAACTCAAAAACATGGTGCTGTGTGAAAAAAGAAAAATCACTGCCAGTTGATTTAAACTGAAAACATGCATGCTCCAAAATAATATATTTTCCAAGGATATACAATATCTAAATAGGATGGAAGAACGTGGATTACATACTCTAAGACAGATGCCCATGAGAATGAGAGAAATAGAAGCAAGGATAAGGAATAAAAAGGAAAAGTAATAAAATTGAATAAAACCAGAGAGGCTGTAAACAGAATATGATCAACTTAGTTCTGTGCACCTGAAGACGGAAGGGAGGGAAGAAGAAAAGAGGGAAAGAAGGAAGGATGGAGATGGAGGGGGAAGAGGAGAAGAAGGAAGCGGGGAAGAAGAGCAGGGGGAAACGGAGGAGGAGGGGAGGAAGAAGGAAAGGGATTATCAGATGATTGCATTCAACCTAAAGTTCCCACCACTCTCCCTTTGCTAAGTCTCAGGTCTGTCTCAGAAGAAGACTGCAGGAGGCAGGTAGTTGCTGGAAACTAATATTAGTGCCAGGATGTAAAACAACATAAGTATTTCCTCTCATGACTCATCCTGTCAAAGTAATGAGCTCTACTCCAGGATGGCTAGAAACTGACCCATGTCCCACATTGTCCCTGTGACAAGGCAATGGCCTCAAAGGGACAGTGGAGTAAGCAAACACTTACTCTGGATGCCTTCAGCTGCCACGTATGACGTTTGGCTGTGTAGAGGCCACCAGAGGAGAGAACACATGGAGGGAGACTTCCAGCTGCTCCAACTCCCTCAGGAAACTGTGGAGCTTATTCATGTCTCACAGATATGGTTGGCTACCCTTGCAAGACTTCTGCAGTTGCCCAACGCCTCGCTCACCTTAAAGCCATGTAGCAGATTGTATTTCTCCCCAAAATGGCCACAGTATATTTCTATCCCACAGTCTCTTCCAGAACCTTATCACTCCCTTAGCAAGATGTAGAGTCTGTCCTTTCCTGAGAACAAGGGTGGGCTTCTGTGCCTGATTCCATCATGTAGCATCACATGACCTCTCAGCCGAGGTCACAAGCGTCCACTGGGCTGTGGTTCTCCTAGGACATTGACTCTGGGTGTCCTGCAGAAAGAAGTCTGACTTTTGAGACCACACGGGGGGAAGCCATACAGCAAGGGAAATGCCCAGATGGCTCCACCTGTTTCAGTTCCCTGTGTATGAAACCACATACAGGACCTCAAGCAAGAACTGCCTAGTGAAGTTCAACCTCCAGATTTGGGGTCAAATGAGTGTTGTTGTTTTTGGCCACCATGTGGGATGATCTGTAAAGCAGCAGTCAACAGACAGACTAAAGAGCTCACCATTCTCCCAAATCTCCCTAAGCAAATCCAATTGCACCAACTTTTAGCAAACAGTATTATAGACACCACTGAAGTTTTCTTGGATAGAGAGTATAGAGACGCCCAGGGTGTTTTCCCCACAGGATCCAAGAACGTTCCAGACAGACCTAGGCTCACTTGCTATCTCCTGCAGAGGAAATGTGATGGAACAGATGTTTGGAGGTTGCTTTGACTTTCCCTGGGAGTGTGGGAGCCCTCCCTGGCACAGAGCCTCAGTTGTCACACAAACAATAATACAAAACAAGTTTTTAAAATCTCCATCTGCTGTAAAACTCTCAAAGTTCCCTTTTAACTCCCCCATCTCTCTCCACCTCTAACTTGAGAGCCTCCCTTCTCCATGGTGCCAGCTGTTCTGTGTCTCCTGGATTCCACCTGTCCTTCTGTGCCCCCACCTTCCCATCAGTACCTTGTAACCAAAGCAAGACCCCTCCCAAGAGGAGGTTTTGGGGGAGAATGGATACATGTATATGTATAGCTGAGTCCCTTCGCTGTTCACCTAAAACTAACACAACACTATTAATTGGCTGTACCCCAATACAAAATTAAAAGTTTTTTTAAAATAAATAAATAAAATAAAAATTTGAGGTAAGTCTGATAAATTATATTTTTTAAATCAGGTTTCCCAGGTGGTGCTAGTGGTAAAGAACCCACCCACCACTGTTGGAGACATCAGAGACGCAGTTTCCATCTCTGGAAGAAGGGTATGGAAACCCGCTCTAGTACTCTTGCCATACACAGAGGAGCCTCGAGGGCTATAGTCCATAGGGTCACAAAGAGTTGGACATGACTGAAACGACTTAGCACGCACGCATGGATAATTTACAATATTGTGCTAGTTACTGCTGTACAGCAAAGTGATTCATTTATACATACGTACACATTCCTTTTTACATTCTTTTCCATCAAGTCTGATGAATTAAATGAAAATTTATATAATAAAGTACAAAGTATGATTTCATTTTTGTGAAAACAAATATGTTCTTGAATGTTCTTCAAAAATGTCTGGAAAGATATCAGGGGGAAAAAAAAGACCCTTCCAGATAATTGATTCACTTAAAAAATCAGTGCAGTATTGTAAGTAACAAATATTTAGCTGCCTAACAGGTATAGATCTTATTCTACAAACTTAGGCAAGAAAATTTGCATCACCTTATTGTTTCTATATCAAATTAAAGCTAATTCTAGGTCTTCTGTCCTACTAATCTGGGAGAAATTCAACGTGGTTGTTATTATGGTTTTTTTCCTCCCAGGGTCCCAGGGGTATTTAGAAACATCTGTTAGCCAATAGCAGTAACCAGGAGACAAACATTCTTATCAACTTCCCTTAAAAAACTCCTTGAGTACAGGGTTCACACTCAGAATTCTTGACTCATGGTTGTACTAAGACTTAGTTTCCTCAGTCACTGTTTATATGGGATTTTTGTCACCTACTATAAGGAAATTTTGGAAGAAGGCAATGGTAACCCACTCCAGTACTCTTGCCTGGAAAACCCCATGGACGGAGGAGCCTGGTAGGCTGCAGTCCATGCGGTTGCTAGGAGTCGGACACGACTGAGCAACTTCACTTTCACTTTTCGCTTTCATGCATTGCAGAAGGAAATGGCAACCCACTCCAGTGTTCTTGCCTGGGGAATCCCAGGGACAGGGGAGCCTGGTGGGCTGCGGTCTATGGGGTTGCACAGAGTCGGACACGACTGAAGTGACTTAGCAGCAGCATAAGGAAATTTTATCATTCACGTGTTATTTATTTACCTGTGCCAGACACTATTTTAGACACTTGGGACACATCAGTGAAAAGACAAAAATCACTATTCCCCTCTGAGTCTGAATCAATCCTTAATATGAAAATTGATAATTAAAATACAAGAGCTGCACATTTACTCTGCCTAGCCTGTAGGAATTATATTTCAGGGTAGCCAAATATCTTTCATGTGATAAAGGAAAGTTCTTATTTAGAGAAGAATAATAACCAATACAAATCTAGACAACTTATTAAAAACCAAAGACATCTCTTTGCTGACAAAGGTCCATATAGTCAAAGCCATGGTTTTCCCAGTAGTCATGTATGGACATGAGAGTTGGACCATAAAGAAAGTTGAGCGCCGAAGAACTTTTGCTTTCTAATTGTAGTGCTGGAGAAGACTCTTGAGAGTCCCTTGGACTGCAAGGAGATCCAACCAGTCAATCCTAAAGGAAATCAGTCCTGAATATTCATTGGAAGGACTGATGCTGAAGCTGAAACTCCAATACTTTGGCCACCTGATGTGAAGAGCCAACCCGTTGGAAAAGATTGAAGGAAAAGGAGAAGAGAGCAGCAGAGGATGAAATGGTTAAATAGCATCACTGACTCAATGGACATAAATTTGAGCAAGCTCTGGGAGATGGTGAAGGACAGGGGATCCTGACATGCTGCAGTTCATGGGATTCCAAAGAGTTGGACACAACTTAGTGACTAAACAAGAACAGTAACTAATGGATATGAAAAGAATGACAAAATCACCAGGAGTTGATAAGAGCCACATTAGTGACAAATTCGCACCCCATCCATATCTGTCCTAGCTGTGTTTTCTGTATAGGTCGGGGGGCTCCTGCCTGGGGTGCTTGCTCTGGCCGCCCCCTCCACCAGATGCATGATGTCAGTCCCTCACAGACGCTGTGCTCGCTCACTGTCCTCCTTCAAGTCTGCCAATGAGGCCCACGCAGACCAAGCCACCTGAAATTCTAGCCCACACATGCCTTTTTCTTTTCTATTTCATTTATACCTTCTTATATATTATGTAATTTACATTTTTATTTTCATTGTTGTTATGATCTGTTTGCTGCCACTTACAAGTAGGTTCCATGTCCACAGTACTCTGAACAAGCTCCCCTCAGGAAGGAAAACATTTCCAACTCTTTGGTCCCTTCCCTGGATTTGACTCACAACAGTTAAGAGTGTGTTGCGGTGTAGCACCAAGGGCTGGTGCTTGAATGCCCTCCCATTAAGAACCCAGGAAGCTTGTCTCAGGAGTGCTAAGAAACGGAGTGATGGATGAAGGAGGCATGAGGACTGGAGGGAACTTTTTGCTCACCTTACTGACTGGATGAGCTTAAGCAGCTGAGTGTATGTTCTGAACCATTCTGGACTCTGGAAGCTTAGAATTCCTGTGGATTCTGAGGAATTATCTGTACAGAGCCTACTAATTGGAAAAGACCCTGATGCTGGGAAAGATTGAAGAGTGGGGCCTTGGGGCCAATGCCCTTGGAGACTGTTTACAGTACTGTATTTGTCTTTGACAAATGAAGTTTATTGAGTCTAAACAAAATGAATGTTTATTTCTTGTGTAAACAAAGTGAAGTCATTCAGTCGTGTCTGACTCTTTGTGACCCATGGACTGTAGTTGGCCCAGCTCCTACAGGACTTTCCAGGCAAGATCCTGGACTGGGTTGTAATTTCCTTCTGCAGGGGATCTTCCTAACCCAGGGATTGAACCTAGGTCTCCCACATTTCAGGCAGACTCTTTACCTTCTGAACCACCAGGGAAAAACCTAAGGTAGTTAGCCTAGGATTAGTGCAGTGTCCCAAGATGCTGGCTTCTTCTCTCTCACTGTGTGGTTTCTGTGTCATGGTCCAGAAGGCTGCTCTGAACACAGCCTTCCAGTCTGCAGTCCAGCCAGCCGGCAGGGAGAAGAAAGGTAGGGAAAGGGCATGCACTGCCTTTTGAGGACACGTCCCAAAGCCTCTCACACTATTTCCAGTTATATCTCATTGGCAATAGCTTGGTCAGACCCAACTCCAAGGGACACTGGGAAACTTAGGGTTTATTCTGGGTGGGCATGTGCCCAGCTAAAATTTTGGCTCCCTATTACTACGAGAGAAGGAGAGAAGAAACACTGGAAGGACTTCCTGGTGGTTCAGTGGTTAAGACTCCATGCTCACAATGCAGGGAGCATGGGTTCAATCCCTAGTTGGGAAACTAATATCCCACATGCCACCTAGTGTGAACAAAAAGCAAAACAAAAAACACTGGAGGGCCACTTGCCTTCAGGCAAATGTCGTTCTGTGAAATGTTAATGAGTGTACTTCAAGAAAAAAGTTTCCTGTTCTAAAGTTAGAGGAAACACTGTTCATTATATCCCTTCCTTGCAGTCACAAGATTCACAGAGCATGAGGTTCTGAGAAGCTCAGCATTAGAGAAGCTTGACTAGTTTCATTTAATTCAAGATTTTTCAAATTGATTTGAGCTTGGAGCATCATTTGAAGGACATCACTATTAACAGTCAAAGGAACAGGGTTCTATGAAAGATCGCTTGGGGAAAAAGTGCATGGGATGAGGAGACCTAGATGGCAAACTAGGAGCCAGGCATCTGAGTGGTAACAAAGGAAATAATAAGCCAAAGGGAATGTAACCTAAATAGACCCACTATTTTAGATTTGGGAGATTGCCCTCCCTTATATAACAATAATCCAAGCTCCATGCTTCATCACTATTAGAATTCTAGTTCCCTTCTACAACTGTTCAAGAAGATCTCTGGGGAGAACTTTAATCTCTTGTTAAAACAGATGCTCCGGTTTTCTTCTTGGTTCATCCCTGGCTTCTCACAAGTGCTTCTCCATGGGGCTGCAGCTGTTTCTGGCCTGTTTCACCCTTCTCCCAACGCCTGGACACAGACCTGCCCTATATTCACTAATACACACAAAACACAAGGATATGGAGTCTAACAGACTTCCTGAACATTTTTAATTACAAAAGGGAAAAAATACCTTAACACTGATTTGTACATCTACTAGTCCTGCCATCCATCAGCAGGCCCTTCACCAGGTATCCTTTTCAAATTGTCCTTTTTCTTGGCCACTCTGATACGGGGTATGCTTACTCCCCTCATCACCCCATACTTTATATGTCCTCTTCCTCAAGTGCTGGGCCTCCATGCCCATCCACAGTGGTGACCACAGTTTCAGAGGAGCTCGGCCTGAGGGGTGCTCATTACTCCATAAGAAGAGGCAAGGGGCCCCCTTGAAGATGCATCTTCTGAGTACTTTACCATAAAACTGAGGAAACACAAATTGTCCATGCCAAAGAATGGGAATGGAAGGAAGGTGGGGAGCATGTTGTGGAAGGGCTGATGACCTCACAGTCAGTCCTCAGCCACTCCTTAGTCTATCACCACCTGGCTCCCACAGATTCAAAAAAAAAAAAAAGAGGTGCAGGTAGTGGTTTCTAAGGGAAATCCATCAGAGTCCCTTGGCTACTGATGAAAAATACAGAAACCTGGGCTTTACCCTAGACCCATAGAATCAAAATCTCTGGAGATGAGGCCCTGGACTCTGCATTTGTAATTAGTAGTCCATCTCCGGTGATTATAATGCTCCCTGATATT